>NC_134088.1:69776761-70094417 GCF_000715075.1 Nicotiana tabacum
AGCAGATGGGTATCCGCACATGCGGGAGCGCAGAAGTGCGTGGTGGACCGCAGAAGCAGATTTCGCCTGGCTTAGAGGGAACCGCACCTGCGATGGATTTTTCGTAGGTGTGGAGAGGAAGGTACGAAAAGTCAACTGGGCAGATTGTTTTAAAATGGGGGTTTGCTCATTTCCCTCATTTTCTCACTTGGTTGGGGCGACTTTGGAGAGCTTCAAGGGGAGATTTTCACCTAGCAACACGGGTTTTGGATCGACGGGCTTTGGTTTGAGGTGTTCGAGGGGCGTTGTAGCCGGTTATGGAACTTCAGAGCAAGGTAAGTCTCTTGTCTAACTCTGTGAGGGGGAAACTACCCCTAGGTGATGGATTTTTTATGTGTTACTTGTTGTGGCGGGGTTACGTATGCACTAGGTGATAAGAGTCCGTGCGTAGCTCGATTCATGTTATGTCCGGGTAGGCTTAGGCTTCCGCTATGCTATGACTGTACTAATTGAGTTGTCTCTTACATATTAAATTCCTTCATATTACGTTGAAACTTGAGACTGGACTTGTGTAGAGTGATAGACTTGCTATTGTAGAGATTCGACGGGCTTCATGATTAGCCATGAGATAATTATACTCCTCTTACGAATTTCTCCCACGTTATGCGTCCTTACCGAAAGGTTTCCCTTAAAAATCTACAACTCACACGTCTATTCGTGAGTGGGGTCAAGGACCCGTCAAAACTTCTTATTCTAATGGGATCGCGCCGTTCACCTCGGCATGATAGATACATCTATGGTTCATGTCGTTCGACCCTCGGTAGTGCGCACACTATGATAGATCGGGTCGTACGCCTCGGCAGGATTTATGTACCACACTCTCATGGGAGTGGGCCGTTTGCCTCGGCAATAAAATAGATGTATCTATGGTTTGGCAATGCTATGATGGATCGGGTCGTACGCCTCGGCATTTCTATGAAATACTCTGTGAGCTTCCCCTGATTGAATTATGACGACCTATCTGGTAAGGTCCATATTATATATACTCCAATTTAGGAGGTAACTACTACGTGAGAGCTTGAGATATCTTTGAGAAGAGAGTTGTACCAGGTAATTACACCTGTTATTTTCATTTATTTACTCTGATTCACCTGTTTATTCCTACTGTATCCATCTTATTGGACCTTTACTAACTGTCGATATCGACCCCTCATCAGTACTTCTCTGGGGTTACGCTAGATACTTACTGGGTACGCGTTGATTTACGTACTCATGCTACACTTACTGCACGTTTTATATATGTACTTATATGTCTGATGGTCTTTTGGGCACAACGGCATGGCAATTGCGGGACATTTATCGTGAGCTGTATTCTATGTTATGCTCTGCAGCCTACAGACTCTCCATCAGAGTTATTTATATTTCCTGTCTACTTTGTATTCTAGACAGATGTTGTTTTTATTACATTTCCTAGTTGATGCTCATGCACTTGTGACACCGGGTTTTGAGGGTTCCTATTGTTGTTTGTCGTTGTAGATCACGTAATCTTTTAATATTTTTCCCCTGTATATTCCATTTTGTACTATTTAAGTAATGGAAATTTATGATTTCAAAGTAATAAAATAAGTAATTAAATTGATCAATCACTGTTGGCTTGCCTGACGGCGACGTTAGGCGCCATCACGACCTACCGTGTATTTTGGGTCGTGACAAGCGCAGTCTACCTCACATGCATCACAGGTTCCTTTTGACATTGAGGAGACATTGAAGAAAATTCTAGAGAATCAGAAGACTATTATGGACACCTTGGTACATCATGGGTCAGTGATTGAAGAGCTGGGAAAGGAAGTAAAGAAGATGAGGAAGTCCCAGGCCAGCAAGAAGTTAGTGGAGAAGCTCTGGAGAGTGGTGACCAGGATTGCTACAGTCGGATATCTCCCCTTTGATATGCTACTTGACCCACACCATTCCACCCCAGATCATTCAGCACCACCTGCACCGGTGGCACTAGCTAGCCAGTCTGAAGAGCCAGACCTTGCTGTCGTCATTGCTGAGGCAGTGCGTCAGATGTTTGCCAACCCAGCCACATCTAGAGTTGAGGATGACGAGATTCAGTTGGCTGATCCTGAGGGCGACGACATTGCTGGGGACATAGAGATGTCCATAGGAGCCATAGGGAGTTTTCTTCACTCTTCCCTCTTTTACTCTTATTTTGCTAAGCATTGGGGAAAATGCTTACTTTTATTCGGGGGTGGAGTTTCTTTGACCCATGTGGTACTTTGATACATTTGGCCTGTAATAATTTGATGATATTCTTTCTTTTCTTATTTGTATGTATATATCTTCTCTCCCTCTTACTATGTATATTCATTCTATCTTTAGTAGTTTTGCTCATTAGCTTCTTTATCTTTGTTTTTGCTTATTAGCTTCTTTTTATGTTTTAGTAGCGTATTAGCTCTTGTTTTGTTTAATAGCTTGTTTTTATGTTTTAGTAGATAATAAGCCTTTGGTTTTCTTAACGCCGCGGTTCTTTCCAAAGGTAGTTATTGTGTGAACCGGGTGACTCGTCCCAACGATGGATGGCGTGACAACCTTCTTAAGAGAATGAGTCTATTTTTGTGTTTAGGTAATAATAGTAGTAGTAATGAATAAAAATACCTAATTAAGTCATGCTCGAAGAGTCAACCATGCTTCAATTGGCACCAACACATTTAACTATATGCTTATGGTTAGAGACAAGGTTTTTGAAAGAAAGAGCTCTAGTAGTGACTTTGTGACTCTTATGTTGACTTTGGCAATCATCGAGTGATTTAGTTGGACCATAGTAATCTTTAAACTTGAATGTGGTCATTGTGGGCCCTCGACTCTGTCCTCTTTTACAATCTGGTTGCGTGAGGGGTGAGATGAATTGTTGCTAGTCCAACTATCTGTGCGAAGGGTCTAAAACATTCCCCAAATGTGTTTCAAGGCGAAATCCTGAGTTTTTCTTGGTTTGAGAAGTGATTGTAGGCTCTTCTTGGCCCGTTTAAGCTTTCTATTGCCAACCAATGTCATTATCCCTAGTCAACCCCTTTGAGCCTCTAGCCTTTCTCATTTGATAACCATGTTACAAGCCTTTACCCGTTTTGTCATGACCCTCTCTTGGCACCCGAGCTTTCCTTAACATTCTTGTGAAACAAATGGATTAAAAGGTAAGTTTGGGGGAGATATGACGAACTTGAAAAAGGTATCAAGGAATAAAAAGAGAAAAGAAATGAACTCTATGATAAGAAAAGGCAAGAAACGAAAAGAACAAAGAGAAAAATGCAAAAAGTGAATAAGTAGAAGGGTTGAATGGATTCAAAAAAAGAGGTAATGATCCTAAACATGGAGAAATAAAAAATGGAGAAAAAGAATGAAATGATCAAGAAAGAGTGATGCTAAGTCTCTCTAGTCCCCAATGAAAAGAAAGTGCCTCTAAGAATTTGCAAAGTGTGAGCCGAAAAATGAAAGATGGAGTGCTTAAGGAAAGGTGTAACCACTTACCCATACGGTATCCTACCCTAACCCAAAAGCTTTCATTACATCCCGAAAGAAGTCCTGCTTGATTTAAACCGAGTGAGCTTACATTAGTGGTGATCTACATGAGGGTCAAGCCTATGGTACTTGATGTCGTGCTTGTGACATTCTCATGAGAGAGAAGAGTGAACATTTCATAAATCTTTGAATTGAGTGCTAAATTTCTTAAGTAATCTTGGAAAATGGAAATTAGAGGAGGAAGAGTTTGGAGTACACCATGACCTACATGATAGAGCAAGATTCCTTGATAAGTAAAGTCAATTCTTGAAGCTCAAATGTCACAGTAGAACTATATGTGCATGAATTCTTAACTTGTTGCCTTGTTGATAATGCATGAGAAGTGTGGGAAATTGTTGGTCCCAAATGATGTGTGAGTGGCTCACCTTTGACTTTCTGAAATGACCCTTAACTTTTGGAGGTGGGAACTAATTTATTTGCTTGAGGACAAGCAAAGACTTAAGTTTGGGAGAGTTGATAAGTGGGGATTTTGACTGCTTATTAGCACCTTTTAGCTTTTGCTTTAGTCCGAAAGTATTTAATTGTGTTCCCGAAACTAATGAAATTGTGCAAATTGAAGGAATGCTAGAAGTTTGGTCTCCTAGGATGAAATCCGACTCAAAAAGGAGTGTTCCGAAGAACAAGGAAATAAAGGGCGCAAAAGCAAAGATGTGCAGTCCACGGAAGGAATTCTGCAGCCGCAGTAGAAATTGTGGAGCGCAGAATTCCATCAGCGACCGCAAACCAAATAGCAGAACCCAACAAGATTTTCAGTAATGTGCGGACCGCACATGAATTGTGCGGCCGGAGAACTAGGCTTTCACTAACAAAGATTCAAAGTTCATAGAATATGAAAAAAAGACCAAGTCCTGATGCCTTTGTGAAGTGTGGACCGCACAAGAATTGTGCGGCCGCAGAAGTTGCTTCGCAGTCGCAATCCAAAAATGTGCGGCTGCAAAACTCACCTTCCTGCCAGCTGAGGAAATCTGTGGACCGTACATGGAATTGTGTGGCCGCAGAACCTCCCGAGTGGTATTTTTGTTCGCGATTTTTGGCCCTGTATAAATAGATGAGTTTCACAAATTTAGGTCACGTTTGAACATAAAAAGTTGCTATAGCCGTTTCTTTTTACTACCTTAGGAAGTTTGACATTATTTTAATGTTTAAATATTAGATTTTATCATTTTTATCTTTCATTATGAGTTTAATTAGCTTTTCCTCTTTATTTTCTTCAGTTCCCATTATGAGTAGCTAGATATTTACTAGGGTTGTGACCCAACCCTAGTGTGTAAACCTTATGGGTATTTAATTTAATGATTATCTATGATTGGGTGTGGATTATTTAGTTTAGTTCATGCTTCAATTTTAGAATTAATAGTTGCAAACATTGATCCATGCCTATTTGACTTTGTCTCTACTTGAGAAAGAGGGACCTAGTCTAGGATAACTTGGCTATCAAGGAATTGGGTTAATTGAGAGATTGAATAGCCTAGTTAAAGGGTTCAAACTAGAGATAATGAGAACCCTACTTGAGCTTATATCAACAATTTTGCTTGATACCCATTTGGATTTGAGAAAGCCAGATTTGGCAAAATCACTCTTTGACTGAGAGGTATTAAGTAGGTAACGTAGAGTTGAGAGTTATAATACACCCCAATCAACAAAACAAGTGTTAACTTCTTTATCCCATTAGGCAAACACCTAGGTTATGGTCACATCCCTAGGCCTTTAAACTATTAGGTAAAACATCAAAACCATTCATCTCTAGTCTATTTACCTTATCTTGCAATCATTAGAGTAATAGTAGAAGTAGAAATCAAAACTTTGTTGTGGAAGTGCAATTTTAGGTAGACCACTCACTTGCTTCAAATATATACTCCTGACACCCCTTATAACTCCCAGTGGATTCGACCCCGACTCATAGTTGGGTAATTATTATTGTATACTGCTATATCATATCTCTTATTAAGGTGTGGTGTGGATGTCATCATGGCTGCAACAGGGGGTTTTGGCTCCTGCCCGGCTGTAGACGTTGTGCAATTTCTCACCATCTGTGAGAGAACAAGAGTAGAATGGTTCAAACTTCAATAATGGGAATAAGTTGCACGATAGGGAAAGAAAGAAGTAAAATTTTCCTAAAGCCTTATAGCCTCTAGAAGATTAGTACATACGTCTCTGTACCGATCCTCCAGACTTACCAAACTTGCTCATGACTCGTGAGACCTAGGCAACCTAGTGCTCTGATACCAACTTGTCACGACCCAGAATTACCGCCCTCAGGATTGTGATGGTGCCTAACACTTAACTTGCTAGGCAAGCCAACATTAGCTATACTTGTAATGACTCGGCCGGTTATTTTGAGCTCTAGCACATCGTTCGGTAGTTTGAGGCCTTAAGTAGCTTCACTTCATGTTTTATAACTTGTACACGTAGTCGGAATTGAATTTTGGGAAGTTCAGAGTTGATTCGGATGGAAAATTTTCAATTCGGAATCTTTAATTTGGAAGAGTTGACCAAGTTTTCACTTTTGAGTAAACGACCTCGGAATCAGAATTTAAAGGTTCCAATAGGTTTGTATGATGATTTCGGACTTAGGCGTATGTTCGGGTTGATTATCGGGAGGTCCGGGGGCATTTCGGCGCTTATTGTTGAAAGTTGGCATTTTAAAGGTTTTAGAAATTCCTAAGTTTGATATAAAGTGGAATTTGGCATTATCATTGTCCATTTGGAATTCCGAGCCTTGGAATAGGTTCGTATCGTGATTCATTACTTGTACACAAAATTTGGCGTCATTCCGAAATGTTTATGTGTGATTGGGACGCATTCGGCGAACGATGAAGGTATGAAAATTAAGAGAGTTTAAGATATTGAACTTGATCTTTAATTCTTGGTTTCAATGTTGTAATTTGTGTTCCGAGCCTTCGGATAAGTTTACATAGGATATATAAACTTGTTGGAATGATTGAACGGGGTTCCTCGAACCTCGGGTGAGTTTTGGGGTGGTTTTGGACAATCCATCTCTGTAGCACCCGAATTGTTAAATTGAGCATCCCTCTCGAACCATTCAACACCGGAAGCACCGACTTGACCCCGAAGCCTCCACACATCAACATCTCTGATAATCGCCTCTTAGGTACCATTCCACAACACCCTGCCCCGAAAGCAAACCAATGAAGACCATCACACCCACGAGCCTCAATATATTCAAACAAGGACGACGACACCATAATATTAACAAGATTTCCACTAAATTAGGAAATATCCAATCTTGTGACTCCATCAACCTGCGCCTGAACATCCATAGTCTGATTGCCTCTCCTCAGCTTGAATAAAATGTCAAATCTACCGATCTTGAACCGATTAATCCTCCTCCCGAATCATTCATTGCCGTGACACACAGGTAAGCATCCTATAATTTACACCGGCACTACGCGATAACAACACATGAACATCATAATAGACTTTGCATAGCCTCGAATCCGTAGGCAACACCAATACTGGGCTGAAACGACAGAACTCTCCTCCACAAGGCGATAATAATAGTCCGCCTACATACTCAGGGAAAAACATCCTACCACATATGTAGAATTTTTACAACTCGTCGGTGCCCAACTGATAACTAATGCCCAACATCACGTATGAATGAGTAAGAAGGAACTGTAGGCATAAGCTTTAACGAAATCATATCGCACGATGAGGAATCAAGGAAGGGAAGTTCTCCTAACAGCCATGTAGCCTCTCGAAGATAAGTATAGACGTCTTCGTACCGATCTGCAAGAATCTACTACACTTGCTCATGACTCGTGAGACCTACGTGAACCTAGAGCTCTGATACAAAGCTATCACGACCCAAAACCCACTCTAGACTGTGATGGCGCCCAACGTCGCCGTTAGGCAAGCCAAAGGTGAACCATCTAAACAATAATTTATTTTATTACTTTTGAAATCATATATTTTGTTAAATAAATAAATCTATGCATTTAAAACTTATGGGTACATAAAATATTAGTAAGATATGAAATAACAAGGTGACAATATTAATACAATAATAATACAATATCTGGCTGGGATGTAAATTAAATAGGATAAAGTAAATAATACGATGGGGACTTTGTGGGCTGTGATACATAGCGTGGAATGTAGCTCACCATAAAGTCCCCTCAGCAGCTGTGCCTACGTGCCAAGATGACCACCAAATGAACCTGTCAGATCCTGCACATTTAGTGCAGAAGTGTAGCATGAGTACGTAAATCAATGCGTACCCAGTAAGTATCTAGCCTAACCCCTAAGAAGTAGTGACGAGGGGTTGATATCGTGATTGACTAGTGGTCCAATAAATTAGTATGAGGTAAAACGGTAACTAACATAATCCCCCAATATTTCTTTTGATGATATAAATCTCTCAAATCTCCTATGCTTATCTCGACTGATCAGAAATATCAAATGCAATTTCAAACGAATAAGGAATACCATATAAATGCCAGGCCTCAATAAAGGGGAATCTCACGAATATCTGGACTACTAGCGGTATCACGCACGATTATGCCAAGGTCATACGGCCCGATCCAGAGTGTTGTGTACATTGCCGAGGGTCGATCGGCGCGAACCAGAGATGCATCTCAATATACTGCTGAGGCATTCGGCCCAATCCACAGGAAAGAAAGAAACTAACCGAATTACGAGTCATGTGCTTACAACACAAGTACATGAGCATAAGTAAACATGACTTTATCGTTTATCAAATATCTCGCCAAACAACTCAAGTGATAAAGAATTTCCTAATATATTCCCAAATCAATTTCAATTACAAATTAAGCTAGCAAAATGAGTTCAAATAATTCAAATATTACATGATTAAGTCCTAAGTCTACTCGGACATAAATATGCTTTTATCTAGGTAGGGACTCTCGTCACCTCATGCGTATATATGCCCACACCAAGTAGCACATAACAAATACATCACCTATGGGGTAATTTCCCCCTCATAAAGTTATAAAGGAGACTTACCTCGCTCCGAAATCCGATAACTTAGCTCCAATGCCTCTCTAACACCTCAAACCAGTTCCCATCGATCCAATAATATCCAAACGACGTGCAAACCAATCAAAATATGTTTCAATACTCATAAGTTAACAATTTATAACTCCGCTCGAAAAGTCAACAAAGTCAACCCTCGAGCCCACGTGCCCGGATTCCGAATAATTTTGAAGATAAACATTACTCATGATACCATGAACTCAAATATATAATTTATTCTTAATTTCATGTCCAATTTCGTGATCAAACTTTAAAAATATCAAATTTTAGGTTTTCTTCCAAAATCCCTCAATTTCTATAAAATTCCATGTTTAAATCCATATATAATCCATGTATTTATATTACAATATGTGGAAAAACTTACCTCATGATATATGGCAAAAACGATCTTCAAGAGTCACCCCAAATCGTCCCACATGTGCTTCAAGAACTTAAAAGTGAAGAAAATGAGCTCAAAATTCCGAAATTAGATGTTTAATACACCTGCTAGGGCACCTCCTTCACGATCGCGGTCATTACCTATGCGATCGCAGTTAACAAAAGTTACTGCATCGTTTCCTTCATCATGATCACGGCCAAAATCCTACGATCATGATGTATAAATTTTATTTTCTTCTTCACAAACACCCTTCGGTATAATACACATAACCTTTTGCACAAAATTCTAAATGATAAACCGTTTGATATTCCAAAAACTAGATTCAAAGGGCTATAACTTTCATTTTTCAATTATCCCAAATTCCTTATAGATTGCAAAATATAAGCTTTCAAAATTAGATCACTGATAGTGGAAATTCTTTCTACGCGATCACGACCTTGCTTCCGTGATCGCGACTCACAAGGCCTGGAACAGCACTTTGCTCTTTGTGATCGTGCCCAGACCTCTGCGATCGCATTGCAAATCCCCGACACTAGTTGTCAGCAAGTCTAAAAGGCCTAAATTTGAAGTAGTATTTTGGCAGCGAAGGAGAAGGAAGGACATGGTGGGAGGTGTCTTGCGGTGGTTAAATTTCTAGTAGGGCAAGTATGAACAACAGAGGTCGAGTAGTTGCTTAAGGAAATGGTTTAACTGAAGTGGGAGTGGCAGAGCAGCGTATGGATTCCGTGGTAGGATAGCCACATGCTTTGAGAAAGTTTAGAGCGATTTGGGGATCATGCTAGACAAATGACTAAGTCCATGAATTTCATTTGAGATAGTGGCTATTGTACTGAGGAAGTATGAATATGATGGAAAGGAGTTTGCTTGGAATGAAGAGGGGTATGAAAGCTTGATTATTATTTTGGGATGCAACATGACTTCGAGTTTTGGAACATTTTGTTGGACCTTCAGTTGATGCTAATGGGGAATGAACGAACTCTTACAGTTGGTGGACGACCATGGGCTAAGGAAGGTTTACTAATTTTGTGGTAGTTGTAACCAGGGCAGTGTCGTTGGAAGATGTCCATATGGAATTACATAGGTGGGCTATCTCCTGTGAGCAGATTAGCTGTTGCGTGATTTTTTATGAAGTTTCTACCAAGATGTCCATATGGAATTACATAGCTGTTGCATGTTTATGTTCGGGTAGACTTAGGACCTTATCATATAATATTTGAATTATTTGAACTCATTTTGCTAGCTTAATTAGGCGAATTTGTAATTGAAATTGATTTGGGAATATATTAGGCCGAGCTTTATCACATTGAGTTATTTGGCGAGATATTTGATAAACGGTAAAAGTCAAGTTTACTTATGCTCCTGTACCTGTGTTGTAAGAACGTGACTCGTAATTCGGTAAGTTTCTTCCTTTCCTGTGGATCGGGCCGAACACCTCGACAGTATCTTGAGATGTATCTCTGGTTCGCGCCGGTCGACCCTCGGTAGTGTACACACCACTCTAGATCGGGTCGTACAACCTCGGCATAATCGTGCGTGATACCGCTAGTAGTCCGGATATTCGTGAGATTACCCTTTTATTGGGCCTGGCATTTATATGGTATTCCTTATTCGTTTGAGATTGGATTTGATATTTCTGATCTGTCGAGATAGCATAGGAGATTTGAAAGATTTATATCATCAAAAGAAATATTGGAGGATTATGTTAGTTACCCTTTTACCTCTTTATTACTGTTGTGCTTTCTATCTGTTTATGATTTATCATACTGATTTATTGGACCACTAGTATGTATCGATGTCGACCCCTCGTCACTACTTCTCCAGGGTTAGGCTAGATATTACTGGGTACGCGTTGATTTACGTACTCATGCTACACTTTTGCGCTAAATATACAAGATCTGACATGTTCATTTGGTGGTCATCATGGCACGTAGGCAAAACTGCTGAGAGGACTTTATGGTAAGCTACATTCCAGGCTACATCACAGCCCACAAAGTCACCATTGTATTATTTACTTTATCTTGTCTAACTTACATCCCAGACATATGTTGTATTATTATTGTACTCCTTAGTAAATGCCCATGCACTTGTGACACCGAATTTTGAGATGTTCTAGTAGATGTTAATGGTTTTGTATTAATATTATCACCTTTTTATTTCATATCTTACTAATATTGTATGTACCCATGATTTTTAAATGCATAGATTTATTTATTTATTTGACAAAAATTTATGATTTCAAAAGTAATAAAATAAATTACTATTTAGATGGTACACCTTTTGCTAGCCTAACGACAACGTTGGGCACCATCACGGCCTAGAGTGGGTTTTGGGTCGTGATAATACTTATTATCCATTTTTAACAATTCAAATCAAATGATAACAATAAAACCGAATAGTCTGAAATAAAGTTATAAACTAATAAACGATGTAATCCAAATACAATCTCAGAAATTGGAATCACGAATAAATGAGTGTCTAGAGTGCTACAGATAACAGTCTAAATAAAACACAATTGTTTGAATCAAAAAAACAACTAAGATGACATTGAAGGGGGCTGCGGACGCCATGTAGCTATACCTCAAGTTTTCACAGATAGCTGGATCCAGGCAAACTCACTCAGCTCTGCTCGGACCCACTCTCGTATCTGCACAAGAAGTGCAGAGTGTAATATGAGTACAATCGACCACATGTACTCTGTAAGTGTCGAGCCTAACCTCGACGAAGTAGTGACGAGGCTAAGGCAGGCCACTTACAATAATCTGTACGCAGCAATAATAATAAAAAGAAAACATGAAATGGAAGTAAGCAGTTAACTCATGAAAACGAACTCGAAATCCAACCTACCAGAGAGCCCAGAATAACAAGTCTCATAATCTCATATCAAAATACCGAGGCAAATCCAACAATCACAAACAAATACCACATACACAATCTGTTGTGGCGCGCAACCCGATCACACCATATCATCATCGGTCAACATCATAATCCGTCCTTATTCCTCCATTTCAATTAATTACCTTTCAATTTTCGTTACGGAGTGCAACCCACTCCCCAAACAATTTCAATCAACAAAAATAATTCAACAACCAAATTTACAAGAATTTCTACATCAAGAGGGTAAATGTACGAGGCCATAAAGAACCACATAATAATCAACGAATCGCTAACAACTCGAAGTCTCAACTTTACCAATTCATCGGTATCTATCAATTAAATAACTCATGCAAGTGAAACCACATTGAAGAAGGAAACAAATATTACAAAACTATAAGGCAAGTAAAGTATATGACAATTTAGATATGCGAGTAAAGCAATTAGAGACAAGTAGCAAATAAGCATGGAGTCATGGAAGGAACGGACAATTTAATACAAGAATAATTAAATGACAAGTAATAATTATGGCACATAAGTCAAATAAAACATGTAACAACTAAGGCATAAAGCAAGATATATCATGAAATAAACGAAAACATGGAAACAAATATCATGACGGCATATATACACTCGTCCTCGCATATACGCCATTTTCCCACATAATTCACATAACACATAGTTCATGGTTCCCTAATTCCCTCAATTCAAGGTTAGACCCAACACTTACTTCACTCCGCAAATCAAGTAATCAATCAACCACGGCCTTGCCTTTCGAATAAGCCTCCAAACCAACCAAATCTAGCAAATTATTCATCAAGTGATTCAAAATAAGCTTTAAAAACTACCCATTAATGAAAGAGATTCAATATGATCATTTTTTAAAAAGTTAACAAAAGTCAACCTCGGGCTCGCTTAGTCAAAACTCGAGGTTCGGACCAAAATCCGATTACACATTCACCCACCCAGCCCGGTTATGTGATTTATTTCAAAATCTAACCTCAATTTGAGGTCTAAATCTCAATTTTACAAAAATCCCCAACTCTACCCAAATCCCTAATTTCTACCATGAAAATCCTAAGTTTGATGTTGAAATCTCATGAAAAGTAATGAGTAATTGAAAGAAAATGGATTAAAGTCACATACCAATGAATTTGGGAAGAAAAGTCTCTTGAAAAATCGCCTCTAGAGTATTTAGGGTTGAGAAATGGTGTAAAATGAGCTAAGTCTCGATTTTTTCCTGTTTTACCCAGCTACAGATGTCGCAATTGCGAAGTCATGTTCGCAACTGCGAACATCGCAAATGCGAGACAAGGGTCACAAATGCGAACCCTGTCACAGAAGCCTAGAAGTCACAATTGCGACAAAAAGTTCGCAATTGCGAACATACCCATCTTCGCAAATGCGGGCAATTCCTTCGTAAACGCGAAGATCACTCAAAATCACACTGAGTCGCGAATGCGACTATGAGATCACAATGCTACCTCTTACAGTTCGCAAATGCGATCATGTTCCTCACAATTGCGAGATTAACCCAGCCCAGCCCGTGCTCGCGAATGCGATCTATTGTTTGCAAAAGCAAGGCTCGCAATTACGAGATCTGTAATAGATCACCAGAACTGGTATTGCACCAGCAATCCTTACACTAACTAAACTCATCTGAAACATGTCTGAAACTCACCCGAGCCCCTTGGGCTCCAAACCAAACACGCACACAAGTGTAATAATTTCATACAAACTTACTCGCGTAATTAAATAACCAAAATAACACCTAAATCTACAAATCAACTCTCAAAACGAAAGAAATTTCAAAGTAAATTCAAGAACAACTAGAATCACATCTGAGCATCTGAATCATGCCAAATCAATTCCGAATTGCACCAAATTTCAGACAAGTTTCAAATAGCGATACAGACCTATTCCAAGTTTCAATATCAAAATCCAAACCCGTTAATTTTGAAGTCAACCTACGGTCAAACTAAGAAAATTTTCAAACTTTCAAAATACTAATTTTTGGTAAAATGAGTCAAATCAGTCTAGGGACCTTCAATTTCAATTCCGGGCATACGCCCAAGTCCAAAATCACGATAGGGACCTACCAGAATCGTCAAAACACCGATCTGGGGTTGTTTTCATAAAATGTTAATTGTATTCAACTCAAGTTGTTTTTAAAGCTAAAAATCATATTTTCTTCAAATTTTAACATAAAAGCTTCTCAAAAGCGACATGGACCATACATGCAAACCAAGAAATATCAAACGGAGCTAACGAAGGTCTTGAAACACGACAATAATGGCTAATACTAAATATCACCTATCGGGTCATCACATACACATAATTCAAAGTTTCCGATTATTTTTCAATCAAATTATAAAGATCTTTGTATGGTCTAAAGCGATCAGGACGAATGTGGCATAACTACCTTAGTGAGTATTTGTTAAAGGAGTGTTATATAAATGATGTCATTTGTCCATGTATTTTTATAAAGAAAACAACATCGGAGTTTGTTGTACTTGTCATATATGTCGATGACATAAACCTTATTGGAACTTCTATAGAACTTTAAAAAGCAATTGATTATTTAAAGAAGGAATTCGAGATAAAAGATCTCGAAAAGACAAAATTATGTTTCGGTTTGCAAATTGAACATTTGGCAAACGGGATTTTTGTTCATCAATCCTCCTACATATAAATGGCATTGAAACGGTTTTACATGGATGGAGCACATCCATTAAGTACTCCGATGGTTGTTCGATCGCTTGATATGAATAAGGATCCGTTCCGACCTCAAGAAGAGAATGAAGAGCTTCTTGGTCCGGAAGTACCATATCTTAGTGCAGTTGGTGCACTAATGTATCTTACTAATACTACAAGGCCTGGCATGTCTTTTTCAGTTAATGTCCTAGCAAGATATAGCTCTGCTCCTACAATGAGATATTGGAATGAAATCAAACACATATTGCGGTATCTAAAAGGGACTACCGATATGGGCTTATTTTATAGCAATGATTGCAGTTCCGGTCTTGTTGGTTATGCCAATACTGGGTATTAATCTGACCCACACAAGGCTCGATCTCCAACAGGCTATGTGTTTACATGTGGAGGCACTGTCATATTTTGGTGATCGACTAAATAATCAATCGTGGATACTTCGTCTAATCATGCTGAGATAATTTCCATTCATGAAGCAAGTCGAGAATGTGTGTGGTTGAGGTCTATAATACATCTTATTCAAGAAAAATATAGTTTGAAGTGTGACAAACTACCCACGATTTTGTATGAAGACAATGCAGCATGCATAGCCCAATTGAAGGGAGGATTCATAAAGGGAGATAGGACAAAGCACATTTCACCAAAGTTATTTTTCACACATGATCTTCAAAAGAATGGTGATATCAATGTGCAATAGATTTGTTCAAGTGATAATATAGCTGATTTAATTACCAAATCTCTACCGACATTAACCTTCAAGAAGCTAGTGTACAAGATCGGTATGCGAAGGCTCAAAAATGTGAATTGATGCTCTCATCAGGGGGGAGTTAATACGTGTTGTACTTTTTTTCCCTCATAAGATTTTGTCCTACTGGGTTTTCCTTGCAAAGTTTTTAACGAGGCAACCAAAAGACGTATTTCTAAACATGTGTACTTGTTTTTCCTTCACTAGAATTTTTTTCTACTAGATTTTATTTTAGTTAAGATTTTAACGAGGCACATTTTTTGTTGAATAGACATTCAAGGGAGATTGTTATAAATAGAGTTGTATTCTAGGTGAATATCTATCATTTAGAGAGTTTGTTACTTTGCGACTAAGTTACTTTTCCCCTATAAATAGAGGGGTCTTTACTACAAGAAAACAGGGATATTGTGGCGGTGTTTTCTTACATATTATGGCGGTTTTAACCGCCGGTATCAGCATTAATGGCGGTCTATCAAAAGCGCTGAAATCGCATCCACCAAAAAGTTAATACGACGGTTTTCAGAAAACCGCCTGAATTGTGCATTGTTAAAATGGCGGTTCTTTATTACTTAAAATGGCGGTTTGAAGCCATCACAATTAGAAAGTATATATCACAAACTAAAATAGTGGTGGTCCCCAACCGCCGTAAATTTACCAATAGGCGCCGTAATTTTACTTTTCTATTTGTAGTCCTTTTTGACATTGTTTTCATTATATTTTATACCCAAACTTATATATTACTGTATAATAGTTTTGACACAATTTTAAAAAGAGATTAATTAAACAGATCATTCATCATTTATAAAAAAGAATAAGCAATTCAAAATCACATCATAAATGTATTTATTAAAATTTCAAGGAGTAATAGTTTACGTCAATTCAACAGAAGGAAAATAATTATGATAAATCCTAGAAATAATATTCAATGAGCACTTGCATGATGGCTTTGCTATTTCCATCTGGTGATCTTGTATTTTTAGGTGTTGAGACGCTATTTCTTATATCTAGTACCTAGACATAAATTGAAACAACAAGCAAAACAACAAGCAATAAGTAACTCTAAGGATTAAAGTAGAAAACTAATATAATAAATACATTAAATATAATGCATTTACATTTTTACAATAGCTGAAATTTCCTTCACTGCAACTGAAAATAAGACTATATTTGCTCACAAAACACCCTTACTCATAAAAGGAGAGATTATGTTTAATATACTGCAGAACATTCAGAATGCATTTGGTTGATGAAAAAAGAAAAGACACTCCAGACATCAAGTAACTCAAGGATCACGGTATGAACCAATATAATATATATTGGTTTAAATAATAGATCTTCATTTTCACAATAGCTGAAATTCAATTAGTATATAACACTTGTGAGAATAATCTGAGTTTCAATACCTCGAATAGAAGGAAGAATGTTTTCAATTTAATTTTTTTCACTGAAGCATATTATCGAACACTCTAACACTACATTTTACAAATGCAAGAATAAGATATGTGGCAACAATTGTAGAGAAGACTAAAATGGTTTAGGACAACTATATCCTTCAATAGTTTTCTGAGATAATTTCTCGATTTGTGTGTATCATCTTTCATGCATGGGCGATGCTAATCTTCTCTGCATCATTCCTCAAAGGGACATGTATCCTTCTATGGGTGTGTACTCTAAGCTTTGGTCCCAGGAGATTAATTTGAACTTGTTGCTAGGAAATTTTGTCAAAATGTTGTTATAAGGTGCTGATGTGGTGCCTAACTGCTAGGATTTTATAGTGTTTTACTTTCCAATTGAACAATTACTATTATGAACTAAATTAAATAGTAGTACAACAACAAAGTTTGTAGATTACAGGAACTGAGGCTCTAACTTTAGTAATCTGACTCTGATTCTCTTTGTATTAAATTCAGTTTGAGATAGTCCAATGTGCTTGAGAAGAGGCTTTTTAAGTACGTAATGCTCAATGCAGTTTGGCTTCTACTCTGAAATTGCAGTATGCACTGAGTTTCACCTCAACTGAACATGGGAGAGTGAGGTTGGGGATAAACTGGCTATTAAGTGGGAAATACTTGTGATAGAAGAATTAATCTAATTAGCCGCTCACTCAACTTCTTAAATTATAAATAACCGGTAGATATATAATATATGTATACTCTGTGTATAAACATGTATAAATAGTGGATAGCTAATAGAGATAGATGACTAATCACTATTGTATCATTCAAAATGATACTACAATTAATTCAGGAAGACTAATTATTCTTCAACTAGCAGTTCCATAGCTCGCATAAGAATTTATAGCAGTAAATGACAATAAAACACCACTACACACAGCTCTTGATTTAATCAATCAACTACGCCTCAATCCTAAACTAGTTAGGGCCACTATGCCATCCTTGTACGCATTCCACAAATATAACCTTAAACACCCAAAACTAAGGATCTTTGCATCCCTACCCTAACTGACCAAAAGAACTTCTAGCAAATTTCAATCATAGAAAAGTCAGTTCCTTACCACACTGGATACACAAAATCTCCGGAAAAATAAAGCTAAGAACAGATCTAACAACTAAAGTGACGGAGCATTGCATAACCACAAAGAAACCGTAGATCCACACAGATACATACACGCACATAAGCAAAAAGGATAGGAAATAGAAAGACATGGCTGAAATTTCTTTGGAATTGGGAGTTGCCATCAACAAAGGCGGATGGAGATTAGCGAACTCTTTCGGGAGCTTCATCGGAGACCTAGCGAGAAGAGGATACGGAAAGGAGAGGAGAGGAGAGGGAGTCGCCGAGTACGACGATCTAGTGAATGCCGCCGATGATTTGTGCCATATTTGGTGGGAGGGAGAGGGAGAGAGACAAAATGCAGAGATTAGGGTTTGCTGGTGCCGGAGAGTGAGATGCAGTTCTAATTTGTGAGTTTACATAGCTTTGCATTTTGAAATAAACCAAAAGATATTTTAAAAATTAAAGTAATAAATAAGGCGATTTTCACCGCCGCAAATACAGATTAAAACGCCACTATACAAATTTGTAATATGGCGGATAGAAAGATGCCGCAAATATGATATATTCTGGCGGTTTTTGAGAACCGCCGTATAAAAACCGCCGCAATTTTTTTTCCCCCTTTTTTGGTAGTGAAGTGAGCACAGAAGGTATCATTGGAGCTCCTGGAATAACCTCACTGTGCCTACAGATGAGGGTGGCATTGGTGTTCGAAAGAAGATTTAGTTTAATAGGTGAAAGAATTTTTACATATTAATAATGACTATTTCGGGTAAAAAAAAAAGTTGAACATGAGTTAAAATCTAACACAAGTACACGCAAGATGTACTTTTTCCTAATAATTTCTTGTTCTATTCTATTAACACCAACTACTAATAATTTCTAATTCTAAACCTTCTTTCAATGTGGTGAATCACATGATTGAAAATTAATCGTAAGCGATTATATAAGAAATTTTCGATACTTTGATTCTTCGTTTTAAATCAGTAAATATTTATCTAAAAAATTCATCTAAACACTGAAACGATCATCTAAAAATTCATAGAAGTAAATATTTAACCGTGATAATAATCAAACTGAAACAACCAAGTAATATTTACCTTTAGAAAAGCTTTTGTTGAAATTCTTTACCAAATTATAGTTTATTGTTTCTAAGTTGTCTTTTGCTGGCAAATTCATCTTAAAAAATAGGGTAACCTTCACTTTCAATTAGGTTACCATTTTTTTTAATTGCAGAGTTTTATGATTAATAATTTTAAATTTAAGCACTATAACTAATTGTTAATTTTTTTCATGACTCAAATCTCAACGGGATCGTAATAGCACTTATCCCAACTCGTTATGCAAGCGAATCAATATAAACATAACTCAAACTGGAGATCACCAATTAAATAATAAAATAAGAATACAAAATTCAACAAAGATTACCCTAAGAACTGGTGATACAAGTCATGAACGACTAACAATAGGAATACAATATTGATATGAAGTATATATAACATCTATTTGAATACACATAAACAAAAATACAAGATTCTAAGCTACCATAAATAAATGATAGCTAATAACAGGAATGTAGATGTCTTCAATACTCATTCTCGAACTCTGCAATCGCTTAACTCTAAAATTTGCACCCAAAATGCAGAAGTTTAGTTTAAGTATAATTCACCTCATATATTCACTGAGTATCAACACTAACCTCAACTAAGTAGTGGCGAGGTTTAGTAAAACGATACTCACTTAAATAGCATGCGGAGCTCATAGGCATATACAATAACAGAAAAACAGCCAACGAACAACAAATATCAATAAAAATATACACAATCAAAGATGCAGGTAATAAGCATTCTTTTTCAAAAAAAAAAAAAAAAAACTAGGTCAAATGCAAATATAAATGCACCAAATCTGCATACAACGGAGATACGCACAAAGGAGATATATACCAAGTAGCATTAACTTGAGTACTTCTACATGAATATATAGTGTCTATGCATGATAAAGACCTAATTTCACATTAATTCCCAAATAGCATTTATACGAATGCTCCTGCATGAGTCTAAAATATCTACACATGATGAAGACTCAATATTTACATCAATTCGATACCTTTCAAGTGTCCAACAGTCCACTAACAAGTCCCCTACATATGTAAAATGCATGAATGTGTATATGTAGATAATATGCGTGAATATTTCTACATGAGTCTAAATTTCATGATAAAAACTCAAACTTAGAACAACTGGTACTCCTAGTGCCACGATACTCCCAGTGTCAAACCGTACACACACGGTTCAATATAACATGGGTAATCACGTGACTTCGCAGGGATGGATCTAATCCATGTGCTTGAGCATTATAGCTCCACGATCGATCATTAATATCTTATAAATCAATCATCAACCGCACGAAATGAACCATCGTGCCATAATTATAACAATTACATAGAATAAACTATCGTGTCATAATAATATCAATTGCACGATATAAACCATCATGCCATAGTAATATCAATAACACTACATAACCATAGTGACAACCTCAGTCCATATTAGAGAATCATATGGAGGGATATATGCATATGAATAAGAGATAAGCATGTATGATGTATATGGATAGAGAAATAAACATGCATGGATGTATGTAAGTAGACAAATATAACAACGACTACATCATGTAATCCAACCTACAAAATAGTCTATCATGTCCAAACGAGAAATCAAAAGCCTGGACATAATCTCTAGCATAAATTTCAAGTAATCATACAAACAAATAAAGCATATTACAAGAAAAATATACATCCAACCAAAGTACAAAGAGGCCTAAAATCTACCTTAAATATGGTATAACTTCACTGTCCACATATACGCTCGTCACTTCGATAATACATCCCTCCCAAATATGTAGCATTTAGCATATAAATTTATTTTAAGAAAAATTTCCTCAGTCGAGATTAAGTAAGGTACTTCCCTTATCTCAGGCTAGCTTTATTCTTAAATCCGCCTTCCTAGCTCCAAAACCATCAAACGAGCACAATGTAATCTATACAATACTCAAAAAAAAAGTCAAATAAAGCTATACAAACCAACTCTAAATAATAAAGTTTTTATCTTTATCAAAATTTCAAAAGTCAATAAAAAGTCAACCACGGACCAACATGGTCAAAATTCGAGTCCAAAGTCGGATCTCATTGACGCATAACCTCGCGATTCTAAATATGTGATTAGTTTTCTAATACGAGTCCAAATCGATTTTTGAAACCTCAAAATACACTTTCTCAAATTTTGGACAGAAACCCCAAATTCTCTTGTTCAATCCCTAATTGTTTTTGTCAAATCTAGTGATAGATTTATGTACAAATCATAGATTCAGGTTAAAATTATTTACCCCAAGCTTTAGATGAATATTTATGTCAAACCCTTTCAAAATTGAGCTCCCAAATCTCTAAAATATTGAAGAATAAAATAAAAATTATGAAATCTCGGTATTTATATTTTCTGAAATTTCTGATCAAAAGTGCGGCGCCACACTTTTCAAAGTGATGACAGTTAATTCTAAAGTGCTGACCCCAAAACAAAAGGTGTGGATTATATTTAAAGTGTGCACCACACTTTACTGTTGCTGTCATAATTTCAACTCTCTCTAAAAATGCTCCAAATACGTTGTAACTCACCGGAGTCCCTCGAAATCTTATCCAATCATCTCAAAAGTTCATATACCCTGTACAAACTTGGAGGCTCAAAATAAATCTAAAAATATCACTATTAAGAATCATGATCCAAACTAAAGTATGAACTTTTCTTAAGTATTTCAAATTCCAATTTCACAAGATAGGTCGGCATCACTCTCAAGCCCTCTAGACTACCTCTCAATCATTTCAACTAGTTCAAATAATCTATATGGACCTATCTAACGACTCAAAACATGAAATGAAATGCAATAATACAAAAGTCAATCTCAAGTCAAACTTATTAACTCTAAAGTTTATCAAATTATTAACTTTCAACTAAAAGCGTTGAATCCTCCCCGTGCCAATCGAGACCCAATCCGAACATATGTACGAGTCTGAAATCATCAAAGAACCTATCGGAACCTTCAAATCAAGAATACGAGCTCATTTACCCAAAATGTTGGCTTTGGTCAATTTTCTTAACTTTAGCCTCTAGTTATCAATCAAGTATTCCAGAAATCCTGAACTTGTCGGAACTCGAACCGACCATATATGTAAGTCATATAATATTACATGAACCAACTCAAGGTTTCAAATCATAGAACGGAACGCTATAACTCAAAATGACCGATTGAGTTGTTAAATGCAAGGATAATATTTGAAAGAGAAAATTAAACACTATGTCAAATAATGAAATATGTTTGAACTTTTATTGGAAGAGATATACTGTTTACCTGAAAAATGGATAGAGTTAAATTTATACGCAGTTTCGAGGATATGTGGCGTAACTTAACACAAAATGTAAGGATAAATAGAAATGTAAATATAGCTTGCAGAGAATGCGAAATAGATAAGATTGTCAGGAACAATGAATCTTAGGATTCAAAAAATAGAATCAATCTAAGAAATCTGAACGAACGATTCTTTACTGTAGAAGAATAGAGCATTTTTATTACAATGTAAGCCTGAGAAAAACTTGTTTTACAGAAATGGTAACCAAGCCCTTTTATAGTGGAGGGATTTGGCTCTAAGCATAATAAAATAAACATTCAGTGGGAGACCCATGATAAGTCAGCTTTTCATAATTTCTGCCAAGATTCTCTCTAGTGGGATTGCAGCCGCTTTTGTCTGTGAGCTCGATCTTGCTTAGAACCCTCGATTTTGGTTTGGGCTTGATTTCGGCTCGAACTCGTGATCTTGATTCGAGCCCGATCCTAGCTCGAGCCCTCGAATTGATTCGAGATCAATGTTGGTTGGTCTCTGGATTATCAGTATGATAGATCTACTCTACATCATGGTTCGATTTCGATTTGAGTTTGATAATGATATCGAACTCGACACGGATCGACCTCCCCGGGTTCGAGGTTAGTTTGTTCCATCTTCGGGATCTTACTTCGATAGATCATCGTTCGAACTCAATCGGACATGCTAAGGCCGAAATCTATTTCGACCGTATACAGATAGTCCCCTCGTTTCTCAGAAAGAATGTGGCGAGAAACGATATGATATTTTAACAGCTCGATCGGATTATTTCATGTCGTTTCCATCGGGTTCGACCATGACGCATCTGGTAGTTGTCCCATCGGTTTAGTCTTTCAAGGCATTTAATGCATGTCAGGCGGTAGGGGTGGCAAGTGGGCCGGGCCCGGTCTTAAGTGGGCTTCGCGGGCCCGGTCCTAAGTGGGCCGGTCCTATGCGGTCCGGTCCTAAATGGTCCCGGGCTTCGCGGGCTTATTGCTGGAACCGGCTCGGGACCGGGACCATGAACTAACGGTCCCCGGTTAAGTGAGCCGGTCCCGGGCCTAAGCGGGCCTAACAGAAACTTTGTATTTTTAAATTTTCTTTTTTATAGAAGTTAGAGAAAAAAAATAGTAATAAAGATATATAAGATATATTCGATTTATATACTATATATACATCTTAAAATATATATATATATACTATATTATATATACATAGTATACATCTTAAAATATACTATATATACATCTTAAGATATACTATATATATATATAGTATAGTATAGTAGATCTTAAGATATATATACATCTTAAGATATATAAGCTATATATAAGCTCTCTCTCTCTCTCTATATATATATATATATATAGTAAGATGTATATATAGTATATCTTAAGATGTATACTATCGAATATGACTTATAAACTATGTATATATATTATAGTATATATATAGTATATTATAGTATATATATACATCTTAAGATATATATATATATATATATATATAGAGAGAGTTATATACACACTATACTATATATATACATAGTATATTTGATATACTATACTATATATACATATATATATATATATATATATATATATATATATATATATATATATATATATATATATATATATATATATATATATATATATATATATATATACTATACTATACTATATATACATCTTAAGATATATAAGCTATATTCGATTTATATACTATATATACATCTTAAGATATATATATATATATATATATATATATATATATATATATATATATATATATATATATACTATACTATACTATATATACATCTTAAGATATATAAGCTATATTCGATTTATATACTATATATACATCTTAAGATATATATATATATATATATATATATATATATATATATATTTAAGATGTATATATAGTATAGTATATATAGTATATCTTAAGATGTATATATATCTTAAGATGTATATATAGTATAGTATATATAGTATATCTTAAGATATATATATAGTATATCGAATATAGTTTATATATCTTATGAGATGTATATATAGTATAGACTATAGTATAGTATAAATATAAGCTTATATATATATATATATATATATATATATATATATATATATATATATATATATATATATATATATATATATATACGGATCCAATCTCTGAAAAGTACTGATTTTTTCAAGCTCTCCCTCATAGACGCTCTATAATCACCGAGTTGAAGTCTTGCTTGACTGAAAGTGCTCTCTGATGCCACTGTTGAAGCTTGAATAGTTAAAATATCTCGGGCCATCCTTGAAAGGATCGGAAAGTATTTTTCTTTGTCCTTCCACCATTCCAAAATATTAAAGGAGTCGTCGGGATTCACTTCCTCAATTCCCTGTGACAAATAAACTTCAAGCTCATTTAGTTGTGAAAAATCACTAGTATTAGAATCTTGAGAACCCCTGAACCCTGCCCAAGCACTAATTGCTCTTACTCCCGCAGTTCTTTTAGATGATTGAGAACTAGAAGAAGAAGGAGTTGGAACATTTGGTCTAGCATGATCTAATGCAACTTGATAAGCATTATAAATAGTTTGAACATTTATTTTAATTAAGGCTATTGCGTTCGGAAGTTTAGACAACTCCTCATCTTCAAGTGTTAAACCATTATAAATAGTTTCATACCAAAATTGAGGACCTCCTAATTTCATAGTAGGATTTAACAATGCAGCAATACCATAAATAGGGGGAATAGGGAAAAAATATTTTTTAAACTTTTTTCTCATGGAATCAATAGCAAGTTGATAAATTTCCCCACCCTCTGAAAAATGATCAAACAAATTTGCAAGTTCTGCAATATAAACTAAACAGTTAGAAATAGTAGGATAATATTGCCCAGAAAATTTATTTGTAGCAATATAGAATTTTTCTAAAAAATCTACAAGCATTTTAACATTAGCCCAATCCGCATTTGTAAGGTGCTCATCATCATCACTTACATGAGCATTAAACGTTGAGTTTATGGGGTTTCTATATTCATATGCAATAACTAAACTTTCATACATGTAATTCCATCTAGTTGGACAAGGTTTAGGAACCTTTCTTTCTCTTAGGCCAAATTCATCGCATCTTTTAAAATATTCTCTAAGTCTACTTCTACGGTTTGAATAAAAAAAGCCAATTAAGAGCCATTTTAACCTTTTCAATTTCAACATTTAAAATTCGCATACCATCACCCATAATTAAATGGTAAATATGACAAATACATCTAACATGAAAAATGTTACTAAATACAGGACTTAGTGTAGTGGTAAGCAAGGCTACAATATTTGTGTTACTAGTAGCATTATCCATTGAAACTGACATTATTTTATCACTAATGCAAAAATATCTACAAATATCCGCAATCGTGCTAGAAATAAACTGCCCTGTGTGACGTGAATTAATTATTCTATAAGCAATAATGCGCTTTTGCATTATCCAATGCTCATCAATCCAATGACTGGTAACAGTAAGGTAATCACAGTCATTACCACTTCTACCAATATCAGTTGTAATAGCAAGACGACAATTTATATGAGTAAATAAATAGCGCAAATATTGTTCATATTCATATTTATATTTATAAATATCACTCTTTACGGTTGTGCGAGGAAAACCTTTATAAGTAGGATTATAAATTTTTCTAATATAATGCACAAAGTGGGGGTTAGAAGGAAAACTATAGGGTAAGCACATAACAGTAACCATTTTTGCCAATTCTTCCCGATCTTTTTTTGGATCATAATATAAAATACCACCGGTAACAGTGTTAATTCCCGGTTGAAATTGATTTGACCCGGTACTAAGGTCAGCCTGACTAGGTGCACTTGTCCCCTCAGCCAAAGCTTTCATACGAAAATATCTAGCTTTATCTTGAGGGTGTAGCAATATGTGTCTAGTCAAACTTCTCGTCCTCCTCCCCCCGCGACTTCCAACATATTGAAAAACTAACTCTTTGCCACAAGTTTTACACTTAGCCCTATTTTTTTCTCTTAGTTGAATAAAAAATTGCCAAACAATAGATGTTTCTGCCCATTTAGGAGGTTGTCTAGAAAAAGTAGGGGCACTAATAGGAGGGTCAGACGGGGGATCATCTAGATTATTATTAGTTAGGTTAACTTCAGGAGAAGGACTAGTGGGTGTATCATCATCCGGTTGCATTTCATCAAAATCTATTTCTTCATCATCATTTTCATCAATAGTTGGATTACCATAAAGAGCATTCATATATTCATAGTTTAATTGTTCACCGGGTGCAATATTATGGCAAAATTGACTCTCGGTAAATTGTAATAAACTATTATCGCTATCAAGAATAGGAGGTGTAGGACGGATAACATGTTTGGATTGTGGAGCCGGGGGAAGTGGAGGAGGAACATATTGGCCACTAGATTCACCACTCTTCGATTTTCCCTTATTTTTACTAAACATATTTTTTAAGGAATAAGCCATCTTAATTAATCAAGCAAAGTAAATAAAATAAATAAAATTATAATATTAAAACTTAAGAGTTGGAACGAGTTTACCGAATTGACGAACAACTTGTTGGAAATTGATTATCGTTGAAGACTTCAATTCACCAACTTCACAATTGTTTCACAAATTGTAACAATAAAGTAAGCAATAGTAGCAATTATAGAAGTAAATTAGAGAGAGATTGTGATAGATTGATGATTTTGTAAAAAAAAATGAAATAATGATGGGGTATTTATAGTTGAAAATAGGAAAAAAGTGTAATTATAAAAAGTTTGGGATCAAAACAAAGTTGAGGGGTTAAATGGCTATTTCATAAATAGCCAACGGCTATTTTTGACAGTCCAACAGTTTTTTTTTTTTTTTTTAAAAAAATTTTTTAAAAAAAAAGCCGTTGGACCCGCTAGGCCCTCTAAGGGACCGGGCCGGTCCCGGGCCCTGGCGGGCCAAACGGTCCCGGGCCTGACGGGCACAATCATAGGACCGGCCCACGAGACCGGACCAGGCCCGCTAAAACCGGACCAAATGATCCTGGCCCGTTTAGCCGTTTGGCCCGCTGTCCCGGGCCGGTCCCGGGCCTGGACCGGCCCACTTGCCAGCCTTATCAGGCGGTGGTCGGCCGCTGCTGATACTGAATCGCCATCGCTTGAACCTATAAATAACCCTTTCTTTTATCTTTTGCCACTTTTACATCTTCTATCTTCCAAATTTCCAAGTTCTTCTTCGTACTCTCTAACTTACCAGTAAATCTGTGATTTCTTTCTGCAAAAGCCCCTCTTCAATTCTACCAAATCTTTGTCACTTTCTTCTATTCCTCATCTTTGAATTCGAAAATGGCGAAAACATCGCAAACCATTCCTCAGAAAGAGAAGGCCTCATCTTCACTGTGTGCCGCCGATGAGACACCGGCAGAACCACGACCTGAGGAGTGTGTTCCCGGGGAGTGTGTCCTTA
Organism: Nicotiana tabacum; assembly: GCF_000715075.1. Lineage (NCBI taxonomy): Eukaryota > Viridiplantae > Streptophyta > Magnoliopsida > Solanales > Solanaceae > Nicotiana > Nicotiana tabacum. The sequence continues at coordinate 69,804,436 of NC_134088.1, forward strand.
CTTTAAATTTTAAGGTCGATAAAGGTTCATCGGTCCCTGGCCAGTGTGAGCCGGTATCGAGGTACATGTGTTCGATAACCGAGAAGCACCTCGAACAGCTAAAGAAGGATTGCAATTGGGGTGAAAAAGAAATAATAATTTCTACCCCTGACGAAGATATCACTTCTTACGTGAAAGGGTTTTTGAATGTGTATACTTACCCTTTCACTTTAGGTCCCCTCGATTCCGTTATTATTGACTTCTGTCGACAATACCAGGTAACCCTAGGCTAGGTCCATCCTTCTTTATGGCGGATCATTATCCTGATCCGATATTTTGTGAGCAAAATCAAGGGGATGTCGTTCACCCGGACATTTTATCTGATTGTACGGTCCTCGACTTTTTCGGGGAGGGTTAATAAAACTTCAGCGTCGGGCTACCAAGGCTCTGTTCTAGAGTATTGATGAGGATAGGGACCGGGGTTGGATGGGCAGGTTCGTTCGAGTAAGGACTTCGGACCTGATTCCGACTGAAAAGATGCCCTTTCCTGAGGAGTGGAATATGAAACGTAAGTGTGATCTTGCTGTTACTTCTACTTTGTTCTTTCATTTATTCTCTCATCGACACTCCTCTTTTTGTGATGCAGTGGTTCCCTAGATGCCCGGACCAGTTCCCGATCTCAAGAACTGGGTACGAGCCCCTGTTTTGACCTCAAAATACGTCGAGCGCTCATGGCGTAATTTGTCAAAGGGTCGGTGGGAGGCCAAAAATCACGGTAAGCTCATTTCTCGGACTCTTTGATGATCCGAACAAGGTGGTTTTCAAAATATTTTATTAAGGTTTTCCATATGCAGGTTTGGGTAAAGACGCGATTTTGAGGCCCTTGTCCAATGAGGAGGAAATTTTGGCCTCTGTCCCAAAGCCGGTGAAGGAAAATAAAAGGTAAAGAGCCTCGGTTCCCGAAGATCCAAAACCGAAGAAGAGGATGGCTCGTAAGCCGAACATGAATGTCATTCCTTTGACTATGGAATCCGTTCTGCGTCTAAGGGATGAAGATGAAGAAGAGAACGATGAGTCCGCGCTGGCGGTCCGAATGAAGAGAACCACCGATGCCTCATCGCCGGCTGGATCGATGATGCTCCATGAGGCTCCGCCTCGAACTGAAGATATACCGGAGAAAGATTCGGGTAGAGTCCCCGAACTATCAGATATCGAAGACGCATCTCATCGGAGTCAACCGGCAGGGGATATGATCGAAGAGGCCCTCGAACCCCTTCGAACCGAGGAGAACGCTCCAGGCGATTCATTTGGGGCAGCAGCAATCGAGGATTCGCCTACCTTTCCCGCTTTTTCCGCAGGGGTGATTCGGAAAGCTCAAGCTCTGGGAGCCCTCGATCTAGACAGGCCTCACGATAAAGAAGATCCCTTTCGTGACCTGTTTACCGGCATTGAGTACGTTGCCGGTGATGAATCAGATCTTTTTCACGGATTGCGACAAGCTTTGAATCAGGTGAGCTTTTAAAAGTATTTTGTCGGTACTATCTTTATGTTCGTTTTTTGTTAACTTCGCTTCTTGTTTCTTTGTAGGCAGCGGCAGTTCATCGAGAACAATGTTCTCAATCCCAGAATGAACTGCATCGATACAAGGCCGACCTACAACAGGCTACTGACGAGAGAAACTCCCTTAGACTTTCCTTAGGGCAGAGAGAAGAGGAAATAAAAGACCTCTGAGCTGAGTTGGCCAAGGCTTATCGAGATCAGACCGATTTGTCTGAGCAGGTAATGATGCTTTTGAAAGCCTATGGGCTTTATACCGGAACGATAGCTAACATTTCAGTCTCACAGCTGCAGCAAAAAATCGAGATGATCGGGAAGCTTCGTGAGGAGGTTGACGTGATAAGAACAAAGTCTTTGCGGTGGAAAGAAGGTATGTACCGCTTTGCTGCAGAAAAAGAGACTGCTCGAGCCCAGTTATCATCGTCTGAAACCCAACTTCAGAAAATGAAGGAAAAAGGCCTGGTTTAAGCAAGAAGAATTGAGGAGCTTGAGGCTCGGTTGGCCTCTGTACTTGCCAAGGCCGAATCCGATGCTGAAAAGGCAAAGGCCGATGCGGATGCGCTTGTGTCCGTCTATCAGGCCGATGCTGAAGCTGCCCAAGTCCAGGCAAGAGAGGCAGCGGAGTCTGCCCTTATTCAAGCGCATTGGGTCGCCGAGCTTGCTAAGTGCCGATCCATAAGGGAAACTCTCGAGGAGATCCATGCTCGTGGTTTCGATCTCACTAAAGAGACAAAAAGGGCCAAAGAACTCGAAGCCGATGCTGAAGCTCTGGTTTTTTATGGCGATGACGATGACGATGGGAGCAAGAGAGGATCCGAAAATGGGGGGGGCCTGATAAAGAAGAGACCGCTCCTGACCGAGAAGTTTAGTTCTTAGTTTTTATGTTGTAATCACCCATGCAGATAAATTTGTATATAGAAATATCTCCCTTTTTTGCCGACTTGCTTCTGTTTTTGTTTGTTTCCTGTCTTGTGAGGACTTTATTCACGCCTTATGAATGTTTTCACAATGATTTAAACAACTTAATCAAATTTGGACTTCGTAGCCTCTGTAACCGAGCGAGCGCTTACTCAAACTTGGAGCGATGTAGCCCTTAGGCTTATTAATTGTCAATGATTCTATCTTGAATAAATATAGCCCGTAGGCATAATGGCCGAGTGAGTACTTGCTTGAACTCGAAACAAAAGTAGCCCGTAGGCTTAATCGAATGAATGATTCAAACTCGAAGTAATGTAGCTCGTAGGCGTAGTGGTCGAGTGAGTGTTTGCTCAAACTCGAAATAAAAGTAGCCTGTAGGCTTAGTCGAGTGAATGATTCGAACTCGAAGTAATTTAGCCCGTAGGTGTAATGGTCGAGTGAGTGTTTGCTCGGACTCGAAATAAAAGTAGCTCGTAGGCTTAGTCGAGTGAATGATTCGAACTCGAAGTAATGTAACCCGTAGGCATAATGGTCAAGTGAGTGTTTGCTCGAACTCGAAACAAAAGTAGCCCATAGGCTTAGTCGAGTGAATGATTCGAACTCGAAGTAATGTAGCCCGTAGGCGTAATGGTCGAGTGAGTATTTGCTCGAACTCGAAATAAAAATAGCCCATAGGCTTAATCGAATGAATGATTCAAACACGAAGTAATGTAGCTCGTAGGCGTAATGGTCGAGTGAGTGTTTGCTCGAACTCAAAATAAAAGTAGCCCGTAGGCTTAATCGAATGAATGATTCGAACTCGAAGTAATGTAGCCCGTAGGCGTAATGGTCGAGTGAGTGTTTGCTCGAACTCGAAATAAAAGTAGCCCGTAGGCATAATAGTCGAGTGAGTATTTGCTCGAACTCGAAATAAAAGTAGCCCGTAGGCTTAGTGGTCGAGTTTATCTTAATTCTGATTGCAAAATAAATTTCAAAATAGAGGAATTTTCCTTGGATATAAGATGCCGATAAAGAAGAGAACTTTCTTCACACATTATTACACGTCTGGGTTCGGGCCAATCTATATGAGCATGGTTCGCTTCGACCATTTGGCTCTTACAATTTTTCCTATTGGAACCCTGTTGTTATGAAATAACTTTCTTGCGAGGCCTCGAATATTGTTGTAAAAGCTGCACGATCAATGGTTGCCTCATTAAAAACCTTTCCGAAAAACCCATTTGGGATAAAACCGGTCTAAGGGAAAAAGACGCGTGCTTTCAAGCGAGAGATCCATCTTAGCCCTTGTTCGGACTTCTGCAGGGGTCCGTTTTGAGATATAAACGAATATGGAAAGGTTGTACCTTAGCAGTAGTACCGTTTTAGATGTGATACATTCCAACTGCTTGATAGCTGTTTGTCGTTTATAATGCCGAGCCTGTACGATCCCTTTCCGATGTTCTCGAGCACGTGATATGGTCCTTCCCAATTCGGTCCTAGTTTTTCTTCGTTCGGATTTCGAGTATTGATGGTAATTTTTCTTAACACTAAGTCCCCAGGCTTGAAATGACGGAGCTTGGTTCTTCGATTATAATATCTTTCGATTCGCTGCTTTTGGGCGCCCAATTGGACGAGAGCAGCTTCTCGTCTTTCGTCCGATAGTTCGAGGCTGGTATTCATAGGCTCATTATTTGATTCTTCCACTGCGAATCGAAATCTGGCACTGGTTTCACCAACTTCGACTGGTATCAATGCTTTAGACCCATATACTAAGGAGAATGGGGTCGCCTCCGTACTGGATTTTGACGTCATCCGATATGCCCAAAGGACTTCGGGCAGGATTTTTCTCCATTTCCCTTTAGCGTGGCTCAACCTCTTCTTTAAGTTTTGAATGACAATTTTGTTTGTTGATTCGGCCTGTCCATTCCCACTGGGGTGGTATGGCGTCGATAGTATCCTTCTTATCTTGTGGTCTTCGAGGAATCTTGTTACTTTGCTGCCAATGAATTGTTTTCCATTGTCACACACTATCTCGGCAGGTATCCCAAATCGGCATATGATATGATCCCAAATAAAGTCTATGAATTCTTTCTCTCTTATTTTCTTGAACGCCTGCGCTTCAACCCATTTAGAAAAATAGTCAGTCATAAATAAAATGAATTTGGCTTTACCTGGGGTTGATGGCAGAGGGCCGACGATATCCATTCCCCACTTCATGAACGGCCATGGGGATAGGACTGATGGAGTTGCTCTACGGGTTGGTGGATCATCGGTGCAAACCTTTGACATTTGTCACATTTACGAACAAATTCCTTCGCATCTTTGCCCATATCGATCAAATAATACTCTGCTCTGATTATTTTTCGAACTAATGTATCGGCTCCAGAGTGATTCCCGCAAGTACCCTCGTGCACTTCCCGTAGGATATAATCGGTATCTCCCGGACCTAAGCATACTGCCAACGGTCCATCAAACATTCTTCGGTACAACGTTCCATCCGAAGCCAACGTGAATCGAGCAACTTTAGTTCGTAGGGTTCTGGAATCTTTACGGTCCGATGGGAGTTTTTCGCTCTTCAAGTATTCAATATACTTGTTTCTCCAATCCGAGGTTAAGCTTGTAGAATTTATTTCGGCGTGACCTTCTTCGATTACCGATCTCGAAAGTTGAACAACATTCCCCGAGCCCGAATCATCTACCTCGACCGACGACCCCAAATTCGCAAGCGCATCGGCCTCATTATTCTGTTCCCGTGGTACATGCCGTAAAGTCCATTGTTTGAAATGGTGCAAAGTGACAAGCAGTTTATCTAAATACCTTTGCATTCTACCTTGTCGAACTTCGAAGGTTTTGTTCACTTGACTCACCACCAATAAGGAGTCGCAATTGGCTTCAATGACTTCTGCTCCTAAGTTTCTAGCTAGCTCGAGACCTGCAATCATGGCTTCATACTCGGCCTTGTTGTTAGTCAACTTGATAGTTTTAATAGATTGCCTAATAGTGCTACCCGTGGGCGGTTTCAAAACTATGCCCTGCCCGGACCCTTTCACGTTCGAAGCCCCGTCCATAAAAAGGATCCATACCCCCGATGATGTACCTGATTTCAATAGTTCTTTTTCGACTTCGGGTACGAGGGTTGGCGTGAAATTGTCCACGAAGTCTGCTAAAATTTGAGACTTGATGGTCGTGCGGGGTTGATATTCGATATCGTACCCACTGAGTTCGACGGCCCATTTGGCCAGTCGGCCTGATAACTCGGGTTTGTGCAAAATATTACGAAGCGGGTAGGTGGTTAACACACATATGAGATGACATTGAAAGTACGGCCTTAACTTTCTTGAGGCGCTTATCAGTGCAAGTGCCAATTTTTCTAGGAGCGGATATCTAGTTTCCGCTTCTCCTAAGGTTCAACTCGTATAATAAACGGGGAATTGCGTACCTTTCTCTTCTCGAACTAGGACACCGCTTACGGCGACTTCCTATACTGCCAAGTACAAACAAAATTTTTTGTCTGTTTTTGGTGTGTGAAGTAGTGGTGGGCTTGATAGATATCGCTTTAGTTCCTCTAATGCTTGTTGGCACTCCGGGGTCCAAGCAAAATCGTTCTTCTTTTTGAGTAGAGAGAAAAATTTGTGACTTCGGTTAGATGATCTTGAAATGAAGTGGCTTAAGGCTGCAATCCGACCCGTTAGCCTTTGTACGGCCTTCACGCTGTCCACAACGACGATGTCTTCGATGGCCTTGATTTTATCGGGGTTAATCTCTATTCCCCGATGTGACACCATGAAGCCGAGGAACTTGCACGAACCGACCCCGAAAGCACATTTCTCGGGGTTGAGCTTCATGTTGTATTTCCTCAAAATCTCAAACGTTTCCTGCAAATGAGTCAAATGGTCCTCTGCGCGCTGGGACTTAACTAACATGTTATCAATATAAACTTTCATTGATTTTCCTATTTGTTCTTCGAACATTTTATTTACTAGGCGTTGGTAAGTAGCCCCTGCATTTTTTAGCCCGAAGGGCATCACATTATAACACTACATTCCATATTTGGTGACAAATAAAGTCTTTTCCTGGTCCTCTGGGTTAATCTGGATTTGATTATAACCGGAATAAGCATCGAGAAAAGTGAGGATCTCGTGGTCGGCTGTGGCATCGATCATGCGATCGATGTTGGGCAGCGGAAAGGAATCTTTGGGGCATGCTTTGTTCAAATCCTTATAGTCCACACACATTCTAAGTTTGTTCCCTTTTTTAGGGACTACAACTACGTTGGCTAGCCATTCGGGATATTTCACCTCCCGAATGGACCCTACTTTGAGAAGCTTGGTTACCTCGTCCTTTATGAATGCGTGCCTTCTCTCGGACTGGGGTCTTCTCTTTTGCTTCACCAGTCTGAACCTGGGGTCCAAACTTAGCCGATGCGTCATTATGTCCGGCGGGATCCCTGTTATATCTAAATGGGACCAGGAAAAACAATTGATGTTATCGATAAGAAATTGAATGAGTTTCTTCCTGAGTTCGGGGCTCAACCCCGTTCCCAAGTATACCTTTCGCTCGGGCCAGTGCTCGATTAATGTGACTTGCTCTAGCTCCTCGATTGTTGATTTGGTGGCGTCAGAGTCATTGGGAATCACAAAAGATCGAGGGACCCTTTGATCATCATCCTCTTCGATTTTCTGGTTGTCTAGCTGGGTTGAAGCCAATGACTGTGATTGCTATTTGGTGTCCCGTTCTCCTTTCGGGCCCGATCCTTTTATCGGCAAAAGTGAGGACATTGGTTTAGCTTCATCGACGAAGAACATTTCCTTTGCGGCTGGTTGTTCTCCATACACCGTTTTGACACCTCTCGAAGTCGGGAATTTGAGGGCCTAGTGTAGGGTCAAAGGCACAGCTCTCATGTTGTGGATCCACGGCCTTCCGAAAAGGGCATTATATCTCATATCACCTTCGATCACGTGAAACTTTGTTTCCTAGATGGTTCCGGCCACATTTATTGGTAGGATTATCTCACCTTTGGTGGTTTCACATGCCATATTGAACCCGTTTAGAACCAGAGTTGCGGGTACGATCTGATCCTGTAGGCCGAGCTGCTCTACTACCTTCAATCGGATGATGTTGGCCGAGCTACCTGGATCGATTAACACACGCTTAATTTTAGTTTTATTCATGAGAACGGATATTACCAGTGCGTCGTTATGAGGTTGGATGACCCCCTCTGCATCTTCATCATCAAAGGACAAAGTCCCCATGGGTGCGTAATCTTGAGTCCGAGATCGTTTTTCCCTCACCATCGATGTTTTAGTGCGTTTAAGCACTGGTCCCTGAGGGTATCGATGTCACCGATGATCATATGGATGACATACTGCGGTTCTTCTTGCTCGTTTTGCTTGCTGAAATCCCTGCTTTTAAAATGGTTCTTCGCCCTATCACTCAAAAATTCCCGAAGGTGCCCTTTGTTAAATAAGCGAGCTATTTCCTCTCTTAGTTGCTTGCAATCTTCCGTTCTGTGGCCATGGGTACCATGATATTCACACGTCTGATTGGGATTTCTTCGGGCAGGATCGGTGTGCATGGGTCGAGGCCATTTAGTGTCTTTGATGCGTCCGATGACTGACACGATAGCGGATGCACCAACGCTAAAGTTATATTCTGATAATCGAGGTGCTTCTATAGGATCAGCATATTTATCGAAGCCGCTCTTACTCATAAGCCCCCGAGAATTTTATCCTCGATCAATCCTTCGATTGTTCTGAACTGCATTGCGTGTTGAACCGTTGTTCACCCGATCTGTGATGTACGGTCGATATCGGTCTCTGTTCGACCTTTGTTCTCTGTCGATCCCCTTTTGGTTTTTAGTAACTGTCCTGTTTTGATGAACGGGTCCGTACGTAGCTCCCAATTGATCATCCTCGACCCTAATTTTTGATTGGTATCGGTTGTGTACATCTGCCCAAGTTATCATTGGATACTCGATCAAATTTTGGTTCAGCCAATGTGATGTTGTCGAACTTAGCTCGTTCAACCCTTGGGTGAAAGCTTGTACGGCCCAATCGTCTGTGACCGGGGGTAATTCCATGCGTTCCATTTGAAATCGGGATACAAATTCCCTCAGCATTTCATCCTCCATTTGCTTTACTTTGAAGAGGTCTGATTTCCTTGTTGCAACCTTTATGGCACCAGCATGTACCTTTACGAACGAATCTACTAACATGGAAAAAGAATCAATGAAATTCGATGGTAAATTGTGGTACCAGATCATCGCTCCCTTCGAGAGGGTCTCCCCGAACTTTTTCAGCAACACGGATTAGGTCGCATCGTCCTCCAAATCGTTTCCTTTTATGGCACATGTGTAAGAGGTGACATGTTCGTTAGGATCGGTCGTACCATTATATTTGGGAATTTCGGGCATACGAAATCTTTTGGGGATTGGCTTCGGCGCCGCACCTGATGAAAAAGGCTTTTGTATGAATTTTTTTGAATCAAGCCCCTTTATCATTGGTGGAGCCCCCAGGATTTGATCGACCCTTGCATTGTACGTTTCCACCCTCTTGTCGTTGGCTTCAACTCATTTTTTGAGTTCCTCGAGAAATTTAGTAATTCTGGGAGTAGTCCCCGATTCTTGCTCGTTAGATTTCACTATGGCAGGCTCTGTTCTGGGGGTGACTTCTCGAAGTGGATTGGAATCCGGCCTGCTTTGTGTGCGAGTTTGGCTCTGTAGCTGAGCTATCACTACTTGTTAGGCTTGTAGCATCTCGAAGATCATATGTAAGCTGGCCCCGATTTCCCCTGCGTTTTGGGTGTCTCAGGCTACGGATCGAGTACCGCCCTAAATGCTTCTTTCCGGTTCGGAATACTGATTCGCCTCCAAAGCTATTTGTGAATTGACATCCAATGGTATTTCGGCTCGAATTTCGGGTACTTCGATTCGAGTCTCGGTGCCATCGTTAATTGGCCTTCCGGCCCCGAGTGCCAAGTTGTTGGTTTCATCATGAAGGGTGGCTTCGTAATCGATCGGTGAAGCCATTTAATTGGTGGTTATTCGTAGCTGATCCGAAAATTAAGATGTTTTCGGAAATAAGCACAATGGCGTGTTTTTTCAGATTTGTATCAAATAACCACTGTTATCCTCGGCCCCACGGTGGGCGCCAAACTGTTTACCCGAAAAATGGATAGAGTTAAATTTATACGCAGTTCCGAGGATATGTGGCGTAATTTAACACAAAATATAAGGATAAATAGAAATGTAAATATAGATTACAGAGAATGCGAAATAGATAAGGTTGTCAGGAACAATGAATCTTAGGATTCAACAAATAGAATCAATCTAAGAAATCTGAAAGAACGATTCTTTACTGTAGAAGAATAGAGCACTTTTATTACAATGTAAGCCTGAGAAAAACTTATTTTACAGAAATGGTAACCAAGCCCTTTTATAGTGGAGGGATTTGGCTCTAAGCATAATAAAATAAACATTCAGTGGGAGACCCATGACAAGTCAGCTTTTTCATAATTTCTGCCAAGATTCTCTCTAGTGGGATTGCAGCGGCTTTTGTCTGCGAGCTCGATCTTGCTTAGAATCCTCGATTTTGGTTTGAGCTTGATTTCGGCTCGAACTCGTGATCTTGGTTCGAGCCCGATCCTGGCTCGAGCCCTCGAATTGATTCGAGGTCAATGTTGGTTGGTCTCTGGATTATTAGTATGATAGATCTACTCTGCATCATGGTTCGATTTCGATTCGAGCTTGATAATGATATCGAACTCGACACGGATCGACCTCCCCGGGTTCGAGGTTAGTTTGTTCCATCTTTGGGATCTTACTTCGATAGATTATCGTTCGAACTCGATCAGACGTGCTAAGGCCGAAATCTATTCCTGAACCTGTCGGAACTCGAACCGACCATATATGTAAGTCATATAATATTACATGAACCAACTCAAGGTTTCAAATCATAGAACGGAACGCTAACTCAAAATGACCGATTGAGTTGTTAAATGCAAGGATAATATTTGAAAGAGAAAATTAAACACTATGTCAAATAATGAAATATGTTTGAACTTTTATTGGAAGCGATAAACATAAGTTTTTTACCTCAAAAACTAATGTTCGTGGTCCTGCGCTTCACTTCTCTAATAAGATTAAAAAATAGGACGCCATGGGCATCTTCTTTAGCTAAACAACTAATGTTGTGTACACGTCAGAGATCCATAACAGAAAAATGATACCGAAAATATGATAGCAGATTTATTTGCAACCAATCGTGATTATAGACCAAAAAGAAGCTCAAATAAATAGCAAAGGAATGAAGGATAAATTTAGTAAATAAATTGTAAACGCATAGAGTTGAGGAAAAGAAGAAAAAAATAGGTTCAAAAGTAAATTTCAACAGTGGAAGTCCTTTGCCAAGGAAACAAAAACTATTATATTACATAATTCAAATAAGGAATAATCTAATACACAAAATTTAGTCCCTTTGCCAAGGAAACAAAAACTATTATATTACATAATTCAAATAAGGAATAATCTAATACACAAAATTTAGTTAATTTTGAAATCTTAAATATTAAAAAAATAATTAAATGGTCATTCTAAAAATTAAAAAATAAATAAAAACCTATTTTGTCTAATGTGAAATATTAGTCTAATTTGTATGTCTGTAAATAATGTATAAACATTTATCTCTAGAGAACCTAATCTCTGTCTATCTATATCAACAAAACTGAACCTTAATTCCAACCAGTTGGTGTTTGCTTATATAAAGCTTTTCCTTTCATTGTGTTCTAATTTTCTTCCAAGAGACTATGGTCTTTTCGAGAAAACTTTCTACCTATTTGTTGCAACTGTAAACTTTCTACCTACGTATTTATGATAACAGTAAGTCAATAAAAAAGGAGTTTAAAAAGGGGTACAGTGGGTATAGTGTATGTTCGAGTCCTCCTTTTTTAATGCTGACAAAGAATCTTAGCTAACGTTTGACCATAGATTTCAAATTTATTCTGAAAAATATGATTTGGGTGAAGTTTGGTTTGAAGATTAAAATGTGTTTGGACATCTGTTTTGGGTGAAGTTTGGTTTGGAAAAACATGAAACATGACTTATACCCACAAGTTCTAAAAATTATCACAAATACCCAACAGTACAATTATTAATAACATTCATTATATTATCGCAAACTATAGTCTTGAACATAAATAAATTTGATACAAAATTATCATTTTTATAATGAACTATATGATACACTATCAGATGACCAAGAAGACGAAGCAACATCGTTACAAAATAATAAATAGTGGGCTCTTTTATAAAAAACAAAAGTTTGGGATAATTTTTAAAAAATATAATAGTGATATTTTGGCCTAAAGCTGATTTTGAGATTTGGGATTTGAGATTTGGTCAAAATGTAAACAAAATCTATGGCCAAACATATATTTGCCAAATAAAACTCAAGTTTATTTTGACAAGCCAAATGAATCCTTAATGTGAGGGCAAACCGTAAAATAGTTTCAGAAGGTTCTATTTGAACATTTGAGACAAAGCCTGTGAGTAATAAATGTTGCAAATATATTAATTTTATATATATATATATATATATATATATATATATATATATAAAAGACTCATTGGAGTTATTTTATTTTGAAGTGAAAGATGCAACGCGGCGAACAGAAGTCATAATTCTGGAATAGGCCTTACTATTTTTATTTTCTTTCCTCTTGATTAGAATAGGCTTTTCTACCAACAATATTCTTTAGACCACTAAAACATGCAACAATTTGAAGGGGATTGAAAGCGATTTCTGCATAAGCTGTGCTTTCTCTTTTGTTTTAAATTCTGGTACTAATGGTTCAACTTTAAAGAGCTTTTGATGAATCGAAGAGACACATTTAATTTTTAACCCATCTCAAGGGTACCCAAATCCCAAAAGTAAATTGAGTTTAATTAAAGTATGTACATTATCTTCTGAGTAATTCTAATTTGGTACTCCCTCCGGTCCACAATAAGTGATTTTTTGATTGTTTTAACACAAATTAAAAAATTTACCTTTTAACATTAACTAGCAATGAAATTGACCATATTAACATTTACTATCCCTTCACATAAACACTCCAAACACATATTTACTCCAAGGGCAATGTAGGAAAAAAATAATTAATCCATTCTTGAAATCTGAAAAAAATTATTTATTTTGGACCATAAAAAAAGAACCAAAAAATCACTTATTGTGTACCGAAAAGAATAATAAAAAAAACTTGAAGTAAGAAATTAAACATGTTATAACCACTTAAAATACGTTAAAAAATTATTCACACGGTTAACGTATATGTGATAAAACCAAGTACATCAGGACAAAGAAAAATACTTTTCAGTTTTACTCTTTAGCCAGAGAATATATAAGTAAGTAAAGTTCTTAACCTTTTAGGTTTGGAATACTTCCTTCACCTTTTAAATGGGTTAATAAATTTCGTTGATCTTAAATCAACGGCTAGAAACAAGCTACGTCTTTAAAGTGTCAAAAATGACCCTTACTTTTTATGAATTATAACATTTTTTGAACAATTAAAAAATCTAAGCATTAATATTATATAGAATTAAAATTTCATACCTCTCCTTTCTCCTTTAGTATTTTATTTTGACTTTCAAAACATCATTTTTGTTCATGGAATATTTTATTTTAGAGCCTCAGATTGTCTTGATCCATTTTATAACTTGTGTTATCGCAATTAATGAAATTTTAATTCAACTATTCAATTTTGTGTAAAATATTTATTATATTTTCATGTCATTCTTACATATTTAAGGTCTAATAATTTCATTTTTAAAACGTAAACACGACCTTCAATAATTCGGGATTATTACATTCTTAATTTTCTCAAAAGTTAAATTTTTTTTACCTAAAGTATCCAATAATATTTGTGTATATAAGTGTATAAATTTCATTAGTTGTCCCAAAATTTTGAGACGAGGAAATAAATAATTCCTCATTCATCTCTTGCCTGAAATAAAATAAGACCTTTTTAAATTAAATTTTAAGGTGGTTTTCAAAAATTTCAAATATCATATCTCCTATAAGCAATACTATTAACGTTTGAAATTATTACTTTTTATTCTTAAAGTAATTATTCAATGAAGTATAATAAAATATAATTAGGCTTTGGGATGTTTTAAGAATTACAAATAGAATAAATGCATTATAGAAAATTTAATAGTTGAAGTAAAATTTTATATTAGCAATAATACAAGTGTCACGACCCGAAATTCCCACCTCCGGATCGTGATGGTGCCTAACATTTCACTTGCTAGGCAAGCCAATGTTAGAATAATATTATCCATTTTAAAAATAATTTTTAAATTTATTAATAACAAAGAACAAATGCGGAAGTAAAGTCTAAAATATAGTGATTAATCCATAAAAATAACGGTGTCTAAATACCATCCCAGAATTGGTGTCACAAGTGCACGAGCTTCTAGAATAATACAAATAAGGGTCTGAATAAGATAAAGATTGCTGAAAATAAACACACAGCTAAAGTAAAGTAGATGGGGATTTCAGAAACTGCGGACGCCGTGCAGTTATACCTCAAGTCTCCTCTAGTAGCTGAAATCTGAGCAAGTCTATGGTACGCCGCTGGGACCAACTCCGAAATCTGCACAAGAAGTGCAGAGTATAGTATCAGTACAACCGATCCCATGTACTGGTAAGTGTTGAGTTTAACCTCGACGAAGTAGTGACGAGGCTAAGGCGGGTCACTTACATTAACCTGTACGCAATATTAGTAACAACAACAAATAATAGAAATAAATTAGATAACTCATTTATAACAATTGAAGCCAACCCAACAGTCATAACCAATTATCATTTTCATCAATTTTCGTTGCAGCGTGCAACCCGCTCTCACAATATATTCATATTTTATTCTGTTGCGGCGTGCAACCCGCTCCTCTAATATATTCATTTTAATCAAGTCTGTTGCGGCGTGCAACTCAATTCCCCAATATATTTATATATATCGACTTTTAAATAAGTTTATTGCGGCGTGCAACCCGATCCTCCAATATGAACTTTTAATAAGTCTGTTGCGGAGTACAACCCAATCCTAATATATATTCATTTCGATCAATTCTGTTGCGGCGTGCAACCCGCTCCTCCAATATATTCATTTACCAATTCTTATAGAAGAAATTTCCCCAATAAATGCAACAATTAATATAAACTTTTAAGACAACAAGCATACAATAATTATGATTTAATCATGAAACAAACAATGACAAATAACAATTTATTATGAAAATCAGGGAGAAAATAGGCAGTTTAATATTTTAATATACTAAATGTCAAGTAGCAATTAATGCACATAATTCAAATAAGCATGTAGCGATTATTACAGAAATTCAAGAATTAATATTTGACAAGGAATTATGAGGGAAACAATTAATATAATAATTCATTCATGATTTAAAATGATTTATGTTTTTCAAATAATTATGCAAACAATTAATTCGACGACGTATAGACACTCGTCACCTTATCTATACGTCGTTCATATGCAATTCACATAACAAATAATTTAAGGGTTCTATTCGCTCAAGTCAAGATTAACCACGACACTTACCTCGCTTTGCAAATTCCAATCAATTACTCGACCACAACTTTTCCTTTTAAATTTGTCTCCAAAAGTTTTAAATCTATTCATAAATAATTCAATATACTCAATACGAATAATAGGAATTAATTCCATATGAATTTACTAATTTTTTGGATAAAAATCCGAAATTCATTAAAATATTCGACAGTGAGACCCACGTCTCAAATCTCGAAAAAACTCGCGAAATCCGAACACGCATTCCGCTATGAGTTTAACCATACAAATATTATCCAATTCCGATGTCAAATGGACCTTCAAATCTAAATATTTTTGGTTTTTGAAAGAGTTTTAGAAAAATCTGATTTTTCTTCCATAAATTCACGGATTTATGATATAAACGAGTATGGAATCATGAAATATAATCAATATAGGATAAAGAACACTTACCCCAATCTTTTCCGTGAAAATTGCCCAAACATTCGCCTTAACCGAGCTCAAAACAACTAAAATGTGAAAATAATATCGGACTCTTCGATTTATACACTGCCTAGGCATTTCCGCATCTGCGATGCCTGGGCTTGCATTTGCGAGATCACATTTGCGAGAAAATCTCGCATCTGCGAAAAGGGACTGTCAGGCGAGGCCTCGCATCTGCGGGGGAAAAATGCGCACCTGCACTGACCTCCGCTTCTGCGATTATTGTGTCCGCTTCTGCGAACGCGCGGGTGCGTACAGGTTTTCGCACCTGCGGACTTTTGCCCAGCCACGTTCGGGCGCATCTGCGATGGAAGGCTCGCTTCTGCGAGCTTGCACCTGCGGTCCAAAATCCGCAGGTGCGATTACACCAGAAGGCCAAATATCACATTTTTCCTTAAGTCCAATTCTTGTTCTGATTTCGATTCGAATCACACTTGGGGTACTGGGGACCCCGTCCGAATATACCAATAAGTCCCATAACATAATACGGACTTACTCGGGGTCTAATATCACGTCAAACAACGCTGAAATTACAATTCACACCCGGATTCGAACTTTTGAGTTTTAAACTTTCCAATTTGCAAATCTTGTGTCAAAACATATTAAATGAATCCGGAATGACTTCAAATTTGGCACACAAGTCATAAATGACATAACGGAGCTATTTAAATTTCCAGGATCGGATTCCGGCTCCGATATCAAAAAGTCAACCCCGTGGTCAAACTTGAACATCTTTAGCCTTTGAATTACTAGTTTGCGTAATGGTCATAACTTGAGCTAGGGACCTCCAAATTAAATTTCGGGCATACGCCCAAGTCCCAAATCATGATACAGAGCTACCGGAACTGTCAAAATACTGATGCGGGTCCGTTTGCTCAAAATATTGACCAAAGTCAACTCAATTGAGTTTTAAGGCTCTATTTCACATTTTAATCCATTTTTCAAATAAAAACTTTCCGAAAAATTTTACGGACTGCGCACGCAAGTCGAAAAATGATAATTAGTATTTTTCGAGGTCTTAGAATACATAATTACTTATTAAATTTAAAGATGATATTTTGGGTCATCACAACAAAAAAAATAAAAAGTTAATATAATTAAAATTTTCTATTGAGCTATAATTTGCTATTGCACGCAAACACATTATTTTCACACTTTGAAGTTTTTATGTAAAGGAAAAAGAAAGCAACCAAGACATTGTGCAGTTCACCAACTGCGATAACAAAACAATGAGCAAAAGTAAAACAGAAAGAAGAAAAGTAGCAGTATTACTAAAATTAAAGATTCTACTTGGTTGTTGGGGGAGAATATCGACACTCGTAATGGAAAACAAATAAAGTGGTTACATTTGATCCTAAAATATAGTAAAGAATACCTCACACGAGGACACCACATCCACTTAAAGGAAATATTACTCCCCTTTTCAATTTATGTGATGATGTTTGAACTGTGGATGAAATTTAAGAATAAAAGAAAAAAATTTGAAACTTGTTCTATAACAAGTATAAATATTTTTATGGCTATAAATCATCATATTAAAAATAAAATAAGAAGTTTAAAGTTAAATTGTTACTAAATATTGAAAAGTACTTTTTTGGGAGTAATAATTTTAAGTTTTAAGAGAAGCAAGACAACTTATAGGAATCACATAGTGCTAATCATGATCAGCCATCAATTTGTTTACTTTCGTTATGTAGATTTAGATACAATTTGCATGTTCTTAATTATTATTTTTTTCAAGTTAGTTATACGTATTCTCCATCATCTGTACTTAAGCGGGTAATATGGGCTCTAATTTGGTTCAGCTTAATAAATGTAGTGTAGACTTTTGTTTAAAAAATAAATTATAATCCAAGACTTTATTAGTGTTTATGCATTAAACAGTCAGTTTGCTTATATTTAATTACGTTATTTGAAAAGAGCTATGTATTTTTTATTTGGAGAAAGAATAATCTCGGAATATCCGAAGGTATTTTCTTGATCATCCCCATCTACTAGACTGTTTCGTGGGAGGAACATCAACCAATAATTATATACTAATATGAGAATATCTAGTCAAAGAACACCCAAAGTTATATTACGTTGTTTATTCATCAAACTGATTAGTTTTTGATGACTTTGCCACCGTTTGATTGTAAAAAAGTTATTCTTGAACTCTAGATCATATTGAAATGCTGTGACAAATGCAGATGGATATCTTGTATGTTAATTTAGCCGTGCTTTTTTCTCAAGGATTAAAAAGAATATATAAACTCATTAGAAGCTTGAAAATCAATTATTAAAATATCAAGATTTTTGTATGACAAAATATCAAGATATCACGTCTCTAAAGGTTTAATAGATAACAAAGTGTTGACTTGAAACTTACACCAATTCAATATACTGATAAAACATGAATCGATACCGGATATTTAGGATGTAATCAGTGATATCTCAGTTTTACAAAATTAAGAGATACAGATTTGATTTCATTCTTCTACTTTAGAATATCTAAGAAACAAAGGGATTCCAATAAGATCGACAATCTATTTTCATAAACTTTGATCATTTAGTGAATTAACACCTTAGTGTAATTATTTATCCGTAAAATGGTACAGTTGAATTTATATATGGTTTCTAGATAAGTAAACTAATTTGATCCTGAAATAATGCAATAATTGAAGAAATATACAATACTTAGTCTTAAAATGTAGATGAAATAGCAAGGATGATGATTTCAGGACAGTGTTTCCGGGCACAGTGATGATGAGAACAAAAAGCAAGAAAGTAAGATTATATTAAGTTTTATATAGAATATAGTATCAGTTTTGCCAGATAATTCGTATCCTTTACAATGATAACTGAGCTCACTATTTATAACTATGTCTAGGTAAAGAAATCCTAGGATCATGTCCTCCTTTAATGTCAATTATGAGGGTCAATGATGAAGACGTAACGGTGAACATAAATGCCAAATTCTCTGTAACGGACCGTCGCTCTTAATGCTGCAGAATATTCTCTAGTAAATGCTACCGAGCGTAAAATATTTACTGCACCTTTATGAACGTTGTCCTTTCCGATGACAAGCGGAACGGCTGCGTCCGGTCTTCGGCCATCCCCATCTTGGGTTCTATGTGTCCTCCTTTTAGACAACTACGTATCATATCATATTTTACCCTATACAGATAGTCTCCCTGCTTTCTGGTGATATAACTTTGTGTTACCGAAAAGTTGGTAGAAATACCTTTTCGGCGGGAATTACTATAACTCCTTCTAAAGGTTTCTGACAGTTAATTAGACGCACGTCTCTCCGTATTTAATGACCCGAACACGCGTCATCCCATGTTTCAGCACAGCTTTTGCCGATTATTGAGGTAATCATGGCCATGAATTTAGCCACCAAAATTTTACTTATACGCAATATTCTTTTCCTTTGCGTGTCACAATTACTTGAACTTCTGATTTGCATCTTTGTTTTCTAGCCTTTCTCTAATTCTTTTCAAATACAAACTCTTTTCCTTCTTCTTTTCCAATGGCTTCTTCTTCTAAGTGTGTTGGTTCTTCAAAAAACAGGAATAAATCCGAGGACTCTGTTCCTCAAACGGTGGGTTCCATCATCCCAAAAATACTTAGTACTTCGAAGGATTTTGGAGAGAAATTTCCTACTACTAACCCTCATACATGGGATGTTAGTAGGTACCCTTCTTCCATTCGTCCTTCCAGTATTCCTGCTGTGAAGGAGGACTGTCACTGCCATGAGTTAGATATTATTTCTCCTGATCTATCGGAGCGAGTGACCCTTCCCAAGGAAGGTTTTACATACTTTTTTACGTATCCTTTTACTTTGGATGCGTTTTCTTTGAGCGGAGATCTTGATTCCGTGATTGCGGAGTTTTGCCTTCGTTACCAGGTGTCTTTGGAATAGGTAAGTCCCTCGGTGTGGAGGACGGCCGCATACCTTCGACGTTTGTGCCAAGAAACTGAAGAGAAGCTAACCTTAGCTCATATGATGAATCTCTATTCCCCCAAAATCTTCCGCGGGGGAATGATAAACCTTTGCAAGCGTGGCCACCATGCTTTGCTGTCTAGTATGGATGATGACAACGACCGTGGGTGGATGGAACAGTTTATTGCAGTTTCCACCAATGACATCATTCCGACAACGGCTTCATCCTTTCCGGTCGCTTGGAACCGCACTCGTAAGTTCTTCGTATAGTATTCCTTTTTGCTAGATATTCTTATATGGCCGTATCATCTCTTCACCCTTCGCATGTTTCAGCAACTCGATGGATCCAACCGGTGGTAACAGGTTTGGACCGGTGGGTTCAAAGGATTTTGGACGTTACAACGTTCGAAACTCGTTTGTGGAAAGAACTGGCCCTTAAATACGGGTGGAAGGCAAAAAATTATGGTAATTTTAATTTACCTTACTTCCATTTTCTGTATATGAAGAACTTGATTGAACCCTTCTGACTTGTTCACGAAATTAGGTCTACCTGCAGGCTCTGTTACTGTCCCCGAGGAGGATGTTTTGGTTGATCCTGCTGATGCAGTGAGGCTGCTTTAGGAAGCACTTAATCGAACAGGTATCTCCGAGCCTGTTTCGGGTGCAAACACTTCGGCCAGGGAAAAGAATAAGAGGGAAAAGATTGATGCCCCCGAGTCATCTCCGGTGGCGATAATGATTGGTCCTCCTTCCGGGCCGGTCATAGACACGGTGATGATCGATGATGATGAAGAAGCTGGTGATGAGGGAGCTTCTTTACATAAAAGGCGACGATCCTCATCATCTCAACAGGATGCTCGACCTGTTGAGATAATTGCACCAACTAAAGATGATGTCTCGATACTTTAGAGAGAATCTGATTTGGTAGAAAATGCCAACTCCCATTTTCGGGCCCCAATTGCTATAACCGGTGTTGTGGGGCTAAGTACCGGGTCCTTGACGTCTTTGGTTGGTGAGTATCAAATAACTAACACTGCATTTGATGCAACTGCTTCTCACTCTTCAACTCCATCAGCTTCATCTCAACCTTCACCAACACCAGCAACTGCTACATCACACTTCCATCTTCATCCACTCTTCCATCAGCGGTTGCTACATTATCTCCATCGTCCGCACCTGACCATGAAAAAGGTGTTCCTCCTCCACTGTCCCCAGTTCATGGAAATTTAGGGAAAAATTATTCTGCCCCTTCTGAAGATCCACAGAGGAGGAGGAACATTACTCTTTTGGTCTTTACCGGGTGTAACTTGTTATCCCGTCCGATGGAGCTTGCTAATTATCTGAAGCCTTTGGCTTCAGAAAAAGACTGGAAAAGATTCAGGCACTCTCGGAAGAGTGTTTGTTGAACAATGCTATGCATGCATAACGCTGCAGCGGTACGTTCCTTTCTTCCTCTGTTATTTCTTCTACTTTTGAACAAATATACTCTAAGTTTTACCTCTTCTTGTTTTGTAGGGAAACTTTCTTGCTTCTGGGGGCCTTCAAAGGTTGATTCATGAGAAGGAAGAACTTACTTCTGAACGGGATCAACTTTTGGCGAAACGGGACCAAACTGTTCTCCGCCTCTCGAAATTGGAAACCAAAGCTGCTAAGGTTGTTGTTTTGGAGGCTCGTTTGCAGAAAAGCGAGCAAGAAGTGGTAACCCTTAGGCAAGAAATTGGGTCATTGAGGGTTTGATGAAGCCAAGGCCAAATGGGCTGAAGTCCAGAACATCGTTCTTGCTGCAACCGATCGTGAGGCTGCCTCCGCTGAAAGAGTTATTAACTTGGAAGCAGCCTTGAACTCCAAAAGTGAAGAGCTTTCTGTTGGGGGGCGAAACATGCCCAACTAGAAGAGAAGTACAGGAAAACTATAGAGCATAATAGGCTCTATAGTTCAACTGTCTGCGAGCTCGACGTTAGCCTCAAATCTGCTAGGTCCGCCCGAGAAAACCTTTCTACCGAGGTTACTCAACTAAAAGACGAACTTATGCGCCGAGTGACTTCCCTCGTTGTTAAAAAACCTTATTCTATGTATAACATGAGGAGAAAAACCTTGGAAGAGGCCAAAGCTAGCATCATTGACGTTGATGCGGAAATTGCTAAGGCCCGAGAGCTTGAGTTGGTTGCAAAAAATGGACTCCCGGTGCAGTCTGATGCTCCAGGTTCTTCTGATTCCGGTTCTGAGTTTTCGGAAACTGAAGAGGGATCAGAAGGTGATGATGCCGAAGACCAAACTGGGGAAAACGTTGAGCCATCGGTGGAACCACCTACCTTTACCGGGGATGCAGATACTTCTCTTCCTCCTGATTCCGGAGGCGTTGCAGTTTAGCTTTTTCTTTCTTTTCCCATTTTGTAATTTATCGTTTTGGTACGTTCTTGTAAATAAAGACATATTGTTTTCTCAAGTATCGTTTGAGTCTTACTTTCTTTTGAATATCCATGCAAATCTTTAACTTTTCCACTTGCTCAAGCATTCTGCGCATGTTGTTCTATTCGTGCTTTACTATGTGTAGTCTCGGATGCCTTTTTTTAGAAGCATTTTGGTTCTGAGTATTATCCCTTTTACGTGAGGGTTTCTATGAGTATTTGCGCAAGTTTTCTTTTTGCGTCCTTTTCATATGCGGCTTCGGGTGTATTTTTCCTCGATGGCATTTTAGATCCCGGGCATTGATTCTTCCGAAACCAACCCTCTAACGTGAGGGTTTTTATAAGAGATGGCCTCCTTATCTTTATGGTGCTCTTGAAGAGGACATATCATGTTCATTACGGCACTAACATTTGAAGTACTTGTTTAGCTTTCAAATGACAAAGTTAGCTCATCGTTCAGACAAGAAACACGATAAAAAGCAAAAGGATTTCATTTTATTCCTTCTGTTTTCAAAAAATACATAAGCATTTTGCTATGCAGAAAAGAAATTGCCAATACTTGTGGCTATCTTGTACAACTTGTTTCTATGGGGCTGGTTGCGCAGTCCCTGGTCCTGATGATGCGGTTAGTTTATGAATATTTTTTCCCTCGTTGATGTGGCATTCATTGTTGTCGTATCCTCATATCATCCCCCCCCTAGTGTTCGAATGCGAAGAGTGCGAATTAGAACACTGGAAGTCTTGTATCTTCAAAGATTCCACTAATGAATTGCTAGGTAATCCTTCACTCGTCAACATACCTTACTTCCTATTAGGAATCCATGCTATCGAGCGAAAGAATACCTAATAGTCCTCTAGTAGTTTGTGCTCGTGAACGGTCGGGTAACCTCCATTCAATAGCAAACGTAACTCCCTAGTGGGAATTTGCTATCGAACCAAAGGTTATCTAATTGTCCCCAAGTGGAAGCTTGTTAGTTTGCCTTCCTATCAACGGTCTTATTACTGTTGTCTTCGTAGTATACTTTTTGTCGCTGCTTCATTAAAAACCCTACCAGAAAAACCCAATTGGGACAAAACCTGAACGAAGGGAAAAAGAGTGCAGCACATACTTTTCGCTCGAATAATGTTCATCAACAATGCACCGGAAAGTAAAGAAAAATTTTTGGCGAAAAAGTACATTTTTGCGGTCCATTATGCGACCGCAGAATCACTCTGCGGACTGCATAATGACCGCAGAGTGAGGCAGTTAATTGGGTTAGTTGGAAGCAATTATGCGGTCGACTATGCGACCGCATAACTATTATGCGGTGCACTATGCGACCGCAGAACAGTTATGCAGATCGCATAGTAACCGCAGATTCAGGCAGATTTTTGGTCATTTTGGACACCAATTATGCGACCGATATGTGGTCCGCATAACCATTATGCGGTCGCATATGCGACCGCAGAACCTGTTACGGAGCTTCATTTTTGGGTTTTTAAAACCCGAACCTACTTTGTGAAATACACGTTTTGGGCTATTTTTGAGATATAATTTGACATTTTAGAGTGAGAGAGAGTGCCCTAGAGTGAGAAGGTGTTCTTCAATAATTGTTCTTCAATTCTTGCTCAAGTTTTGGAAGATTAAGAAGGCTAGCTCACTAGGTCTTCATCCTAGAGGTAAGACTCTACACCCTAATTCCAAAATCATCTGAAAATAGGTAATTAGCAAGATAATATTTGGGCATGAGAGTTGATTATTTTACATGCATGTGATATCAAAGGGTGTTGGAAGATTGTTGAACTAAGCATGGTAAAGATTGGATTGTGGGATGATGGAATCCGCCATAAAAGGACCTTGAAATCTTGTGCACACCTAGTCTGTGATAAAATGCTCAAATGTGCTAGAACCATGATCATCTTCCTAATTTTGGTTCAATTTGTTATATTTCTAACATAGATTGAAGTTGCTAAGAATTCTGGAACATTTAGAATGTAAGGAAGCTCAAGCGAGGTATGTTGGCTAAACTCTTCTTTAAGAATTGGAATTCCCAATATCCTTGTAAGTTCCGAGATGTTGATTATAAATGGAGTATTCCGATAAGTTTTGTGATGAAAATATATATTCAATTTGTGTTTCAAATGCTTTTATCATATTGCATTATAAATTGAGGATGTGTACCAAACTATGGATTATGTATCCACATGTTATAATTTCTAGTCGTGATTTATATGAAAGTTATTATGCCAAGTTGTGTAGAGATTGTAGAGTTATGGTATTGTATGTACACTTCCACCTGCATACATCGGGTGAGGCGGCGGGGCCGCTTTGTGTGAAGATGGTAACAGAGGATCTCATCTTAAATCCTATAAATGTTATTTATAGCTTTTAATAAGCTTGCTATGGTTTAAGCGGTTACCTATATTATTCTATTACTGCACTGGTTCATCATATTCATCTTGTATTTCTGAATTCTTAAATAAGTGTTTAGTTTTCATACTAGTACTATTCGAGGGTACTAACATCCCTTTTGTCGGGGGCGATGCATCTTTTAAATAGATGCAGGTGGTTCCAAAGCAGGAGATATTGATCAGTGATAGTAGTATACCTTCTTCCCAGCTGACTTGGTGAGCCCCACTTCATCCCGGGGTCATGTATCTTTTGTTCTTTGTGTATTCTGTTTGAGGTATAGTCGGGGCCTTGTTGTCGACATTATCATTGCACTCATCTTTATCTATAGAGGCTCCGTAGACATAGTGTGGGTTGTATAATGGTGCTAGGGAAGTCAAACTCGTGTGTTGTGCTTGAATTACTATTTCCACTTCAGATTATGAAAAATGTGTTTGGAATTGAGACTTTAAAATAAAGTAACTGATGGTAAGAAATTGGTATTGCAACATGATCACTTTATTGGTTTATTAACGAAAAAATATATATTCTCTTTATTCATGAATGAGTTTGGGTAGAAGAAAATCTAATAGGCTTGCTCTGCCGGGTTCACTCGGTTGAGCGCCGGTCACGCTCCTCGGTTTTGGGGCATGACAAACTTTGTATCAGAGCCTAAGGTTTTAAAGTATCCTAGGATGTCTCAGAGCCGTGTATAATAGAGTCCTTATTATCGGTGTGTTGTCGACCACATGTATAATTAGGATGCTACATGGGCATTTAGGAATAATACCCTTCTTTTATGTTCTTGATCATGCGGTAAAGTTGGTTGTAAGATTATGCATCCTTTAACTCCTGCGTTGCTCTAATTTTCAGTACATGGCACCCAAGAAGAAGGCAAGAACTGGCCAAAGAGCCAATGTCACCCCAGGAGTGACAATTGACCCTATAATTGATGATGCAGGTGAGCACCCGAGGAGTAAGAATATTCCTCCAGTTACTACACTGCCTGACTCTACTACAACTGATCAGACTGTACCTATCCCTAAACTTACAAAAGGTGCAACAGTTCCTCCAACTGATATTCCAGTTCCACCTCCAGCTCCACCTTCCGATTCTGGTGTGTCTGATATTGATATTAGGGGAGCCATACAAATGTTGACACAGATAGTGGCTTCTCAGTCCCAGAGATCAAGTGTTGGGCCTACTTCTTCCAGTCATCCAGGGGAATCTGCTAGTTCCAGGGTGAACAAGTTTCTTCAGTTAGATCCTCCAGTGTTTACGGGTATTGATCCCGAGGAGGACCCCCAGGACTTCATTGATGAGATGCACAAAACTCTTTGGGTTATGCATGCTACAGAGACAGAGGGAGTAGAGTTGGCCTCCTACCGCCTGAAAGGGGTGGCCTATTCTTGGTTTGAGTTGTGGGAGGAATCCCGTGAGGAGGGAAGCCCTCCGGCAAGGTGGGGTGAGTTCACAGATGCCTTTATGGATCATTTCTTGCCTGCCGAAACTAAGGCAACTCGTGCCGCTGAGTTTGAAAGCTTGAAGCAGGGTAGTATGAATGTATGGGAGTACCATATGGAGTTTGCATGCCTGTCTAAGTATGCTATTCACATGTTGCCCACTATGGAGGCTAGAGTACGCCGGTTTGTACAGGGCCTTAGCCCCTTGGTCATCAATGAGGACTCTACAACTGCCTTGAATTCTGATATAAACTATGGTAAGATGGTGGCATTTGCTCCATCCACAGAGACCCGCAAATTGAAGAATAGAATGAAGCGTTAGAGTAGTAGCAAGGCCCGGTCCACGGGCAACTTTGGTGGTTCTTCCGGTGGTAGTGGTGGTAGGTCGACATTCAGGGGAGCGTCATCAGGACCATCCCAATCATTCGCCCAGTCTTCGATGGGTGCACAATCATCTGGACCCAGTCAGGGCAACAAGGCACCCCACCAGCAGGGTCGGCCCAACAGAAGGTTTCAACAGCTGAGGCTTCCATGCCCTAAGTGTGGGAGGATGCACTTTGGGTCTTGTTTCATGGACCTACCAGTATGCTCTGGGTGTGGTTTGAGGGGTCATATTCAGAGAGATTGCCGTTCGTCCTGCCGAAATATGGGCAGAGGTTCGGCATAACCAGCTAATTCTGCAGCTACTACATCCACAGCACCTCCAGCTCGAGGCACCCCAGCACCCGCAGGGCGTGGTGCAGCTAGAGGTGGTGCACAGAATTCGGGAGGACCCAACAGATTTTATGCTATGCGGAGACGTCGGGAATCAGAGGCTTCTCCAGATGTTGTCACAGGTATATTGACTGTCCAATCTCATGATGTATATGCTCTTATTGATCCCGGTTCCACTTTGTCATATGTCACACCTTATGTTGCTATGGAATTTGGGATTGAACCAGAACAACTTTATGAGCCGTTCTCTATATCTACTCCGGTTGGTGAGTCTATTTTGGCCGCGCAGGTTTATAGGGATTGTGTTGTCACATTACCGTGGCTGATCTTATTGAATTGAGAATGGTCGATTTTGATGTGATAATGGGTATGGATTGGCTTTATTCATGTTTTGCCAAGCTTGATTGCCGAACCAGAACTGTTAGGTTCGAATTTCCAAATGAGCCAGTTATTGAATGGAAGGGTGATGATGTGGTGCCAAAGGGTAGGTTTATTTCCTACCTTAAGGCCACAAAGATGATCAACAAGGGATGTATTTACCATTTGGTCCGGGTTACAGACACCGATGTTGAGGCTCCTACACTTGAGTCCGTGCCTGTTGTGAATGAATTTCCGGGAGTATTTTCGGATGCACTCCTTGGGATCCCACCAGACAGGGAGATTGATTTTGGGATTGATGTGATGCCAGACACGCATCCTATATCGATTCCACCCCTACAGAATGGCACCGGCATAATTGAAGAAGCTAAAGGAACAATTGAGAGATTTGTTAGAAAAGGATTTTATCCGGCCAAGTGTGTCGCCTTGGGGTGCACCGGTCCTTTTTGTAAGAAAGAAAGATGGGTCACTTAGAATGTGTATTGACTATCGACAACATAATAAGGTCACAATCAAGAATAAGTACCCACTGCCAAGGATAGATGATTTGTTTGATCAATTACAAGGTGTCAGGTAATTCTCCAAGATTGATTTAAGATCCGGGTATCACCAATTGAAGATCAGGGAGCGGGATATTCTGAAAACAACTTTTAAAACCCGGTATGGGCATTTTGAATTTCTGGTGATATCTTTTGGGCTAACAAATGCCCCAGCAGCCTTCATGGATCTTATGAATCGCGTTTTCAAGCCATTTCTCGATTCTTTTGTGATAGTGTTTATTGACGATATTCTTGTATATTCACGCAATCGAGAGGACCACGTCGATCATCTCAGGGCAGCATTGCAGACTATGTATCAACACCAGTTATATGCAAAATTTTCGAAATGTAAATTTTGGCTCGAGTCTGTCACATTCTTGGATCATGTTGTCTCTAGTGAGCGGATTAAGGTTGATCCTCAGAAAATTGCGGCTGTAAAGAATTGACCGAGGCCTACAACTCTAATAGAGATTCACAGTTTCTTAGGCTTAGCTAAATATTACAGAAAGTTTGTTGTGGGGTTTTCTACTCTTGCCTCTCCAATGACTAAATTGAAGCAGAAGGCAATTAAGTTCCAATGGTCAGATGCTTGTGAAAAGAGTTTCTAGGAATTGAAAGCAAGATTGACTACGATGCCAGTGTTGACTCTACCAGAGGATTTAGATGGATTTATGGTATATTGTGATGCTTCAAGAATCGGGCTTGGGTGTGTATTAATGCAACATGGGAAGGTGATAGCTTATGCTTCTAGGCAACTAAAGAATCATGAGAAGAACTATTCAACACATGATTTAGAACTTGCGGCAGTGGTATTTGCATTGCAAATTTGGCGTCAGTATTTATATGGGGTCCATGTTGATATATTCATGGACCATAAGAGCCTTCAATATATTTTCAAGCAGAATGAATTGAATCTGAGGCAGAGAAGATGGCATGAGTTACTCAAGGACTACGATATTGATATTCTATATCATCCGGGAAAGGCCAATATTGTGGCTGATGCTCTTAGCCGGAAATTTATGGGTAGTTTGGCTCACTTGGAGGCATATTAGAGGCCATTAGCCAAGGAAGTTCATCGATTGGCTAGTTTGGGACTTCGTCTTGCGACCTCTAGTGAAGGAGGGGTAATTGTGCAAAATAGGGCTGAATCATCGCTTGTTGTGGAAGTCAAAGAGAGGCAATACAACAATCCATTGTTGGTGCAGTTGAAAGAGGGGATTCATAAACATAAGACCATGGCCTTTTCTCTTGGAATGGATGATGGTACACTAAGGTACCAAGGGAGACTCTATGTTCCAAATGCGGATGGTCTCCGAGAAAGAATTATGACTGAAGCACAAACTTCTAGGTATTCTGTGCACCCAGGTTCTATGAAAATGTATCATGATCTTAAGGAAGTCTATCGGTGGAATGATATGAAGAGGAATGTGGCGGATTTTGTGGCAAGATGTCCAAATTGTCAGCAAGTGAAGGCCGAACACCAAAGGCCCGGTGGTTTGGCACAGAACATAGAAATTCCAATGTGGAAGTGGGAAATGATTAATATGGACTTTGTGGTAGGATTACCGAGGACTCCGCGCAAGTTTGACTCAATTTGGGTGATTGTGGATCGACTCATGAAATCAGCACACTTTTTGCCAGTTAAGTCTACCGACACAGTGGAGCAGTATGCTCAGTTGTATATCAAAAAAATAGTCAGGTTGCATGGCACCCCAGTTTCCATCATTTCTGATCTGGGGGAACAATTCACTGCTAATTTTTGGAAGAAATTTTAGCAAGGTTTGGGTACTCAGGTGAATCTTAGTACAGTCTTTCACCCGCAGACTGACGGGCAGGCAGAGCGGACTATTCAAATGCTTGAGGATATGTTGTTTGCTTATGTTATAAACTTCAAAGGTAGCTGGGACGATCATTTACCACTCATAGAATTTGCATATAACAATAGCTATCATTCTAGCATTCAAATGGCACCGTTCGAGGCTTTATATGGTAGGAGATGTAGATCTCTCATTGGGTGGTTCAAAATTGGGGAAGCAGATTTGATAGGGCCAGACCTTGTGCATCAGGCTATGGAAAAAGTTAAAATCATTAAAGAGCAGTTGAAGACTGCTCAGAGTCGTCAGAATTCCTATTCGGATGTTCGTCGTAGAGATTTGGATTTTCAAGAAGATGATTGTGTATTCTTGAAAGTTTTCCCCATGAAGGGTGTAATGCGATTTGGTAAGAAAGAAAAATTAAGTCTGAGGTATGTCGGACCATACAAAATCATTCAGAGGATCGGTGAGGTGGCGTGCAAGCTTGAGCTACCACCTGAGATGTCATTAGTACACCCGGTGTTTCATATGTCTATGTTAAAGAAAATAGTTGGAGACCCGACACTCATTGTTCCGGTTGAAACTATTGAGGTAAATAAGAAATTGACTTACGAAGAGATTCCAGTTTCTATTATTGATCGGCAAGTCCGAAAATTGAGAAATAAAAAAATTGCATCCGTAAAAGTGCTATGGCGAAACCAACAGGTTGAAGAGGCTACTTTGGAGGCCGAGGAAGAAATGAAGAAAAAGGAGTTTCTCCTGTGCTCGTTTTGGTTGTTGTTCGGTAGGCCCATAGAACTTCGGGCAATTCTTCAGGCCATTTGCCTTTTGCTGCTTGCAACCTTTTCTTGAGGTTTTGAATAATCACTTTGGTCGTTGACTCTGCTTGACCATTTTCACTCGGGTGATAAGGAGAAGATGTGATCTTCTTTATTTTCAAGTCTTCGAGAAACTTTATAACTTTTGCACTGATACTGTGGCCCATTGTCTCATTCTATCTCTTTTGGTATTCCGAACCTGCAAATTATATTTCCCCATAGGAAATTGACCACTTTGTGTTCTCCGATCTTCTGATAAGGACCTGTCTCCACCTATTTATAAAAATAGTCAGTCAAAATTAAAAGAAACCTTACCTTTCCAGGAACCGGTGGCAGCGGTCCGACGATGTCCATCCCCTATTTCATGAACGGCCATAGGGACAGAATCGAATGTAAGGGATTTGACGGTTGATATACTAGTGGTGCGTAGCATTGGAACTTATCACATTTTCATACGAAATCTTTGGCGTCTTATTCCATGCAAGGCCAATAATCTCCCGCCCGTACCAATTTCAGCACCAAAGACTCTGCGCCTGAGTGATTGCCGCATATCCCTTCGTGGATTTCTCTCATGACATAGTCAGCTTCTGATGCTCCTAAACACCGGGCCAGTAGGCGTTGGAAAGATTTTCTATACAATTGGCCTTTTCTGAAGCTATAACGTACAGCTTTGGCACGTAACGCATGTGATGCTTTGGGATCGTCGGGCAACTTTTTGTGCTCGGGGTAGTTGATTATTTCATTTCTCCAGTCCCAGATTAGACTAGCCGAATTCACCTCAGAGTAACCATCTGTATCCAGGACTACGCTCATCAGTTGTACCACCATTTCGGACTCCGATCCCTTTATTTCCATCGATGATCTTAAGTTTGCTAATGCATCCGCTTCTGCGTTATCCTCCCTCGGGATATGAGTAATTGACCACTCCCGGAATCGTGCCAAAATAGTTAGGACCTTTACCACGTATTGTTGCATACGTTCTTCTTTGGTATCAAAGATCCCATAGACCTGATTTACCACCAGCTGTGAGTCACATTTGATTTCGATAACCTCAGAATCAAGTCCCCGGGCCAATTCAAACCCTGCAATCAAAGCTTCATACTCTGCTTCATTGTTAGTTAAAGGGATTGTTCTGATGTCCTGCCTTAAGGTTTCCCTCGAAGGCGTGATTAAGACTATTTCGAGCCCGAACCCTTTTATGTTCGAAGCTCTATCCGTAAATAAGGTCCAAACCCCCATTGTCGATTCCAACGTCATTACTGCCTCCTTGGTTTCCAGAGGTAGTAGTCCCGGACTAATGGCCACGAAGTTAGCCAAGACTTGTGACTTAATTGTAGTTCTTGGTTTATATTCTATGTCGAATTCACTCATTTCGACGGCCCATTTGGCCAATCTACCCGAGAGATCGGGTTTGTGGAGGATGTTCCGCAAAGGGAAAGTAGTCACCACAGCTATCGGGTGGCATTGGAAGTAGGGCCTCAACTTTCAAGCGGCGACTATGAGAGCTAAGGCCAATTTTTCCAAATGTGAGTAGCGAGTTTCTGCTCAGGTTAAAATTTTGCTAACGTAATAAATGAAAAATTGCGTACCTTCGTCCTCCTGGACTAAAACCGCACTTACCGCAACTTCTGAAACCGCGAGGTAGACTAGCAATGTTTCACCTTCTTTTGGTTTTGGGAGTAATGAAGGGCTTGATAAGTACTTCTTCAAATCCCTCAAAGCTTGCAGGCACTCCGGTTTCCATTAAAGCGATGACATTTTTTCGATGACCGGGAAATGAACCTACTCAAAGATGCTAATCTTCCTGTGAGTCTTTGGACTTCCTTTACGTTTGACAATTAATTCGGGATATCGTCTATGGCTTTAATTTTGTTAGGGTTTACCTCAATTCCCCTTTGTGAAACCAGAAACCCTAGGAACTTTCCAGAACTGACCCCAAAAATGCACTTCTCGGGGTTAAGTTTCATGTTATGCTTCCTCAGGGTGTCGAATGTTTCTTGTAAATGCTTAAGGTGGTCACCTGCATTCAAAGACTTAATTAGCATATCATCTATATAAACTTTCATGGTCTTTCCTATTTTCTTTTCAAATATCTTATTTACGAGCCGTTGATAAGTGGCTCCAACATTTTTCAACCAGAAGGGCATTACATTGTAATAATATGTACCGAAATTCGTTATAAATGAATTTTTTTCTTGATCTTCCGGGTTCATCTTAATTTGGTTGTACCTGGAATAAACATCAAGAAAACTCATCAACTCGTTCCCGGCTGTGACATCAATCATTTAATCGATATTTGGCAGTGGGAACGAGTCTTTAGGGCATGCCTTGTTAAGATCTTTATAGTCTATGCATATGCGAAATTTATTATTTTTCTTAGGAACTACTACTACATTGACTAGCCAGTCCTGATATCTTACCTCTCGGACCGAACCGATTTTAAGCAAGTGGGTTACCTCTTCTTTGATGAATTTATTCCTGGCCTCGGCAATAGGGCATTTCTTCTGTCGTACCGGTGGTACGTTGGGATCCAAACTCAGCTTGTGCATGGCTATTTCCATCGGGATACCTGTCATATCCTCGTGCAACCATGCAAAACAATCAGCGTTAAGTTTAAGGAATTCAATAACACCAGACCTGAGCTCGGGGTGCAGTATTGTCCCCAAATGAAATTTTCTTTCTAGGAATTCTGCGAATAAAGCCACTTGCTCTAGTTCCTCCGTCGTGGACTTCGTTGCGTCCGTCTCTTCCGAAACTTGGAAATATCTCGGCACCTGATATTTTTTTGACGACTCTGCTCCTGGGCTAACTCCTTTTAACTCGGGAAAAGGCGCTGGTTCCTGTAATTGCTATGTCGTGCGCTCCTTCCCTTTGCTACTGGAAACTGAGATTGCATTTATCTCCCTTGCTGCCGATTGATCACCTCTTATCTGCTTGATTCCTTCGGACGTTGAAAACTTCAGCAATTGGTGATATGTTGAAGGTACGACTTTCATCTCGTGTAACCATGGCCTCCCCATGATGATGTTGTATCCCATATCACCATCTACTACTTCGAAGAGAGTTATTTTCATTACCCCTTCAACATTCGTGAGCAACAAGATCTCTCCTCGGGTCGTCACGCTCGCAAGGTTGAATCCAGCGAGAAGCTTTGTTGCCGGAATAATGATTCCGGTGAGTTTAGCTTGTTTCAATACTCTCCATTGTATAATATTAGCCGAACTTCCTGTATCCACTAGAACACGTTTAATCTTAAAATCTAACGCATTTAAAGAGATTGGCAGTGCATTGTTGTGTAGTAACAGCAATCCGTCTGCGTCCTCCTCTGCGAAAGTGATATCATCTTCCCGGAGTCTTTTACTGTGAGTTATCAATACTTTCGTCTTCTTTGCTACCGAAAAGATGACCCCGTTAATCTCATTCCCCCCGAAAAGCATATTGATCGTTTGGTGTGGGGGTTCTTCTCCTACTTTCGGAAGTTCCGCGTTGTCTCTGTTACGACCATAATTCTTCTTAGCTCGGTCACTCAAGAATTCTCTGAGGTGACCATTCTTCAATAATATTGCCACCTCCACTTGGAGGTGTCAGCAGTCCCATGTCCGGTGATTGTTCGACCCATGGTACTCGCACCATATGTTGGGAACTCTGTGGCTGGAATCGGATCTCATAGGTCTTAGGAATAATGCATCTTTAATGTTTCTCATGGCTGACACCAACTCCATTATACTGACATTGAAGTTATATTTCGATAACTTGGGGTAAGAAGGATCACGAGACCCCGATGTCTCCTTATACTAGAGTGATCTATTATTTCGACCATGATCGATCCCTCTGTCAGCGATGAACTTTGTTGCTGCCCAGAAGTTTCTGCCACGGCTTTCGAAGTCCGTCTATCCGCGTCGTAGTCATCCTTTGATTTTTCTCTTCTTTTCTCCAGTCCTTTGGCCGATGGTGTATAACCGAACTGGTCATCTTCGATCCTTATCTTTGACTCATACCGATTGTGTACATCTACCTAAGTTGTTGCTTGAAACTCAAGAAGTCTCTCCTTCAGCTTCCGGTAAGCGTCTGAACTTCTTGGATTCAATCCTTTGGTGAATGCTTCAGCTGCCCATTCATTCTGAACTTCTTGGATTCGATCCTAAATATGTCGGCCTTCCGGACTTGCAATTTTCTGGCCCCGGCATAAGACTTAATGAAAGAATCCGCCAGTATCTCGAAGCAATCTATGGAATGCTCGGGTAATAATGAATACCATGCTAGAGCTCCCCTCGTGAGAGTTTCTCCAAATTGTTTAGCAATACAGATTCAATTTCGTGAGGAGCTAAATCATTTACTTTGACCGTCATTGGGTAGGTAGTAATATGCTCCTGTGGGTTTGAAGTTCCGTCATTCTTTGGAATTTCAAGCATTTTGAACCGCTTCACGATTAGTTCGGGTGCCGCACTCGGCTTGTACTATAATTGAACATAATTCTTTGAGTTTAGGCCTTTCAATACTACTGGCGCAC
The DNA here is from genome assembly GCF_000715075.1 of Nicotiana tabacum. Lineage (NCBI taxonomy): Eukaryota > Viridiplantae > Streptophyta > Magnoliopsida > Solanales > Solanaceae > Nicotiana > Nicotiana tabacum. The sequence goes on from NC_134088.1 coordinate 69,838,865, forward strand.
CCGAGATTTGGTCCATGCGGTCGTTCGCTTCCCTCATGAACCTTAAAATTTCATTCTTGAATGGTTCGTTTTCGTTGTTGAGACCGAATCTTCTCCCGCCAGCACCGTCGGAGCCAACTTCACCCCTGGGAGTGTTGTTATCGACTCTCTGTGTTGTTTGGTCTGCGCGAACAGTGGGAGGAATTAGATCTCGTCCGTTTTCATTATTCGAAGCCACTGATAATGCCTGCTTCAGTTCCGTTATAACATGGTCCTGCCGCGTGAGATGGCCTAGAATGATTGCCTATTGTTCTCGCAGGATCCTCATCGCATCCACGACATGTTCCTCATCAGCATCATCGGGAGTTGTACCCCAAACCTGTCGAGAGTACTGCCTGTCATGCACCGGCGTAGCATAATTCTCCTCATTGCGGGTGTCACTGATTGAATCCTCGAAATGAGGCCGATCCCCTCGAATTTCAGGGTTGTACGCGTCGTTAACAGTCTTATCTACCATTTTTATAATTTTTCTAAGACAAAATAAGCAAATCGCGTTAGTAAAAAGACAAGGATCAATTTAATTGCACGACTGTCTAGGCCCCACAGTGGGCACCAAACAATTTATCTGTAAAACCGTACAGTTGAATTTATACGTGGTTTCTAGACAAGTGAACTAATTTGATCCTAAAATAATGCAATAATTGAAGAAATATACAATACTTAGCCTTAGAATGTAGATGAAATAGCAAGGATGATGATTCCGGGACAGTGTTTCCGGGCACAACGATGATGAGAACAAAAATCAAGAAAGTAAGATTATATTAAGCTTTGTATAGAATATAGTATCAGGTTTGCCAGATAATTCGTATCCTTTACAATGATAACTGAGCTCACTATTTATAGATATGTCTAGAGAAAGAAGTCATAGGATCATGTCCTCCTTTAATGTCAATTATGAGGGTCATTGATGAAGACGTAATGGTGAACATAAATGCCAAATTCTCTCTAACGGACCATCGCTCTTAGTGCTACAGAATATTCTCTAGTAAATGCTACCGGGTATAGAACATTTATTGTACCTTTATGAACGTTATCCTTTCTGATGACAAGTGGAACGGCTACGTCCGGTCTTCGGCCATCCCCATCTTGGGTTCCACGTATCCTCCTTTTAGACAAGCACGTGTCATATCATATTTTATCATATACATTCATAACAGTTTACACCTAAAATTAGCCATATGAATTGCTCCAGAACGTAATCTTGTAGAACTTCATTTTTAACACCTAGTCTCTCATTTAATTTCTATCTTTGTTCGGAGGCTAATAACTCTCAATTGTTTTTCTAATGGATTCACAAATTGCAATGAGTATATTAAAGTTTTCCCTGCTAGTGACGTCAAGTAAATTCCTACTTCAATTTATGTATGTAAAAGAAATAGTAGTAAATTCAGCTTCTTAAGTAATAACCTATACTCAAATTGGAGAAATAAAAATTATACAACAAAACGCATGGACTGCGCAATCATTCTCTTATACCAAAATCTCTGCCCAAATACTATTAAGAGGTGATTTATCCGTATCACTTTAAATTCCTCCCCTTTAGTGTTTTTCGTTTTATTGTGAATTATTAGTGAGTTGACAAGGAAAGCGTTTATCGTAAAATGGTACATTTGAATTTATACGTGATTTTTACACAATTGAATTAATTTGATCCTGAAATAATAGACGAATTATATAAATATGCAATACTTAGTCTTGAAATGGAAACGAAATAGCAGAAATAATAGTTCCGGGAGCATAGCTTTCGGGCACAACATCAACGGAATCAAAAAGCAAGAAGATAAGATTATATTAAGCTTTGAATAGAGTAGAGTATGTTTGCCAGAAAATTCGTGTTCTTTACAATAATAATAAAGCTCAATATTTATAGTTGCACCTAGGGAACAAGGTCCTAGGATCAAGCCCTTCTTTAATGTCAATTATGAGGGCCATTGAAGAATACGTAACGGTGGGCATGAATGTCATATTTTTTGTAATGGGTAATGTACTAAATGCTGTAGAATATTATTCACTAAATGCTACCGGGTGGCAGGCATTTATTTCGTCTTTATGAGTATCATTCTTTCCGGTAACAGATGGAATAGTTGCCTTCGGTTTCATCTATCCTCTGCCTTCGGCTCCACGTGTCACTTCCTTATGTGATCATTTAATATAACATTATTTTATCCTATACAGATAGTCTCCCTGCTTTCCGGTGGCATAAATTTATGTCACCGGAAAGTTGGTAGAAACATTCTTTTTGGCGAAAAATTTACTAATCCCTCTGAAAAGTTTCTGACGGTTGATTAGATGCACGTCTCTCTGCATTTAATGCCCCGAACACGTATCATCCTACGATTCAGCATAACTTTTGCAGGCTATCGAGGTAATTATGTCCATGAGTTTAGCCACCTAAACCTTTACTTATGCGCATCAACCTCCTTCATTTTCACTTCATAATTCTTCAAACTCGCTTCATTCAACTGGTACTCTTTTCTTCAATCTTTCTTTAATTTTCTTCATAAGAGAAAAGCTTTTCCTTCTTCTCTAATATAAGAATGGCTTCTTCTTCTAAAAACCTTAATTCCTCAAAAAACAAAGGAAAAGCTGATGAGGCTGCTCCTCCTACAGCAAGTACCATCATTCCCAGAAGTCTCGTCACAACTAAAGACTTCGAAGAGAAATTTCCTTCTTATAATCCTCGTACATGGGCCGTTGGTAGATACCCTTCTTCTATCCGTCCTTCTAGTATTCGTGTTGTGAAGAACGATTGCCATTGCTAGGATTTAGACATTATCACTCCTGATCTGACGGAGCAGGTGACCTTACCCAAGAAGGGTTTTACGTATTTCTATACGTATCCCTTCACTTTGGGAGCGTTTTCTCTGAGTGGAGAGCTTGACTCCGTCATCATGGAATTTTGCCTCTGCTACTAGGTATGTTTGGCACAAGTAAGTCCTTCTGTGTGGAGGATGATTGCTTGTTTGCGGTTCTTGTGCCAAGTAACGGGAGAGGAGCTATCCCTAACGTGATGAACTTCTATTCCCCTAATATCTTCCGCGGGGGAACAATAAATTTCAGCAAATATGGCCACCATGCTCTACTATCTAGCATGGATGATGACAATGACCGTAGGTGGATGAAACGGTTCGTTTCAATTGCCACCAATGATATCATTCTGGTAACGTCTTCATCCTTTCCGGAATCATGGAACCACACTCATAAGTTCCTTGTTTAATCTTTATTTCATTAGCGATCATCTCATATCATTATTGACTCTCCTTCTTTCGCCTATTTCAGCAACTCGATGGATATCACCTAGGGTTGAAGGCTTGGACCAGTGGATCTAGAAAATGTTGGACGTCACTACGCCTGAAACCCGCACGTAGAATGAACTGGCCCTTAAATACGGGTGGAAGACCAAAAATCATGGTAACTTAGACTCGTATCATCTTTGCTTTTTGTATGAGGAAATAAGTTAATCCTTTATCTCTTTGCTAAATTCAGGTCTACCCCAAGGCTCGGTTGTCATCCCTGAGAAGGACTTGGCTTATCCTACTGATGCGGCGAGGTTGCTTCAGGAGGTGTTTACTCGAACAGGCATCTCCGGGCCTGCTTCTGGTGTGAGGGATTCTTCTCGGATTCCCTGGCCGGAGAACAAGCAACCAAAAAGAAGGCATTTCTCCGCGGCCGAGGGAAAGAATAAGAGGGCGAAGAATTCCGCCCCCGAGTCATCTCCGAATGTTGTGGTGACGAGCCCTCCACCCGGGCCAACCATAGATAACGTGATGATTGACGATGATGCAGAAGCCAACAAGGAGGGGGCTTCTCTACACAGAAAACGATGACCTTCCTCAACTCAACAGACTGCTCAATCTATTGAGTCAGTTACACCAACCGAGGATGATGCCTCGACGCTTTAGGGGGAGTTTGAGATGGTGGAAAATTCCAACTCCCGTATTCGAATCCCAGTCGATGTGCGTATTATTGTGGAGCTGAGTAATGGGTCATTACTGTCTTCGGTTGATGAGCAACCAACACCTAGCACTGCGCTTGCCGTAACCACTTCTCATCCTTCTACGTCATCAACTTTATCCCCTTCTTCACCAACTCTTCCACCAGCAACTGCTACATCATCTCCAACGGTCGCATCCGTCCGAGAAGAGGATGTTTCTCTTCCCCAATCCCTAGTTCATTGGAATTTAAGGCAATATTATGCCGCCCCCTTAGAAGATCTGCAAAGAAGGAGGAGAGTTACTCTCTCGGTTTCTACAGGGTGCAATATGATATCCCGACCAGTAGAACTTGCTAACTATCTGAAGCCTTTAGCTTTAGAAAAAGATTGGGAAAAGATAAAAGCTCTCTCGGGAGGGTGCTTGTTGAACAATGCCATGAACAACGCCGCATCGGTATGTCTTTCATTTCCTTTATCATTCTTCTATCTTTGATTTAGTAGTATTTTGAGTTGGTCTTTCTTGTTTCGCAGGCCAATTTTCGTACTTCCGAGGGCCTCCAAAGGTTGATTGGGGACAAGGAGGAACTTATCTCTGAGCGGGACCAAATTGCTGCTCGCCTCTCAGAATTGGAAACCAAAGCTGTTGAGGCTGTTGTGTTAGAGGATCGTTTGCAGCAAAGAGAGCGAGAAATAAAGACCCTTAGCCAAGAGATCGCCCGCTGAGGGTTCAATTTGAAGAGGCTAGGGCCAAATGGGCTGAAGTCCATAGTGTCGTTCTTGCTGCATCCAATCGCGAGGCTGCCTTCACTGAAAGATTAACTAATTTGGAGGCAGACTTGAACTCCAAAACCGAAGAGCTTGCTGCTGCAGGGGCGAAACATGTCCAACTGGAGGAGAAGTATAAGAGGACCATTGAGCATAATATACTTTTCAGCTCTACTGTCCGTGATCCCGATGTTAGCCTCCGGTCCTTTAAATCCGCACAGGAAAATTTTTCTGCCGAGGTTGACCAACTTAAAAAAGAATTCAAGCGCTGAGCGGCTTCCCTCATTGTTGAAAAAATATATGTTATGTACAATATGAGGAGGAAAACCTTGGAAGAGGCTAAAATGGGTGTCATCGACTTTGATGCTGAAATCGATAAAGCACGTAAGTTGGAGTTAGTTGCTAAAAGGGGTCGTCCGGCCAGGCCTGATGCTTTCGGTTCTTTTGGTTCCAATTTTTAATCCTCGAAAACTGAAGAGGAACCGGAAGGCGAAAATGTTGAAGGACAAAATGATGAGGGCCAAGAAATCGAGCCGGCAACAGATCTACCCATTTCCCCTGGGGGCGCGGATGCTTCTCTTGCTCCGGGTTCTTGAGATACAACAACTTAGCTTTTCATTTCTTTTCCCAACTTTTGTACTTGTGCTATTTTTGGCACATTTACCATAAATAAAAATACCTTTTTCTCATGTATTGCATGAGTCTTTCTGCATTCTTTTGTTTGAACATTTATGCAAATTTAATCTTTGCGTTTTGTTTTTGCTTAAGTGTTTTGCGCAAGTTTTACTGTTTGTGTCTGATTATTCAAGGCTTTGGGTGTATTTTCCCCCGAAAGCATTTGGATTTAGGGCACAAGTTCTTCCGAAATCAACCCTTTATCGTGAGGGTTTTCATAAGAAAGGGCCCTCTTATGTTTACAGTGCTCTTGAAGAGAATGTCTCTTATTCATTACGGCACTAGCATTTGAAGTACTTGTTTAACTTTCAAATGAAAAAATTAATTCATCGTTCAGACAAGAAATAAGATAGAAATAAAAGGACTTTACTTTATTCCTTCCATTTTCAAAAAGTACATAAGCATTCGTTATGCTAAAAAGAAATTGCCATTTCTTGTGGCTACTTGTACAACTTGTTTCTACGGGGCTAGCCGCGTAGTCCCCGATCCTGATGATATAACTATGTTTCTGATTTTTGTATTCCAGTCGATGTGGCAATCATCGAATGCGAAGAATACGAATTTGAATACTATAAGTTCTGCACCTTCGAGGATTCCACTAATGAATTGCTAGATAATCTTCAGTTTGGTAACAAACTTCATTTCCCCTTAGGAATTTATGCTATCGAGCCAAAGACTATCTAACAATCCCCTAGTGGTTCGCACTTGTGAACGGTCGAGTAACCTTTGCTCGATAGCAAACTTAACTTCCCGATGGAAATTTGCTACCGAGCAAAAGATTATCTAACCGCTCCGGAGTGGTTCTTCGCTTGTGTGCCTTGCTATTAAAAGGTCTTATTGCTACTGTGGAAACCTTCTTCGTAGTATGCTTTCCGTTGTTGCCTCATTAAAAACCTTGCCAGAAAAATCCAATTGGGATAAAAACTAGATGAAGGAAAAAAAAGTGCAGCATATACTTTCAGTATCATGATGTTCATCAGCAATAGTATATCTTGAGGTGTGCCACGTTCCAATTGCTTGGAAAAACTTTTCCATCTTGATTCTCTAACTCGTATGAAGCTTTCCCAGTGATAGTTGAAACCCGGTAAAGTCCTTCCCATGTTGGACCTAGCTTTGTTGCATGGAGTTCCTGGGTGTTTTGAGTTACTTTCCTTAGAACCAAGTCTCCCACTTTGAAATAACGGAGGTCGTCTCTTCGATTATAATATCTTTCAATTCTATGCTTTTGAGCTTCCATCCTTATATGCGCCAAGTCCCTGCGCTCATCGAGTAGCGCCAAATTGACTAACATTGCTTCATTGTTTGCCTCTTCATTTGCCTGGAAATATCTCAAGGTAGGCTCCCCTACTTCCATCGGGATGAAGGCTTCTTCTCCGTACACAAGGTAGAAAGGAGTCTCTCCTGTGCTCGATTTGGCCGTTGTTCAGTATGCCCATAGTACTCCAGGCAGTTCCTCGGGCCATTTACCTTTAGCTGCTTCTAATTTCTTTTTGATGTTTTGTATAATCACTTTATTCGTTGATTCTGCTATGCCATTTATGCTCGGATGATAGGGCGAAGATGTGATACTTTTGATTTTCAAGTCTTCAAGAAACTTTATGACCTTTGCGTCCATAAACTGTGGCCCGTTATCGCAGGCTATCTAATTTGGTATTCCAAATTTGAAAATTATATTCTCCCACAAGAAATCCACCACTTCACGTTCGCCAATCTTCTTATAAGGACCTGCTTTAACCCACTTCAAAAAATAGTCAGTTAAAATCAAAAAAAATCTTACCTTACCAGGGGCCGGCGGCAGTGGTCCGGTGATATCCATTCCCCACTTCATGAATGGCCATGGAGACAAAACTGAGTGTAATGGTTTTGTTGGTTGATGTACTAACAATTTGTAGCGTTGAAACTTATCGCCTTTTTGTACGAAAGCTTTGAAGTCTTGTTCCATTCAGGGCCAATAGTATCCTGCCCTTACCAACTTTAGTACTAAGGAGTCTGCGCCCAAATGATTTCCACATATCCTTTCATGGACTTCTCGCATAATATAATTAGATTCGGAGGCTCCCAAGCATCGAGCCAGTGGGCCTTGGGAAGATTTCTTGTACAATTGGCCTCCTCTAAAGCTATATCGTGTTTCTTTAGCGCGCATCGCCCGGGATGCCTTGGGGTCTTCAGGCAACTTCCTGTGCTTGAGATAATCAATGATCTTATTCCTTTAGTCCCAGACCAAATTGGTCGTGTTTACCTCATAATAGCTATCTACATCTAGAATCGAGTGCAGGAGCTGCACTACCATACCAGAATCTAATCCCTTCATTTCCGTTGATGAGCCAAGGTTAGCTAATGCGTCTGCTTCTGAGTTTTCTTCCCTCGAGATGTGTGTAATTGACCACTCCCGTGATCGAGCAAGCAGAGCCTGAACATTCACTACGTATTATTGTATGCACTGCTCTTTGGCTTCGAAGATCCTATAGACCTGATTTACCACCAGCTGGGAGTCACATTTTATTTCTATGACCTCGGAATCTAGTCCCCGGGCCAATTCAGGCCCTTCAATCAAAGCTTCAAACTCTGATTCATTGTTAGTCAAAAGGACCGTTCTTATGGCCTCCTTAGGGTTTCTCCCGAAGGCGTGGTTAATACTATGCCAAGCCCGGACCCCTTTACGTTGGACGCTCCATCTGTAAACAGGGTCTAATCTCTCGATGTCGATTCTGACACCATCATTACTTCTTTGGTTGCCAAAGGAAGCAATCTCGGACTGAAATCAGCCACAAAATCGGCCAAAATGTGTGACTTAATCGTAGTCCTAGGTTTATATTCTATGTCAAATTTACTCATTTTGATGGCCCATTTGGCCAACCTACCCGAGAGTTCGGGCCTATGAAGGATATTCTGCAGGGGAAAGGTGGTCACCACAACTATCGGGTGACATTGGAAGTAAGGCCTTAGCTTCCCAACGACGACTACGAGAGCTAAGGCAAGCTTCTCCAAATGCGGGTAGCGAGTTTCTGCTTCAGTTAAAATTCTACTAACATAATAAATGGGAGATTGCATACCTTCATCCTCACGGACTAAAATGGCGCTTACCGCTACCTCCGAGACTGCTAGGTAGATTAATAATTTTTCACCTTCCTCCGGCTTTGATAGCAACGGAGATCTAGACAAGTACCTTTTCAAATCCCTCAAAGCCTGCTGGCATTTCGGGGTCCATTCGAAGTTGTTCTTCTTTTTGAGTAGCGCAAAGAAACTGTGGCATTTCTCTGATGACCGGGAAATGAACCTGCTCAAAGTGGCCAATCTCCCTGTGAGCCTTTGAACCTCTTTTACGCTTGATAGCTGGTCCGGAATGTCTTCAATGGCTTTGATTTTGTTGGGGTTTACCTCAATTCCCCTTTGTGACACCAGAAATCCTAAGAGCTTACCGGAACTGACCCCGAATGCGCACTTCTCGAGGTTAAGCTTCATGTTATACTTCTTTAGGATGTCAAAATTTTCTTCCAAGTGCTTAAGATGATCACCTGCATTCAAATACTTAACAAGCACATCGCCTATATAAACTTCCATGGTTTTCCCTATCTATTTTTCAAACATTTTGTTTACGAGCTGCTCATAAGTGGCTCCGGCGTTCTTTAGCCCGAAGGGCATCACATTATAGCAATATGTGCCGAAATTCTTTATGAACGAAGTTTTTTCCTGATCCTCCGGGTTCATCTTAATTTGGTTGTACCCGGAATAAGCATCGAGGAAACTTATTAACTGTTGCCAGGTCGTTGCATCATTCATTTGATCATTGTTTGGCAATGGGAACGAGTCCTTTGGGCACGCCTTATTCCAGTCTTTATAGTCTATGCACATGCAAAATTTATTGTTCTTATTAGAAAATACTACTACGTTTGCTAGCCAGTACGAATACTTTACCTCTCGGATCGAACCGATATCAAGTAGGCGAGTTACCTCTTCTTTGACAATTTATTTCTGGCCTCGACAATAGGACATTTCTTTTGTCTTACCGAAGGGATGTTGGGATCCAAGCTTAGCTTGTGTATGGCCACTTCCGTCAGGGTACCTATCATATCCGCATGCGACCACGCAAAACAATCGGCAATAAATTTAAGAAATTCAATAAATCCAGACCTGAGCTCGGGGTGCAGTCCTGTCCCCAAGTGGAATTTACTCTCAAAGAACTTTTCAAACAATGTGACTTGCTCAAGCTCTTCCATTGTGGACTTTGTTGTGTCCGTCTCTTCTGGTACCTAGAAATATCTTGGCACGTGATAAGATTCCGACGCATCTTCCCCCTGGTTGACTTCACTTGATTCGGGAGCAGGCTCCGGTTCCTATAATTGCTATTCCGCATGTTTCTTCCCTTTGCTACTGGAGACCGAAATCTCATTCATCTCCCTTGCGTCCGGTTGATCGCCTTTAATCTGTTTAATCCCCTCAAGAGTTGGAAATTTCAGCAAATGATGGTATGTCGATGGTACAGTTTTCATCTCGTGCAACCACGGTCTTCCCAGGATAATGTTGTAGCCCATATCACCATCCACAACCTTAAAAAGGGTCGTCTTCATCACCCCTTCATTATTTGTGGGTAGCAGGATCTCTCCTCGGGTTGTCACGCTTGCAAGGTTGAACGCGGTGAGGAGTTTTGTGGCTAGAATGATGCTTCCGGTAAGTTTGTCTTGTTCTAATACCCTCAATTGTATAATATTTGCCAAATTCCCTGGATTCACCAGAACATATTTGATTTTAAAATCTAATACATTTAAAGAAATTATTAATGCGTCGTTGTGCGGTAGCAACAATCCGTTTGCATCTTCCTCCGTGAAAGTGATGTCGTCTTCAGCGATTTCCCGAAGCCTCTTGCTGTGGGTTACTGATACCTTCGTCTTTTTTGTTGCCGAGAAGGTAACCCCATTAATCTCGTTCCCCCCAAAATTCATGTTGACCGTCTGACGCGGGGGATCTTCTCCTGGTTTTGAGGGCTCCGTGTTATCACGGTTGCGACCGTAATTATTTTTGGCCCGGTCACTTAACAATTCCCCGAGATGGCCATTTTTTAGTAGTGTCGCCACCTCTTCACGCAGATGTTGGCAGTCAGTCCCCAGTCCGGTAGTCGTTCGTCCCGTGGTATTCGCACCACAAATTAGGGTACCTTTGGCTGGGATTGGATCTTATCGGCTTCGGGAACCGTGCTTATTTGATGTTCCTCATAGTCGATGCCAACTCTATTACACGGACGTTGAATTTGTATTCTGATAGTTTTAGGTAGGAAAGATCTCGAGAACCAGACGTTTCCTTGTCCTGTAATGATCTGTTGTTTCAGTAGCGATCAATTCTTCTATCGCTAATGAACCTTTCTGCTGACCGGAAACCTCTGCCCCGTCGTTCGGCCCGTTCATAAGGAAACAACCGGCCCCTCGAAAACCGTCTATTTGTGTCAAAATCATCTTTTAATTTCTCTTTATTCTTCTCTCAACCCTTAGCTGACGCCGAAAAGCCGAGCTGATCCTCCTCAATCCTTATATTTGACTCGTACCGGTTATGAACATCCGCCCAAGTCGTCGCTTGGAACTCGAGAAAGCATTCCTTCAATTTTCGGAAAGCATAAGAACTTCTCTTATTCAAACCGTTGGTGAATGCTTCAGCCGCCCATTCATCCAGAACAGCCGGAGCAACATCCTTTCCTTCTGGAACCGGGTTACGAATTCGTGCAGGAACTCGGACTCTCCTTGTGCAGTTAGAATATGTCTGCTTCTAAGGCTGTACCTTTCTGGCCCTGGCATGGGCCTTAACAAAAAAATCGACGAGCATCTCAAAGGAATCTATGGAATGCTCGGGCAACATCCTCGTGAGAGTCTCTCCGAATTTTTTCAGCAAAACTGATTCGATCTCGTGGGGGACTAAATTGTTCCCCTTCCCCGCCGTCGTATAGGTGGTAATATGCTCATGAGGGTCCGAAGTCCCATCACATTTCGGCACGTCGAGTATTTTAAATCGCTTCGGGATCAATTCTGGTGTCGCGCTCGGTTTGTACGACAATTAAGTGTACTTCTTTGAGTCTGATCTTTAACACAATTATTTGGCATTTTCTGTGATTTTTTTCTAAGAACAAATAATCAAAACACGTTAGTAAAAGAGGCAAGGACTAACTTAATTACACAACTGTCTAGGCCCCACGATGGGCGCCAAACTGTTTACCCCTAAAATGGTACAGTTGAATTTATACGTGGTTTCTAGACAAGTGAATTAATTTGATCCTGAAATAATAGACGAATTATATAAATATGCAATACTTAGCCTTGAAATGGAGACGAAATAGCAAAAAAAACATAGTTCCAAGAGCAGGGCTTTCGGGCACAATAGCAGGGCTATCGGGTGGCAGACATTTATTTTATCTTTATGAGTATCATTCTTTTCGGTAACAAACGAAATAATTTCCTTCGGTTTCACCTATCCTCTGCCTTCGACTCCACACGTCACTTTCTTATGCGATCATTTAATATATCAGAATCTCTCTCTCTCTCTCTCTCTCTCTCTCTCTCTCTCTCTCTCTCTCTCTCTCTCTCTCTCTCTCTCTCTCTCTCTATATATATATATATATATATATATATATATATATATATATATATATATATATATCTATAATCTATATTATTATAAAAGCATGAATACAATGTCGATTTTCAAAAATAACCTTATAATATTAAGCATAATAACTCATAATAAAAGGACATAACTGAAATTCTAGATATTAGCCTTATAATCCTATTAGTTTTAGGACATAATACTACACGTTAGGAATCCTACATGATTACCTTTAGGAATCCTATTAGTATAATTACTTTCCGCCTGTCTAATTCATATAAAATTAAACTAGTAAATATCTTTAATCATGTAATCCTATTACTTTTACGATATACTTCTTAAAAATTTCTATTACTAATATAATTTAAAAACGTATTATAATGTCCTATTACTAATTTAATTTGAGAATGTATTATATTGTACAAATCCATTTAGAAAAAAGAGAGCCTATATTATTATAAAAGCATAAATACAATGATAATATATCAAAATAGCCCTAAAATATTAAACGAAAGAACTCATAGGGAAATGGCATAACTGCAATAACATATTTTTTTGACTACAATATCTTCTATGCTAATTTTTAATATTTAAGATTTTAAAATTAATAAAATTTATCTATTAAATTCTTATTAAAAATATGTAGGAAGGTTTAATAAAATCAATTTCTTCAGAATCCTCCGTATTGGCAATACATTACCATTCCATAATGTCCAATACCAAAAAAATAAAAGTAATATTAAATAGACTGCATAAAGAGTTGACATTGAGAAAAACATACCCCCATGATAATATATTTTTATATTATATTTGAACTATTTTCCTTCTCAAATAATATTTTTTTATTAATTTTTCGTGTAATATTAAAAAATACCCAATTATTAAATGACAATTAAGAAAATATTTAAGAATATAAAAGCCCGTTTGGACATAAAATTTGATGGAAGTTTTTTCCAAAAAAAGTTCACTTTTTTTCGAAATCAGCGTTTGTTCATAAAATTTTTAATTTTCACTTGAACATGCATTTTCAAAATTTTCAAAAATTTAAAAAACTCCAAAAAGCTGTTTTTCAAAATTTTCACTCAAATCACTCACAAAACTTCAGAAACAGCCCAAACTGAAATTTATGTCCAAACACAACTCTAAATTTTAAATACCATTTTCACTTGAAATTGTTTTTCACCATTTTTCAAATTTTACAATTCTTATGTCCAAACGGCTACTAAATATGTGAGAAAGAGAAAAAAAATGGTTGGTAAGAGTCAATACCACTAATGATTCTACAGACATAAAGATCTAAAAGTGAAATATCATATCAATCTTTTACTCTTTAAAAATAAAATTTATGGTAGATAAAATTATAATTATAATTAAATATTCAAAACAAGAGATAAACTAATATTAAGATTTGAATCAACATAGAATAAATTATTTTTTTTATGTTAAATCAAATAATTAAATCTTTTAATTAATTATTTAGCAAGAGAATCCAATTCAATTATTTTTTAAATTCATCACATGAGTAAAATTCTTATTCAAGTTAAAAAAACATCTTAGGGTATATAAATATATTCCATAAAAAGAGTGTTAGAACACAAAGTAAAAAGGTTAATATATTATTAAGAATTAAAATGCTTTATAAGTGTCTGAGGAAGCACAGTCAAAACTAAATCCTAAACAAGAATAAGCTTTCAAGACTTTTTTATAAAAAGTCGACTCTGCTATAATGGGATTATTCTTTGTAGATGCCTCTGGCGGAATCAAAATAATATTTCTATGTCATGCATTACTTGCAAATATCATATTAAGAGGCATGACACTGTTAGTAATAATAGCAAGTGGTATACCAACAACGATTTTATTGTGAGGTCACCCACTTTAGATTTGATATACCTCTTCAAATAACTTAAATAACCGTCACAAATATATCAAAGCAGAGCAATGATGCTAAATTTATAAGGAAAATAAAATTGATAATATGGGATGAAGCACTTATGGCTAAGTGTCAAACGGAGTTCTAGATAAATATTGGATATTAATGAACCGTTTGGTGAAATATTAATGGTTTGGGAGGTAATTTATGTCAAGTACAACCAGTAGTTCTAAAATCGACAAAAGCAGAGATTGTAAAAGCTAGCCTGCCAAAGTTATACTTCTAGCCTCAAATGAAAAGGATTCAACTGACAAGAAATATAAAGTAAGAACAGATCTAGTATTCAGTGTCTTCCTGATTCGTGCCGGAAACGAATAAGAGCATCCAATAAAAGATGATTTGGTTCTTCCTGAACACTTGGTTATAAATCCTAATGGTAATAGTAGTGCATTTAATAAGAGAAATATTTTTATCATTAGATTAAAACGTAATTTGTGCAAATCGCATGATAGAATTAAAAAGACATCTTAATTAGCTAGCAGAAATGAATATGTTGATCAACTAAATAAAAGGTTGATTGCAAAATTTTATAGTAAAAATAAAATATTTTTATGTTTTTGACTCAGCAGAAAATGATACCAATAATTACTACCAAGAAGAATATTTAAATAATTTAATACCAAACGACCTTCTACCATACATGTTTGTTGTCAAGTTTATTATTTCTTCTGTATGTTAATGTCACCGTATATATAATAGACTAAGTTGATCTTTCATTGTATATAGGTTGATTTTGAAGAAAAATATGTCCATCATGCAACTGAAAAACGTAAACACACCGAATAGCTTATGTAATAACACACAAATGGTATATAGAAGTTTTGACAATAATGTCACATATGCAAAATTATGATACTGGTCAATGTGCTTCTAAGTATATTATTATCCTTGGATTCAACTTTCGTCTTCCGAAACTAAGGAATATCCTTTTAAATTTGTGTGAAAATAATTTTTAGTATGTTTATGTCTTGCAAATATAATAAATAACGCACAAGGACAAACATCCTAAATATTGGACTATATTTACCGCAATATGTTTTTTTGCACGAACAACTGTATGTTGCACTTTCAAGAGGGATATCAAGATCGACAACAAGAGTTCTGGTTAAGGCAGAGCAACCAATGCATTAAGAGGAAACATACACACAAAAATATTGTCCACAAAGAAGTGTTTGTTAAGATATTACCACATTAAATACTTTTTAACTATAATATATAATTATCTAACTAACATGACAAAATTGATCATTTGTGTTAGTTTTGGTGATGTCTTTTTATTTTAAATTCATGTATTATGCTAATGTAATAATAATTTTCGGCATTTAGATGATTGTTGTATTATTATACATAAAATTTTTCTTACTAATTAAATTTTTCTGTTCATATAAATAAATATTTAAATCATTACGTGTCATTATTTACGTGCAACGCACGTGTATAGATATATATATCATTTTGTAATGATTAATTGATATTTATTTTTAATCGATAAGATTAAATTAATTGTTAAAATTAAATTTGTTGATTTGATGTAAACAGGGTACAAGCAAGTATTTACCTTCTTTGCATCTAATTTACGCTTTCCTTCCCCCTTCTTCATTTCCTCCTTTCCTCTTCTTCCTCCATTCTATCCATTCTGATTTACAATTTAAAACCCGGGTTAATTTTTCCATGCTGATTTGCAGTTGAAAATTAGGGTTAAGGTTAGGGTTGGAGTAAAAGATAACTGCATACTATTGTATATTTAATTGTAAATCGAGGGAGTCCCTCTATCAAATCCAATCTTTTATTTAAAGTTTAGCTATGAGGGATCTGGTTCTATGCCCAGTCCCTTTTCAGCAGATTATAAGATGCCACCCTCTGAGTAACGACATTTGTTACAACTTTAACAGAGGATAAAGTTAAGCATTATTTAATACTTGAAGAGTAAATGTCAACAGACCACCATGATGTGTATGATATTTCGTTGGTTTTATTTTATATTGGTCTTTAATGTACTGAAAAAGACCCCCACGTTCTCCAAGGTATGATTCTTCGATTTCACTTCCACCTTTTCCTAATGATAAGTTTCGACAATTGATAGTAACTGAGTAATACTTAAATCATTTTCTCAATGATTTGGTAGATATACTCTAGTCATTCTCAGAGTTTCCTAATCAGATGTTGTGTTTTTATATACCCCATGAAGGGTTGCATCGTTTAGGTCATAACTGGTTGAACAAAGTCTGTCTTAGTTGTACTTGGCCCATTTTGGACAAAAAATATTAATTACTACTATTTAAAAAGAGGTACGGGGCATATTCTGCTTATTAAATATTCTTGGTTGCTGAGTCCTTGAATATTTTATATTGATATACCAACCAAAGTCAATCCATCCTATCATTCCCGTGTATTTGTATTGGTATAAATATATGTGCCTCTATCTCCCACATATTGAGCTTCTCCATTATAAAGCAGTTAAATAGCACAACTCCTTCATATAGCAGAACTCCTCCATTTCCCTCAGGCTCTAGTTGTAATAACAGTATGGAGCCTGTGGCGTCAATATCAGGGGAATGGAGCTCCTTCAGTGGAATGTGTTTAATTGAGGAGGCTGATTTTATGGCACAGTTACTTGGTAATTGTTCACTTCCAAATGAACTACCATGTAGTTCTAACTTTGGAGTCTCCTCCACTTATTGGACTGGTCATGAATCAACCATGAACATGGGAGAAGTTCCATTTTATTCTTCAAATGACACTAACAATAGTGTGTATAGTGGTTCTTGTTTTCCTCCTCGGAGTCATGAAAGTTACTACTCAAGTCATTCTCGGCCTATCTTGATGAGAAATGATAGTTCAATAACAACGGAATATGGTGTTGTGGAAGGTCAAATCAATCCAATTGAAGCGGATGATTTCCTTAACCGAGATGTGAGCAATGACAGCATGGAGTACAATGAAAACATGCCTGAAGCTGTTCTTGATATTGGAAATGGTTTGCAGCTTGGAAGAAGAGATAATTATGAACAATTTCCTGAAGATAAAATGGATAGTTCATCAGAGAGCTCCAAGAAAAGATGCCGGTTGCATGGGCCTGGGCATGTAAGTGTCGTTGAACTTTGAGACCTATCTACGTTTTTGTGGTTCCCTCATGATCTCACTTTTCTGTTGTAGGTCCCGAAGAACAAGAGAAGCGCAAAGCTTGAGAAGGGTGGGATAAACAAGGTAGTGCTTCAGAGGCAGAACTCTATGATCAGTTGCTGCTCAGAAGATGATTCTGTTAATGTTTCTCATGAATTGACCCGAAAAACCAGAGCCAGCAGGGGTTCAGCAACTGACCCCCAGAGCTTGTACGCCAGGGTATGTAACTGCCTATGACTTCCGATATTCCAGTTTATGTGGCACTCCCCGTTTAGAAAAGGATAAATTTATATATTTTGAAATATTTTAAGTTTAAAGTTTTTAATTTACCGTAAATGACATGCAATTATATCCATAAGAATGTTATGACATAATTAAGACCAAGTTCTAAGAGGGTAAGTTATAAAGTCTTTCTTTTTTCACAGACTCCATCTCTAGAGTTAAATGGAGGGAGTATTTGTATTAGATAGGTGTGCAGTCAGTTGCGTCATTTCTAGATCTGCTAGCATATCTAAGAATCTTTCTTTCCCTAATTCTTACAGAAAAGAAGAGAGAGAATTAATGAGAAATTGAAGACCTTGCAGAGTCTCATCCCTAACGGAACTAAGGTAAGTGAATGTCAGTGAAACTGTATTAGTGATCATGTTATCTGCTGAGAGAATGGGCACCTAAAAAAGCAAAATATTTGATGACAGGTTGACATTAGTACTATGCTTGAAGAGGCTGTCCTCTATGTCAAATTTTTGCAACTCCAAATCAAGGTAAGATTTATTTTCCCTTCACAAATTAATTATTACAATGCATTAGGAATTAAACAAGATGAAATACTGATCTAATGTGAACATACACTAGCTTGTTCGAGCGGAGATAGCCAAAGAAAGAGAGAAAAGCAACTATAGCTTGAAAGTCTAATCATTTTATGCGGACATGGGTGGTATTAAAGAAATAACTTAGTGAGGGTGGGAAGAAACCAATGTATAGAATAGTTGATTATTTAGCTTATATGCATACACACGCATAAGAGGATTCAAATAATGCTAAAAAGTCACCGTTAAGAGTCAAACAATAGACCTAAAACATTTTAGAACCCCCTTCACACGATGCTAGAAGCTTTTCATCTTTAATGAAGTTCCAACAATCAAGACATGCACACACACACATATATATATATATGAAAAACTTATGGGATTCAGTTAGCCCTCCCATGGGCCAACGCTGTTGAGCAACTGGTTATATGATGTTATTTACTTTATTTTTTAGATTACCAAATTAGACTTATTATAGACAGAAGTTAAACTCGCTGTTAAATAATGGCATAGCTGGCTTCTTTCATTGAGATCGATGTGCTTCTCACATTGAGATCAAGAGATAGATCTTAATGCCGTGCCTTTTGTTTGGGTATCTGCAGCTTTTGAGCTCTGATGATCTATGGATGTATGCTCCCATTGCGTACAACGGAATGGACCTTGGGCTCGATCTGAGGATTGGCATTCCAAAATGATGAAGATTGAGAGCGTTATCATATAGGGCATGAAGAAACATTGCAATTTTGTAATGGTGCCTATAATTAATACTTACTGCTTTTTAGACCGGTTATTATCTTATCCACGACAACTAACCATTCTGTTGATCAATTATTCAAATGTAATAAGTTCCTTTCTGGAACTCAACCTGCTGAAGAGTTTTACCAATTTCTCGTTATGTCGATTATTTTGTATACAACTCTGAACTCTGACAGTTTACAAGAAATCACTGTAATTAATTGATTTATAGTTTGTTATTTTTAATGATGAGCTGATCGATTCTATATATTATTTGTGAAAATTATTGTGATCTGTCTGATACTCATCAAAAAGCAAAAAAGTTGCACGCAATGAGGTCCAAGCTAAGATGAAGATTCACAAACTTATTCTTTTCATTATTATGTACACAAGCAAGAGTAAAATCAATAACAACAACAACACTACGATCCTACATTATAAGCTATTAGATGAATAAATCACCATTATACCAGACAACAAGGTCTAAAATGTTTGACTTCTAGGGTGTGTTTGGTACGACGGAAAACATTTTCCGGCGCCCCAGACTCCCGGTGCCCCCGCAAAACAAATTATTATTTTTTTACTTTTATTTTTTTTAAAATATTTTTATTTTTGTTTTTTCCGTTTTTCCTCAACCCTTCCCGCGGCAATTTTTTTTTATATTTTCAGTTCTAGTTTTTTCATTTTTCATTTTACAGGTTCGAAATTTTACGAGTTCTCAAGTTATGAGTTCGGAGGTTTATGTGTTTGTAAGTTTGCGAGTTTAGAAATTATAGAGTTTACGGGTTCGAAAGTTTAGCGGTTCAGAAGTTTATAGAATTTGTGGGTTCAGAAGGTTATTGGTTCAAAAGTTTATGGCTTGTGTTCAGTGTTCCGATTATGTAGTGTGTTCAGTGTTCCGATTATCTCAAACCAATTTTATACACTACATTCACAAAGTAGATCAATATATCGTGACTTGCATGCTGGCAAAGAGGATCCATAAGATAAGGAAATATTGTAAAACTCATTTAGCTGTGTTCTCAAAAAAAGAATAAGAAAATATGCAATTCGTAGTTATCATTCGGACAATATGCAATTACAAAACTTCAACATTGAGCTGCAAATGTTCTGGGATCAAAACAGAAAATGGAGGTTAAAACAAAAAGGGCATATATATTCTTAATTCTATGTTCGATTCTTTCCTGATTATGAGGGGCCATAATGTGAGGGCATGTAATTAGAAAGGTTGTACTTAGGGGTAGGGGTGGCAAACTGGCGGGGATAACACAAAAATGGATAAAATATACTATTTGACCCATATTTAATATAGATAAAAAATAAATTAATGGGTGGATAAAGCGTCATTTTGCGAACAATAATGAAATGTCTAAATCCTGCAAATATAGCACTAATTACTATTTCAGAATATAATTCGTTGAAGAACTTTATTTTCGCGTGGAAGGGAGGGTGCTTTGTCTATGTCAGCACAAACACAGAACTCAAACTATCAGAGCAGAGGTCACAAATCTAGAATGGAATTTCCCCTAGCAGTCTTAGTTGATTTACTTTCGTTTCGTAGATTTAGACTACATTAGCATCTTCTGGTTAGTTTTTTTTTCTTCTTCTAGAGTTGGTCTATAAGCTCAAGTATTTTTTTTTGGGGGGGGGGGGGGGGGTATTGGTATTCTGGTTTTCAGCTTAATATAAATGAATTATGTCAGACTTTGAATTTTATAATCCAAGGACTTAATTATTGTTTGTGCAACGAACACACTCATTTTTCTAATATTTTATTACCTTGTTTAAGAAAGGATATACATTTTCTATTTAGAGAAAGAATAATGTCGGAATATCCGAGCGTATATACTTGATCGCCCCCCTACTTAGAGACTGTTCGTGGGAGGAACATGAATAAACTTTGTCAAGTCAAATAACACACACAAAGTTATATCCTGTTGCTTATTCTTCAAATTGATTGTGTTGATGAGTTTTCCAACGTTTGATTGGAAAGAGTAAATTCCTGTTGAACTCTAGATCACAAATGTATGATCGGATTGAAAAGTTGTGGCAAATGTAGGTGGATGTCATGTACATGTAAGTTTAGCTTGAGAAGTTACTATTATTATTATTATAAGTTAATTGGTTTTTTTCCTTCCAAGGATTAGAAGAATTTGTAAGCTCATGATGAATCAAAATCAATTGAGATATGTCAAAGCGTGAGAATCAATCATGAAAATATCAACAATTGTATAAGGGGAAATATCACAATGTCACGATCATGAAGGTCTCGACTAAAATGGAATTTATATACTTTGGTCTATACATAGATAACGAAGTTTTGGTTTAAAACGTACAAAAACTTTAATGTGTTGACAAACATGATAGAGTTAACTTTCACTATAATTTTGAGAGATATTTGAGTATGATTCACCACTAAGATTATGGTGAGATGGCTAGGATCTCTCCATCCTTAACTAGAGGCTTCAAGTAGATCTTAAGACACATCTTAATATTCAAATGTGTATTCAAATTCAAATATCTTAATTTTTTATATACATCTTGATATTTAGATGTGTATTCACAACATGTCTTAATCTTAAAAAAATAAATAAGGCTTAAAACTGGGTGTAGTGGGAATATCAACTATTATATTACTCTTGGCAAGATGAAAATGTTCAAATTTGTCCTTCAACTAATTTCTTTTTCCTTTTAATAATGGGGCTCCAAATTGCTAATTACTGTATTCACGCTGAAGCTGATAATTGCCTCCACGTATGAAACATGCTATAAAACTCATTTTACCCATTTATCCTCTCATGTTCATCCAATTTACCTGTTGTAATTTTGCATTTGAAAATTAGGGTTAAGGTAAAGGTTGGAGTAAAGGATAACGGCATACACAGAAATTACCATAGCTATTAAACTAATCAATTTCTTCGAATAATTGCCACGACACAGACCGACGGCGAAATGCTCAAAGATATAGAGAAATTATCGTAGCATCCTTTCTAATAACCTTTGAAAATTAGGGTCTTGAGCTTTGCTTTGTTCACCGGCGGCATAATGCTCAAAGATACCAACCGGACTGGCGAACTGGAGCCAGAAAAATCGCCCGATCCAGTTCCGACTGAGCTCTCTCTGCCACCCAATGACCGCTGGACACACTGGTATTCATTTCATTATTTTATCTTAAAAATCTGTCCATGTAATGGAGCTCCGGCAACGGCAAGTCCATTTTTCTCCAATCGGGTTGGTAGTGCGCCGGTGTTGAGAATTGTCTGTGTTAATGCCTAAGTAGAGGGATCCTGAACTGGCTTCTTATGGCCTTTGCAAGCTTAGGGATGATATTTTGGGTAATGGCAAGTGTAATATTTGTGACAACTTCTAATCAGGGGCGGATGTAGCATATACTCAGCGGGTTCAATTGAACCCATAACTTTTGATGCGGAGTAAAAATTTATATGTAAAAAATTATTAAAATTACAAAAATAGTAGACATGAACCCATAACTTTAAAAATATAATGGGTTCAATACTAAAATTTTTAAAAATTGAACCCATAGGGTTTAAATCCTGGATTTGCCCCTGCTTCAAATCTAACTGTTAATTAGTGAAGAGTAAATTTGAACACTTTTTCTTTTTAGATTGTCAAACTCACGACCATGATTGATATATTTCCCAGGTATATGCTATTTTTAATTTGTTTTATTTTACATTGCTTTTTAATGTATTGAAAAAGACCCCCACGTTCTCCAGGTAAGATGCTCAATCTCCTTTCCCATATCACTTCCACCTTTTCCTAATTATACGTTTGGACAGTTGATAGTACTGATAATACTTAATCCTTTTCCCAATGATTGGTATATAAACTCTAGTCATTGTGAGCCAGGGTTTACCTAATTAATTAGATCTAGTGTTTCTATACACCCTCTGAAGGGTTGCATCATTTTGTCCTTAACTGGTTGAAGTTTAACCAAGTCTATCTTAGTTGTACTTGGCCCATTTTCCACAAAAAAATATTACTAGTACTATTTTAAAAGGTTGGGGCATATTCTGCTTATTAAATATTCTTGGTTGCTGAGTCCTAGGATTTGTATATTGATATACCAACCAAAGTCAATCCATCCTGACATTCCCTTTTATTTGTTCTGGTATAAATATGCGCCTCTATCTCCTACTTTTTCCAAGAAATTGAGCTTCCCCATTATAAAGCAGTTAAATAGCACAACTCCTTCATATAGCAGTATTTCCTTCAGGCTCTAGTTGTAATAACAGTATGGAGCCTGTGGCGTCAATATCAGGGGAATGGAGCTCCTTCAGCGGAATGTGTTTAGCTGACGAGGCTGATTTTATGGCACAGTTACTTGGTAACTGTTCACTTCCAAACGAACTACCATGTAGTTCTAACTTTGGAGTCTCCCCCGCATATTGGACTGGTCATGAATCAAACATGAACATGGGAGGAGCAAGAGAAGTTTCTGTGTATTCTTCAAATGACACTAACAATAGTATGTATACTGATGGTAGTAGCCTTCTTTTTTCCCCTCCGAGTCATGAAAATTACTATTCAAGTCATTCTCGGCCTATCTTGATGAGAAATGATAGTTCAATAACAATGGAACATGGTCTGGTGGATACTAATAATCCAAGTGAAGTGGATGACTTCCTTAACCAAGATGTGAGCAATGACAGCATGGAGTTTGATGAAAACATGCCTGAAGCGGCTCTCAATGGAAAAGGCTTGCAGCTAGGAAGAACAGATTATGAACAATTTTCGGAAGACAAAATGGATAGTCCATCAGAAAGCTCTAAGAAAAGATCACGGCTGCATGGGCTTGGGCATGTAAGTATCATTCATGAACTTTGAAACCTTTCTATCTGATTTAATAGAACATAATTGTCAACCTATTTCAGAATGGTAGATATGGTGCTTCATCTTGTAGTTCCTGTCTCATGATTCTATGACATAGGTCCCGAAGAACAAGAGAAGCGCAAAGCTGGAGAAGGATCTAAAGAGTGGTGAGATGGATGGGAAAAATAAGGTTGTGCTTCAGAGGCAGAACTCTACGATCAGTTGCTGCTCAGAAGATGAATCTAATGTTTCTCACATGTTAACCCGGAAAACCAGAGCCAGCAGGGGTTCAGCAACTGACCCCCAGAGCTTGTATGCAAGGGTATCTATCTGCCTTTTCTCAGTTCAGTTTATATGACACTCCTTCCATTTTGAACTTCTTAAAAAGCACACCTTTATATATTTGAAACTTTTTGAACTTTCTTTTTATTTTAGTAGCTTAAATGACATGCTCCACAAGAATGGTGTGACATGTTTAAACCCATATGTTCTTACTTCTAAGGGTACTTTGGGCTTGTTATAAAGTCTTTCTTTTTCCTTAGACTCTGTGTGCAGTCAAACTCTCTTAAAATAAAATGAAAGGAGTATTGTTAGCAGAGTAGCATACGGTCAGTTACGTTGCTTGATCTCCAGATCTGCTAGTATATATATGTCTAAAGGATTCTTTCTTTTCCTTCTACAGAAAAGAAGAGAGAGAATTAATGAGAGATTGAGGACCTTGCAGACTCTCATCCCTAATGGAACGAAGGTAAGTGAATGTAGGTGAAACTGCATATATTAGTGACCATGTTATCTGCTGAGAGAATGGCACCTAAAAAAGCAAAATATTTGATGACAGGTTGATATTAGCACCATGCTTGAAGAGGCTGTCCAGTATGTCAAATTTTTGCAACTCCAAATCAAGGCAAGATTTATTTTCCCTTTGCTAAGTGTTAAAATGCATTAGGCTTAAACAAGATGAAACTATTGCATGAGCATGGCACACGGAGATAGCAAAAGAAAGAGAGAACGGCAAGTATAGCTTGAAAATCTTATCATTTTGTGTGGACAAGAGTGGTAATAAAGAAATAACTTAGTGAGGTGGTGGCAGAAAACTAACCTATAAAATATTGGTGGCATTATTTAACTTATATATGCGGACTATCTAAAGATTTTTAGCAAGTATATAGAAGGTCATTTACTTTACTTTTTATTTTACCAAATTAGATTTGCTAGAAACAGTTACTTGTATACGTCACCTTGACCTGATAGGTTTTTAAAAATTTTGCATTGTCAATGCACAAAATAAACTCGTTATATGATGGCGTAGCTAGCAAATCAACTAAAGGTACTAAGACTAATTACTTCTCACTTTGGAATCAAGTGATGGATCTTAATGTCGTGCTTTTTTGTTGGGGCATCTGCAAGCAGCTTTTGAGCTCTGATGATCTATGGATGTATTCTCCCATTGCATACAACGGAATGGACCTTGGGCTCGATCTGAGGATTGATATCCCAAAATGATAAAGTTGAAAGCTCAAGAGATGGCAGTGCTAGCTGGATTTCTGTCTTCGTAAATTGAGAGCATTATCATACAGAGAGAGAAAGAAACGTTGCAGTTTTATAATGGTTTCTATTTAAAATACTTACTGCTGAAAGATTAGTTTTTATCTTATCCACGAAGCTAATCATTCTGCTTATCAAATATTCAAATGTAATAACTTTACTTTCTGGCTGCGGCTGGCTGTCATTTGATGAAGGGTTTTATATTATATACGTCTCAGAATTATGGCAGTTTACAAGAAACCACTGTAATAATTGAGTTATAATGTGCCATCTTTTAATGATGAGTTGATTGGTCTGTATTTTTTGTTAAGAGTTGTGTTTTGTCATCTCTATTCATACTCATCAACAAGCCAACATGTTGCATTCAATTATGATATGATCATGGATAGTCTGAGCAAAGCGGAGAACATTGTGGATAATCTTCAATTATCTAGTGGACCATTGAGACGCTTCAAGTCCAAAAGTGTCCAACGAATGCATGATCTTCAATATTTGGCTAGAAGATGTTTGGAGAATCACTCGGAGGATTCATGCAAAGAATACCACATTTAAAGGCTTGTGATTGTGAAAAACAAGCACCGGAGAGTGCTGAGTGTTGCGCGCCAATGCAATATCTGACAAAGAGTGTAGCTTCAGAGTGCAGTGAAGGCAAACTCACCGGAGTCTCTGCGCGCCCTAGGCCCCAGGTGTGCTGCAACGCACGTCCATGGCGAGTTTTATTTGGGGGAAGTATACACATACCTGATTTTGGGGCCACCATTGAAGTCATACCCACATTGCATAAATTTTTGCAAAACTTTACCCACTTTGAAACACACTTCAAAATTAGCATCTGATCACTTCCGAATTCGCATTTGAAGTTATAAATTTAGGATTTCGGAATCAGATTTGAAGCTATTATATATCTCCTCAATACAACTTTATAACCAGATCTGAAGTTCGTTTATATCTTCAATGCAACTTTATAATCAGATCTGAAGTTCTTTTATATCTTCAATGCAACTTCAGAATCGGGATCTGAAGTTCTTCTATCTCTTCAATGCAACATCAGAATTGAATATGAAGTTCCTCTATCTCTCAAGAGGTTATTTTATCGGTTTCAGCGAGGTCATTATCGAGCAAGCTTTCTCTAGGTTCAACAATGGTGGCTTACAATTTCTCCACTACAGTCTACAAGTACTAACTCAAAGTTTGAATCTCAGTTCTAAGAAAAGGAAGAAAAAAAGCAATGCCAGAGAAGAAGCAGCGACAAAGAAGCAGGCAGAGAGGAAGCATCAACGGATAAGAAGCAACAATAGAGAACAAAGCAGTATCTGAAGTTAGCTAAATATTGGGAATCAGTTAAACTTTTAAAAAAAAAAGTGCGTACAAGTTAAATGGGGTGTAACGACCCGACCATTCGTTTTGAGCTCTAGCACATCGTTTGTCGGTTTGAGGCTTTGAGTAGCTTCACTTCAGGTATTATGACTTGTACGTGTGGTCGGAAATGAATTTCGGAGTTGATTTGGAGAGAAATTTCTAATTCTGGAAGCTTTAAGTTGGAAGAATTGACTAAGGCTTGCCTTTTGAGTAAACGACCTCGGAATTGAGATTTGAAGATTCCAATAGGTTCATATGATGATTTCGGACTTGGGCATATATTCGGATTGAGTATCGGGTGGCCCGGTAACATTTCAGCGCTTATTATGGAAAACTAACATTTTGAAAGTTTAAGAATTTCTTAAGTTTGATTTGAAGTCGACTTTGGTGTTATCAATTTTCGTTTAACGTTTCGAGCCTTCAAATAGTTTCTTATTGAGATTTGTGACTTGCACGCAAAGTTTGGCATTATTCCGGAATGTTTTGATATGGTTCAGACTTGTTCGTCTATGTTTGGAAGTTTGAAAGTTTAAAGAAGGATTTCAATCGCCGATTCATAGTTTCGATGTTGTTTGGCTTGATTTTAGGCCTCGACTAAGTTCGTAATTTGTTTTGGGACGCGTTGGTATATTTGGTCAAGGTTTCGGGGGCCTCGGGTGGATTCCGGATGGTTAACGGAACGAATTTTGGACTTAAGGAAAAACTGGAAAAATCAGGTTGCTTGTGCAACCGCTTCTGCGGAAGCTTTATCGCAAAAACGACCTCGCAGAAGCGAGGAAGGCTGGCTGGGTAAGGTTTCGTAGAAGCCAAAAACGGAACGCTTCTGCAGCCTCGCAGAAACGACAAAGTGGTCGCATAAGCGAGCTGGAGCGCAGAGGTGACTATGGCTCCACACCTGCGGTTGCGCAGAAGCGGGAAAGAGTCCGCAGGTGTGATAGGGCTGCTGACCAGTGGACTTCGTAGACGCGCATTTTTGGTCGCAGAAGCGACGTCGCAGATGTGAAGATTCTGTTCGCAGAAGCGAAGCTGAACAGAACATAAGGTATCGAACTTGGTCATTTTGTTATTTTCGATTGGGATTTTGGAGCTCGGTTTTTGGGCAAATTTTTAGGGGTTTTCATCATGCAACACAAGATAAGTAATTTCCCACTTGTTGTGAGCTAAATGTATGGTTTATATGTGGATTTAAGGAGGAAACTTTAGGAAAAATTATGGGATTTTAGTAGGAATTCTAAAATTGATAATTTTTTATTTTGACCACGATTTTGGAAATGGAATTAAGAATAAATTAGATATTT
Source organism: Nicotiana tabacum (assembly GCF_000715075.1). Classification (NCBI taxonomy): domain Eukaryota; kingdom Viridiplantae; phylum Streptophyta; class Magnoliopsida; order Solanales; family Solanaceae; genus Nicotiana; species Nicotiana tabacum. Next base: position 69,866,495 of record NC_134088.1, read on the forward strand.
GAGTTGGTAATGTTATGGGTAAAGTTTATCTTCAAACATTTTCGGAATCCGGGCACATGGGCTTGAGGGTTGACTTTGTTGTCTTTTTTAGCGGAGTTGGGGATCATTATAAATTGTTAAATTATACGTATTGGGGTATATTTTGATTAGTTTGCATATTGTTTGACTAGTTTTGGAATGATGGCCATCGGTTTGAGGTGTTAAAGAGATGTTGGAGCCAGTTATGGAACTTCGGAGAGAGGTAAGCCTCCTATCTAACCTTGTGAGGGGGAAGCTACCCCTAGGTGATGTATTTGTTATGTGCTACTTATTGCTGAGGCTACGTACGCACGAGGTGACGAGAGTCCGTACGTAGCTAGATTCATGTTATGTTCGGGTAGGCTTAAGTTCACGCCATGCTATAATTGTACTATTGGAGTTATATTTGCTCGTTTAATTTCCTTATTTTACGTTACGACTTGAGACTAGACTTGCGTAAGGTGTTAGACTTGCTATTGTAGAGATTTGATGCGCTACTTGATTTAGCCGCGGAATAATTGTGCTCCCCTTACGAATTTCTTCCGCATTGTGCGTTTTCATCGAAAAGCTTCCTTAAAGTTCGTAACTCACACGTTTATTCGTGAATGGGGTCAAGGACCCGTTAAAGCTTCTTATTCTAATGGGATCAGGTCATTCGCCTCAGCAGTATAATAGATGCATCTACGGTTCGGGTCGTTCGACCCTCGGTAGTGTGCACATTATGATGGGATCAGGTAGTTTGCCTCGAAAGGATTATGTATCACACTCTCATGGGAGCGGGTTATTCGCCTCGGTAGTATAATAGATGCATCTATGGTTCGTGATGTTAGACCCTCGGCAGTGCGCACATTATGATAGGATCGGGCCATTGGCCTCGGCAAGATTATCTATCACACTCTCATGGGAGCGGGCCGTTCATCTCGGCAGGATTATGTATCACTCTCTCATGGGAGCGGGCCGTTCGCCTCGGCAATGTAACAGATGTATCTATGGTTCGTGTCATTCGACCCTCGGCAGTGCGCACATTATGATAAGATCGGGTCGTACGCCTCGACATTTCTATAAAATACTCTTATGGAATTGTGTGTAATATTTGACAAGAAGCCAGTGTATCTATGAGTTTTCCTGATTTGAACTGTGATGGCATGTCTGGTGAGGTCCCTTTTATACATATACTCCAGTTGAGGAGGTAACTGCTAACTGAGATCTTGAGTTTATTGTTGAGAGGAGGATTTGTACCACGTATTTATGCTTGTTTATTTCGTTTATTTACTCTGCCTCACATTTGTTTACTTCCTACTGTATTTGATTTATTGGACCACTAGTAAGTGTCGATGTCGACCCCTCGTCACTACTTCTCCGAGGTTAGGCAAGATACTTACTAGGTACGCATTGATTTACGTACTCATGTTGCACTTGCTGCACTTATTGTGCAGGTACATATATGTCTAGTGGTCTTTTGGGCGCAAAGGCACAACTATTGCGGGGAATTTACCGTGAGTTACATTCCATGTTATGATCCGCAGCATACAGAGTCTCCATCAGAGTTATTTATTTTCTCCTATCTAACTTGTATTCCAAACAAATGTTGTATTTTTATTATATTTTTCTAGTTGATGCTCATGCACTTGTGACACCGGGTTTTGGGAGTACCTACTGGGTGTTCATTATTGTAGTTTGCGTAGTTATCATCATTTTACCTTGTAATTTATACCTTATACATAAATTGGAAAATAAAATCACGGGTTTTCTATGAGTGCTAGATTTTACACTACTTTTTAATGGGAATTATGATTTTAAAGTAATCAAAATGAGTAATTAAGTTGATCGATCACTGTTGGCTTGCCTGACGGCGGTGTTAGGTGCCATCACGACCTTTAGTGGATTTTGGGTCGTGACAGCTTGGTATCAGAGCGTTAGGTTCACTTAGGTCTCACGAGTCATGAGCAAGTCTAGTAGAGTCTTGCGGATCGGTACAGAGACGTCTGTACTTATCTTCGAGAGGCTACAGGGCTGTTAGGAGCACTTTCCCTTCTTGATTCCTCATCGTGCGATTTGATTTTTTGAGTCTTATGCCTTCATTTTCTTCCTACTTAATCATACGCGACATAGAGCGCTTGTTATCACTTGGGCATCGAGGAGTTGTAGTGGTACTGCACACATGGTGTCGGATGATTTTCCCTGCGTATTCGGACAGGCTATTATCGTCTCCTTATGGAAGGATGTTCTGTTGTTTCAGCTTAGTATCTATATTTTTGATGGTTTTGAGGCTATGCTTAGATTGTTATGATGTTCATGCGTTGTTATCGCACGGTGTTGGTGTAATGGTAGGGTGATTGTTTATGTGTCGAGGTAGTGAATGACTTGAAATGAGGATTTCTCAGTGCATGATTTGGAGGTTCAACATTTAATTCCAATAGAGGAAAGGCAACCGGACTATGGATGTTCATGCTTTGGTTGATGGAGTAACGAGACTTGATATTTTCGAGCGTGGTGGAATTTTCATTTGTGATGCGGTGTCGTCATCCTTGTTTGAATGCATTAAGGTTCATCGGTGTTATGGTCTTCTTTGATTTGCCTTCGGGGCAGGGTGTGGTGAAATAGTGTCTAAGAAGCGGTTGTCAGAGATGGCGGTGTGTAACAGTTTCAGAATCGAATCGGTTTTTTGAATGCTCATTGCTCGAGAGAGATGATCTTCGAGGAAGCTTATAGTTGGTAGCAATTTATTAGTTCAGGTGCCACGGAGATGGATTTTGATTTGATGCAACATTTGGGTAGCGAAGGATGAGGAAGGACATGGTGGGAGGTGTCTCGCGGTGGTTGAATTGCTAGCAGGTCAAGTATGAAAAGCAGAGGTCGGTATGGAATTCCACACGTGGGCTATCTCCTGTGGGTAGGTTAGCGGTTGCGTGACTTTTGATAAAGTTTCTACGAGGAGTTCTACTTACTACCCGACGGAAGGTCAAATATGCGATCGTGGCTGATAATTTGGAATATTCATGAGAAGTTTAACAAGAGATTACGAGAAATGTGGCGGGTTAACGGTGCGAGATCATGGTAATTGAGAAAGAGGAATATTTGTGGGCTCTAGGTTTATGTGATTGTAGCTTAAAACTAAGTGGGGGAGCCCTCTGCCTACGATTGGATCGCGTGGTTGTCTGCTTGTGCGGTTTCTGGTTATCGATGTATTGGTGGATTAATTATGACTAAGAAAAGAAAACATCAGGGGTAATTCGAGTAAAGAACTTAATGAATGTGTACTATATTTCACCTTATCGATTCATGTGCAAGTTTTGGGAAGACTCAGAGTTTATGTTTCTTGTGGATGTGATGTGCAAGGAAAAGAATACATCTGGTTGCTTCTTTAGGTGTTCATGTGCTAACAGAGCGTTGGAGTTTGATTATACTTGAGACCAGGTCAAAGTGTATGACTCCCAATAGTGGTTCTAATGGGTTCAAGGATGTAAGCGCAGTGTATAAGGATTTTGGGTCCTTTAGTGGTTTTAAAGTGTATGATCGAGTTTTTGCAATAGGTATTGAGATAATGTGAACTCGTGATTTGGGTCACTCGGGATGAGTGTTGATCGAATTTCGTTATGTTTTTGAATGGAGCTATTATTATTTCTAAGGTAGGTCAAGAGTAAATTAGAGGAAGTTGGGTCGATTGGTAGTGGTTTGAATCAGCATGATTGTGACAATGATCAGTTCCTTCGTCGCATTATGTTATACAGGTGGTTGGTGGTTGTACGTGTGGGCTTGACAGACACCATAATTTGATTGATTTGGGAGGTATTTGATTCTAATGGCCTTGTTATGTGTAAATGGATCCTGGAAGAGTTATGACGGCTTAGACTATGACTCGAGGTTTGTATTTTCTGCGATTATGGGAATTCAGTTGCGTGTTGCAATGTTTCTTCTGAAATGAGTTGAGTGAAAGGAATTCTAGCCAGTGAAGTATTTATTCTACTAGTAGTTCAGGGGTTATGATGAATTCTTGTACTCTCGCGTAGCGGCGCGATAGATGTAGTGAGCGGCATGGGAATTGGAAGTTGAGGATCAAGGTTGCGGTTCGGTGTTGACAAGAATGTCACGAGCTCGGATGAGCAGGGAAGAATTCAGGTGTTTAGAGTAAGATAGCATTTTCTTTAGTCTCACCTGAGAACGATGTCCTGTGGAAGAGGCTTTGTGTATTGATTTGCAGACTCTTAGTTTGCTTTACAGAATTAGTACAGTTGGTGGTGCAGAGGTGCAGACTTTTCTACCTCATGTGGAAGGTTGTGGGAGCGTATCCCACGGGAAACATTGTATAAGTGTGACATATTAGTAACTTGATTATTAAAGATGGAAACCAAGCATGGAGATTATGGTACTATCGTTAATGTGAGAGTTTATGCCTGGAAGATGCTCTATTCCTTTTGTTGTAGACTGTGGGAGTTTGTTCCAGATTGGGATGGCTTCTCATGTGTGTCATGAATAGAGCCATTGTGGATCCTTGAAAGGTTTTTGGCCCAGTATGGGATGATCGGAATTGGCTTGGGGTCCGTTGGCGGGTCTAATGTGAATGTGTACTCTACATCAGTTTAAATATATTCGTTCGGCATAACATTGCTTGTGAAGGAGTCTTCGGGCGTTAGATGTATTCCCATCGTCAGCTATACCATGTAATACTCTATTGTGCCATGTGGGTTATGAGACGTCTTGATTATTCGCACATGTGTTGTGATCCCGTGTAGCTTGTGGTGTTATATGAGCAGGATGACTCTCGAGATGCAGGTCATTTATTGCACCATAGTCGTGCTTGGGTTTTGTAGCATATGGCACTATCCATCTCCCCAGGGTTGTATTTATGCACTTGGCGTGCTTGTGGTCGTTATTCGGGCATTTCGTAGGTATAAGCATTTTGGGTTGATGAATATTTCCTTATTTATTGTTATGTGTTGATCGGGTGGCATGCCGCCACAGGTATGTTGTTTGGATCGGGTTGTACGCCGCAAGGGTACCATGTGTGGATCGGGTTGCACGTCACAACAGTGACATGTTGAGTACGGTGCCCTATATCTATTCTTGTGTGTTTTGTTTCTCATTCTCTGAGAAAGGCTCATAGCGTCTGTTCGACCATTTTATTCATTACGTGGGCTGGGTAGTTCTTTTTCCAGAGTTCGTTCCTCTATATATATGTCATATTCAAGTTGTGGCTTGTCGGCGCATTGATGGCGTCATATGAGATCTTGGTCAGTATTTAAGGTGGCTTATTGCTTGAGCAGCTTGTACTGGGTGAGACGAGATTATTGGACCTGAAATCAGTGCTATCAGATCTATATAAAGTATATTAAAGAGCAAATATCGTTATTCAGCTCAGAATGAGGTAATGGTCCTTGTCAGGAGGAGAGACTCCATGATTTGTTGATTCGACAGGTGGTAATGAGTTTATACACATCCCTTTTGTCGTGGCAGCATTGCGAAAGTTGGAACATGGCTTATATATATCATGAGGTGTATTGCGGTTATCGGATTTGTGAAATTTCAGCTATTGTGATCGGAGGATGTTATTATGGGAAGGCAACTTATGTGATGCATTGTGTGATTTCAGCATAGGTACATGATCAGGTTCTGGTACAATGTGTAGTGATTGATACAGTGTTCGTATGTTAGAATCGGGTTTTGTAGAGAAATTCGGAGGTTGGAATTTGGTTCTAAGGCTTATTGACTAAATAAAAGAGAGGATCTTCAGTCAAGCTCGAGTTAATGTGCTCAACTGGGTTGTGGTGGCACGAGTAGGTGCACAATGTGTTGAACATTGATTTTGGGGAAACTCTAGAGCAGTTCTTAGCACATTCGAGGACGAACATATGTTTAAGTGGGGGAGAATATAACAACCCCACTGGTCATTTTAAGCTCTCGTGCGTCTTCCGGTGGTTTGAGGCCTTGAGTAGATTTACTTCAGGTATTATTGCTTGTACGTGTGGTCGGAATTGAATTTCGGGAAGTTCGGAGTTGATTTGGAGAGAAAATTCTAATTTCGGAAGCTTTAAGTTGGAAGATTTGACTAAGGTTTGACTTTTGAGTAAATGACCTCGGAATCAAAATTTGAAGGTTCCAATAGGTTCGTATGATGATTTCGGACTTGGGCGTATGCTCGGGTTGAGTATCGGGTGGCCCGGGAGCATTTCTGCGCTTATTATGGAAAGCTAACATTTTAAAAGTTTAAGAATTTTTTAAGTTTGATTTGAAGTGGACTTTGGTGTTATCGATTTTTGTTTGAGGTTTTGAGCCTTCAAATAGTTTCTTATTGAGATTTGTGACTTGCACGCAAAGTTTGGCGTCATTCCGGAATGTTTTGATATGGTTCAATCCTGTTCACCGATGTTTGGAAGTTTGAAAGTTTAAAGAAGGATTTCAATCACCGATTCATAGTTTCGATGTTGTCTGGCATGATTTGAGGCCTCGACTAAGTTCGTAATTTATTTTGGAACGCGTTGGTATATTTGGTCAAGGTTCCGGGGGCCTCGGGTGGATTCCGGATGGTTAACAGAACAGAATTTGGACTTAAGAAAAAGCTGGAAAATTCTGGTTGCTGGTGCAACCGCTTCTACGAAAGTTTCATCGCAGAAGCGACCTCGCAGAAACGACCTCGCAGAAGCAAAGCAGTGAATTGCAGAAGCGAGGAAGGCTGGCTGGGGAAGGCTTCGCAAAAGAGGAAAATGGAACGCTTTTGTGGCCTCGCAGAAGCAACAGAGTGGTCACATAAGCGAGCTGGAGCGTAGAGGAGACTATGGCTCCGCACCTGCGGTTGCGCAGAAGCGAGAAGGAGTTCGCAGGTGCTATGGGGCTGCTGACCAGTGGACTTCACAGATGCGCATTTTTGGTCGAAGAAGCGACGTCGCAGATGCAAGAATTCTGTCCACAGAAGCGAAACTGGACAGAACATAAGGGATCAAACTTGGTCATTTCGTCATTTTTGTTTGGGATTTTGGAGCTCGATTTTTGGGCGAATATTTAGGGGTTTTCATCATGCAACACAAGGTAAGTAATTTCCTACTTGTTGTGAGATAAATGTATGGTTTATATGTGGATTTAAGGAGGAAAATTTAGGGAAAATTGTGGGATTTTGGTAGGAAACCTAAAATTGATAATTTTTTATTTTGACAACGATTTTGGAAATGGAATTAGGAATAAATTAGATATTTGAGTTGGTAATGTTATGGGTAAAGTTTATCTTCAAACATTTTCGGAATTCGGACACATGGGCCTGAGGCTACGTACGCACGAGGTGACGAGAGTCCTTACGTAGCTAGATTCATGTTATGTTTGGGTAGGCTTAGGTTCACACCATGCTATAATTGTACTATTGGAATTATCTTTGCTCGTTTATTTCCTTTATTTTATGTTACGACTTGAGACTAGACTTGTGTAGGGTGTTAGACTTGCTATTGTAGAGATTTGATGCACTACTTGATTTAGCCGCGGAATAACTATGCTCCCCTTACGAATTTCTCCCGCGTTGTGCGTTTTCATTGAAAAGCTTCCTTACAGTTCATAATTCACAAGTTTATTCGTGAATGGGGTCAAGGACCCGTTAAAGCTTCTTACTCTACTGGGATCGGGCCATTCGCCTCGGCAGTATAATAGATGCATCTATGGTTCATGCCGTTTGACCCTCGGTAGTGCGCACATTATGATGGGATGGGCCGTTCACCTCGGAAGGATTATGTATCACACTCTCATGGGAGCGGGTTGTTCGCCTCGGCAGTATAATAGATGTATTTATGGTTCGTATCGTTCGACCCTCGGCAGTGTGCATATTATGGTGGGATTGGGTCGTACGCCTTGGCATTTTTATAAAATACTCTTATAGAATCGTACGTAATATTTGACAAAAAGCCAGTGTATCTGTGAGTTTTCCTGAGTTGAAATGCGACGACCTATTTGGTGAGGTTCCTTTTATACATATACTCTGGTTGAGGAGGTAACTACTAACTGAGAGCTTGAGTTTATTATTGAGAGGAGGATTTATACCATGTATTTATACTTGTTTATTTTGTTTATTTACTCTGCATCACATCTGTTTATTTCCTACTGTATTTGATTTATTGGACCACTAGTAAGTGTCGATGTCGACCCCTCGTCACTACTTCTCCGAGGTTAGGCGAGATACTTACTGGGTACGCATTGATTTACGTACTCATGCTGCACTTGCTGCACTTATTGTGAAGGTATATATATTTCTGGTGGTTTTTTGGGCGCAGAGGCACAGCTATTGCAGGGACTTTATGGTGAGATGCATTCCATGTTACGATCCGCAGCATACAGAGTCTCCATCAGAGTTATTTACTTTCTCCTGTCTAACTTGTATTCCACATAGATGTTGTATTTTTATTATATTTTGCTAGTTGATGCTCATGCACTTGTGACATCAGATTTTGGAGGTACCTACTGGGTGTTCATTATTGTAGTTTGCGTAGTTATTATCATTTTACCTTGTAATTTATACCTTATACGGAAATTGGAAAATAAAATCACGAATTTTCTACGAGTGCAAGATTTTACACTACTTTTTAATGGGAATTATGATTTTAAAGTAATCAAAATGAGTAATTAAGTTGATCGATCACCGTTGGATTTCACAACGGCGGCGTTAGGCACCATCACGACCTATAGTGGATTTTGGATCGTGACAGCTTGATATCAAAACGTTAGGTTAACTTAGGTCTCACGAGTCATGAGCAAGTCTAGTCGAGTCTTGCGGATCGGTACAAAGAGATATGTACTTATCTTCGAGAGGCTACAGGGTTGTTAGGAGCACTTCCCTTCTTGATTCCTCATTGTGCGATTTGATTCTTTGAGGCTTATGCCTTCATTTCCTTCTGTCACGACCCAAACTCTTACCTGTCGTGATGGCGCCTATCTCAATGCTAGGCAAGTCGAAAATTTCAATAAACCACCATCTCTTTTAAATTTGAAAACATAATTAAATTCAGCAGAAGAAACTCACAATTTCAAATATAACACTCCTAAAACCCGGTGTCATTGAGTACATGAGCATCTAATATGAATACAAATTCTTACTAATAAAATCTCTATCTGAAAATATAGAAAAGTACAATAATTAAACAGGAAGGGAATAAAGTCTGCGGACGTCAAGCAGCTACCTTGATAGTCCCCAACAGAATTAACTTCGAAATCTAGCAGCCGCCACATCCGGGAGCGCCTGGATCTGCATACGGGGTGCAGAGTGTAATATGAGTACAAGTAACTCAATAAGTAACAAGACTAACCTCTGGGCTGAAAGAAATGACGAACTCCCAGGTACAGTTCAGTATAAATAATGGTACAAAAATGTAGGCATGCTTTCAAGTTTAACAGTTAACTCAGTACAAGTGAAATAGATCAATACTGCATGATATGAGGTATATGACATCTCAGTAGAAAGACCTCATGTAAATACTGGTCACAAACTATTCGATCACTCGGTACTTTTTATGGCCAATCCAGCATAGGGGTGTTCCAACCCGTATATAAATACACATCGACTGACAGTCCGTCACTTAGTACAGTATAAGGCCAATCTATCCGTGGGGTAATTTATCCCCAAATGTAAATGATATGGACAAGATCCATATCCAGGTAAATTCAGTATAATATAAATCAGTAAGGCAAGTCCATGCCCTGGGAAATCCATCCCGAACGCGATCGCATCCCGCTTCACGCGATTACGAAACACAAAACTCAGCAGCCCTCAATTAACCTTACGCGATCGCAGATATCACCACGCAATCGTGAAGCACAAAACCTCTACTGACCGACTAAGCCTACGCGATTGCAGACGCTTTCACGCGATCGCGTATAAGGAAATCAGATACAGATGTTAGAAAATTCCAGCCGGTGTTTAAGTTTAAATTTTGATCCGTTAACCATCTGAAACTCACCCGAGTTCCTCGGGACCTTAACCAAATATACCAACAAGTCCTAAAACATCATACAAACCTAGTCAAACCCTCGAATCATCTCAAACAACACTAAAACCACGAATCATACCCCCAATTCCAGCCTAATGAACTTTGAAACTTTCAATTTCTACAAACAACGCTGAAACCTATCAAATCACGTCCGATTGACCTCAAATTTTGCACACAAGTCATAAATTACATAACGGGCCTATTAAAATTTTCAGAATTAGATTTTGACCCTGATATCAAAAAGTCAACCCCCCGGTCAAGCTTTCCAAAAATTTAACTTTCGGCATTTCAAGCCCAATTCCTCTACGGACCTCCAAATAATTTTTCGGACAAGCTTCTAAGTCCAAAATCACCATACGGAACTATTGGAATCATCAGAATTAAATTCTGAGGTCGTTTACACATAAGTCAATATTCGATCAAATGTTTCAATTTAAGCTTCCAACATGAAAATTCATTCTTTCAAGCTAACTCCAAAATACCTTAAAACCAAAACCGACAATTCACACAAGTCATAATACCTCGTAGGAAGTTATTCAAGACTTCAAATAGTTGAAAGGAGCGTAAATGCTCAAAGCGATCGGTCGGATTATTACAATCTCCCCCACTTAAACATACGTTCGTCCTCGAACGTGCCAAGAGTTGTTTCCAAGCCATCACATCACTATTCCATCTACCACACACATACGTGAGGGTGATCCCACGTCACCCTATTATGTGTAAATTGTATGGGCCTGACTACACAACATAATTGAAAATCGTTACTTCAATCTTAGCCCATAAACTTTGAAAGTTAATTTCCAACATTCAGAATTTCTTATTAAGACCTGAATCTCACATCTACATGTTGTATGAGTTTGAACAAGCTGTATCAAGCCATAACCATAACCCCAGATATAATCACTTAACGTACTACAAAACTCGCATGCTCGCAACACCAGTTTCGATCACATTGACTACTCCAAAGTAATCCGGTAATAGTATTAAACCCCATATTAAACAAAACCTCGTTCTAAAACCTTCATACACTGCTGATAATGAAAGAAACACGCAAAATCTCATAACACCTTATCAGATCGACAAGTCATGGAGATCTCCCGCCCCAACCAGAACCATAACCACTTTCTAAGATGACCTTCAATATTATCCTCCAATATACCGTAATCAAACATGATAGTATCCATTCTAGGTCCAATAACCTTATATTATTAAACGCAACTATCCCATTAACATGCCACACCAATACAACTAAATCCACAACTACGCAACCTTGTACCCAAAATGGAAGATGGCTCAAAGTAGAGAACCGTATTGTAAGTTCAACAAGCACCACCACAACTGTAATGCTATTAGCTTATTATATATAGTAGAACAAAGATACACAAATTTAATAGCAGTAACCAGCTCTTTTAGAGCTCACATTTACATCACTCGCACGGACAACTCACGTGTTATAGTATCAATATCTGAGCCCGCACGGACAACTCATGTGCCAATAATATCAATAATTTGAATATCAACAGCCTATCAACCAGGAGAGTACCGTAATACCAATGAACATCCGTAAATCAAAACACAATGCCCCTTTCAACCGCACACCCTTCCCAGGGATTATCGAGCAACTATAACATTAATCTAAATATATAACACTGACCATTCCGTCTAGAATTCATGATCTTCCTTTCATGAATGAACTGCCACCTCATACATATACATCTAAATTCCGCACAACACACCACATCTATCACGTGAAAAGCACGAGAATCTCATTATAAACTTTGAGTCACCAGCAAATTACATACCCTATTAGTTGGAAACTTTTCTCTTGCTTCTTTCTAGGAGGAAATCACAATGCACAACATGTTCCCCACAACGGTAGAAAATATCCGGTTCAAACCATGGTAGAAACTATTAAGAACACTTTGAAATTCATTTTCACTTAATCAAGCTAACAGAACTAATTTCCTCTATCTCGCCTAAGCCACGATGGTCACCAAAACCCAAAAATATTGTCACTAAAACATCTGTAAAGCCTTCACATCACTATTACCCAAAAGAATTGAGCATGCCATTACCATACGGGTCTAGCCTACTACCCAATGGTCCTATTTTCTCCGAGGTTCTCCTGAATTACCCTCAAGTTGACGTTTTCCTTATCAGAACACTACTACCCTTACCCAAAGCTCACTATAATACATCCCAACATAAAACCACACCGTCCTAAGGTCCATAAGCCATTGTATTCATCTTAAGCACCACAAAAGTACCACAACCGTAACACTCACTCTAAAAATACCTTATGTGAATTTAAAATTGTTCTTTTTCCCTTCTTATACTGGAATGTGGAATCCATAGTCATACAGAATTAACGCAAGTCCCGCACTATCCAGTGCAATAATCGATTCTGGCGATAACAAATTCTGAAAAATTTTCAATTGACACATATACATTTTGAATCCATTATAACCCTTTTGAAAGTCACCCACTATGCTCAAATCTAAATTGCACCGCCCGAACGGGCCAAAATACACAAGCCCCCATTAGCACAACAGCCCCCAAGGAAGTAACCCTGCCTTAACACTACCCATCAAATTCATACTCCGTGCGCACTATATTCTTCAAAATAAAAATTTAATCATCTCATGATTTTTCATAAAGTTCAATATAACCCGTATTTAAGAAATATTGTTACTCAAGTCATCCCGTATCTCAACCTCTGCAAGTCATAACTAATCCACAAGTGTACCTTGGAAAGGAACCAATACCGCACATAATCGCGCACTCAAATCGTAGATAGCAGACTCCTCCACTTGGCCCAAATCCATATAACAAAACATCTGATATCTCACTATACCCATATAAGATCTAAATTGACCATACTAAGAAATAAAAGATCAACTCTTGTCTCGTCCCCTAATAATATCCACACACGACTGATACGCCTGGTACACAGTTATAGTATCGCCCACCTGCGTAGATACATGAACAGGTAAAAGTAAGGACTCACGAGGCATATCCAAAAAATGAACAAAAATATGATGAAACATACGAATATGTCGAACTAGGGACAAATAATATAGATGCCTCTCTGTGGCACACTGAGACAATACCTGTGATCACTACATCTGAAGCAACAATATCTGGTCTAGTAGGAAAAGCATAGAATCGGCCCTGACCGCCACCGGATCGACCTTCCCCTCTTGGGCGACCCCTAGCTGACTGAGCCCCACCCCGAGCTGGCTGAGCGGGTGGTGGAGCAACTGGTGCAGAAGTAGTAGCCTGACTCCTCTGCTGAACAAGACCTTGCGTATGGCGGGGACAATATTTCCTCACATGGCCCAGCTCTCCACACTCATACCACTTCATCTCGAAGAATGGTGGCAAGTTCTGAGGTGAACCTCGGGAACCAGAATAACTACTAGAAAGACCTGGTATATATGATCCCTGAACTGATGGTGCACGGAGCGTACCCGGGGTTGGAAGTGTACTGAGAGCTGAAAGACTCTGATGAGAACTGTATGAACCATGGCTGGATGATGCACCACAGTGAACTAGACGACCCCTGTTGTGGTAGAACTTCCCTCCACAAGGTACCCCACCAAAACTGCCCGAACCTCGAGGCCTCTTAGCCTCCCTGTCACCACGCTCCTGGCTACGGACCACCTCTATCTGTCGAGCAATGTCAACCACCTCATCAAAAGTGGCACCAGATACCCTCTCCTTAGTCATATGCAACCGCTGCTGATACGTGAGGCCATCAATAAACCTCCCAATCCTCTCCCTATCAGTGGGAACCAACCAAACTACGTGACGAGCCAACTCAGAAAATCTCATCTCGTACTGCGTCACGGACATGCCATACTGACGTAACTGCTCAAACTGTCTGCGCAGCCCTCTCTACTAGACTGCGGCACAAACTTCTCCAAAAAGAGAATGGAGAACTCATGCCATGTAAGTGGTACTGCACCAACCGTCATGCGCCTCTCATAAGCCTCCCACCATCTGAAGGCAGCCCCAGAAAACTGAAAAGTAGTGAACGAGACCCCACTGGTCTCCAGAATACCTGTTGTCTGAAGCATCCGCTAGCACTTATCTAGAAAACCCTGAGCATCCTCTGACTCAGCACCGCTAAATGATGGAGGTCGAAGCTTCCCAAATCTCACAAGTCTTCTCTGCTCATCATCTGCCATAACAGGGACTACCGGGGCCTGAGCAGTTGTAACTGGCTGGGCTGGTAGTGACCCCGGTATCTGAAGTCCCTGTACTACCTGGTCTGGAGTACGGGAAATGGGCGTATGAGTACCTCCCCCGGCCTGAGAAGTGGAAGGTGCGGCCTGAGTCAAAACCACCTGAGCAAGGCCAGTGCAAACTGTCAATATCTGGGCCAAAGTCTCCTGAAGGCCTGGAAACTCAATGGGTACAGTTGGTGCCTGAGCTGGTGCAACTGGTGGCACTACATGTGTTGGTCCCACTGCGGTACGAGCTACACCTCGACCTCTACCTTGGCCCCGGCCTCTACCATGGCCCCGGCCTCTACCATGGCCCCGGCCTCTCGCGGCCCTAACAGGTGGCTGACCGTCCGATCCGGTAGTACGTGTCCTCACCATCTGTGAGAGAATAGAATAACAAGACTTTTAGTTTCCGAAATCAACAAGTTCATATGACTGAATACAATAAAGTGAAATTTCCTAAGGGTTTGGCAGCCTCTCGAAGATAAGTACAGACGTCTCTGTACCGATCCGCAAGACTCTACTAAACCTGCTCATGATTCGTAAGACCTATGTAACCTAGGCTCTAATACCAACTTGTCACGACCCAAAATCTCACCTGTCGTGATAGCGCCTATCTCAATACTAAGCAAGCCGAAAATCTCAATTAACCACAATATCTATTAAATTTGAAAACATAATAATTAAAATCAGTCGAAGAAACTCACAATTTCAAATATAAAACTCCTAAAACTCGGTGTCACTGAGTACATGAACATCTAATATGAATACAAAGTCTGACTAATAAAATCACTGTTTGAAAATATAGAATAGTACAATAATTAAACAGGAAGGGAATCAAGTCCGCGGACGTCAAGTAGCTACCTTGATAGTCCCCAACAGAATTAACTTCGAAATCTAGCAGCTGCTGTATCCGGGAGCACCTGGATCTGCACACGAGGTGCAAAGTATAGTATAAGTACAACTAACTCAATAAGTAACAAGACTAACCTCTAGGATGAAAGCAATGACGAACTTCACAGATACAGTCTAGTATAAATAATGGTACAAAAATGTAGGCATGCTTTCAAGTTTAACAGTTAACTCAGTACAAGTGAAATAGATCAATACTGCATGATATGAGGTATATGACATCTCAGTAGAAAGACCTCATGTAAATACTGGTCACAAATTATTCGATCACTTAGTACTTTTTATGGCCAATCCAGCATAGGGGTGTTCCAACCCGTATATAAATACACATCGACTGACAGTCAATCACTTAGTACCGTATAAGGCCAATACAGTCCTGGGGTAATTTATCCCCAAATGTAAATGATACGGACAAGATCCATGTCCAGGTAAATTCAGTACAATATAAATCAGTAAGGAAAGTCCATGCCCTGGGAAAATCATCCTGAATATATATGTAATCATCTACGCTCACTGGGGGTGTGTACAGACTCCGGAGGGCTCCTTCATCCCAAGTGCTATATAAAGTCGATATGGCCTACTGCAGGCATGCAGTCTGAATGTGTATAATAATAAAGCTTATAAGGCCTGCTGCAGGCGGACAGCCCCGATCCATAAAATAGTAAAGCCTATAAGACCTTCTGCAGGCGGGCAGCCCCGATCCATAGAATAGTAATGTATAAAGCCATTATGGCCTGCTGCAGCGCGCAGCTCGATCACATAAATGTCCTTACACTGGACGAATATGACTAAGTGTGTAACGTATATTTTTGAAACAATTTAATTCAATAGAAACACGACCCTATGGGTCCCAAAATATTGGCACGTAGCCTAAACATGATATTTAATAAGAGTCTCAACTCAATTTCTCTAACACGTGGAACATGTTCAGATAATAACATGATTCATTAATTTTACAACTGCACAAGATTTATTCAAAACACAATTTCTATGGTGCACGTCCACATGCTCGTCACCTATCTTGTGTGTCACCTCCAAACAATTTATATCATACCGAATTCAGGGATTCATACCCTCAGAACCAAGTTTAGAAGTGTTACTTATATCAAACCATGTAATTCTTTACTCTGCTATGCCTTTGACTTGTGAATTGGCCTCCAAACGCCTTGAATCTAGCCACAATTGATTCGATTCAGTCAATAAAAGTTATTGGAACTAATTCCATAAGTAAATACTAATTTTCCATAAAAATCTCAAATTTAGCTAAAAAATCGTGGGACCCACGTCTCGGAATCCGGCGAAAGTTACAAAATATGAACGCCCATTTAACCACGAGTCCAACCATACAAATTTTACTCAAATCCGATATCAACTTGACCCTCAAATCTCCAAATTAAACCAAGAGGGGTTTCACAATTTTCCAACTTAATTCATATATTAAATGTTAAAAACAACCATGGATTCGTGTAATTTAACCAATATTGAGTTAAGAACACTTATCCCGTTGTTTCCTCTGAAAATCTCCCAAAAATCGCCTCTTCCCGAGCTCCAATCCGTCAAAAATGGAAAATGGGACGAAGTACAATTTTCAGAACTTAAACTCTCTGCCCAGTCATTTGCTCTACGCGATCGCGAACGTTCCCACCCGATCACGAAAAACTGTTTTCCACTGCCCAGATTTAACCTTACGCGATCGCGGACTTTCCCACGCGATCGCGATGCACAACATCACAGACCTACGCGATCGCGAACTCGTCCACTCGATCGCAAAGCACAAAACGTGTGACTTCTATCTCTGCTCCACTTACTCTACGCGAACGCGGCCTTCTTCACGCGTTCGCGAGTAACAAAATCTCAAAGCTACGTGATAAGGAAATCAGATACAGATATCAGAAAATTCCAGTAGCTGTTTAAGTCCAAATTTTGATCCGTTAACCATCCGAAACTGACCCGAGCCCCTCGGGACCTTAACCAAATATACCAACAAGTCCAAAAACATCATACGAACCTAGTCGAATCCTCAAATCACCTCAAACAACACTAAAACCACGAATCATACCCCAATTCAAGCCTAATGAACTTCGAAACTTTCAATTTCTACAAACAATGCAGAAACCTATCAAATCACGTCCGATTGACCGCAAATTTTGCACACAAGTCATAAATGACATAACAAACCTATTAAAACTTTCAAAATTGGATTTTGACCCTGATATCAAAAAGTCAACCACCTGGTCAAACTTTCCAAAAATTCAATTTTCGGCATTTCAAGCCCAATTCCTCTACGGACCTCCAAGTAATTTTCCGAACATGCTCCTAAGTTCAAAATCACCATACGAAGCTATTGGAATCATCATAATTAAATTCCGAGGTCGTTTACACATAAGTCAATATCCAGTCAACTATTTCAACTTAAGCTTCCAACATGAAAATTTATTCTTCCAAGCTAACTCCGAAATAACTTAAAACCAAAACCGACAAATCACGCAAGTCATAATACCTCATAGGAAGTTATTCAAGACTTCAAATAGTTGAAAGGAGCATAAATGCTCAAAACGACCTGTCGGGTCGTTACACCTTCCTATTTAATCTTACGCGAAGTGGAGCACTTGTTATTACTTGGGCATCGAGGAGTTGTAGTGGTACTGCAGACATGGTGTCAGATGTTTTTGCCTACGTATTCAGGCAGGCTATTATCGTCTCCTTGTGGAAGGATGTTTTGTTGTTTCAGCTCAGTAGCTATATTTCCGATGGTTTTGAGGCTATGCATAGATTGTTATGATGTTCATACATTGTTATCGCATGGTGTTGATGTAATGGTAGGGTGCTTGTTTATGTGTCGAGGTAGTGAATGACTTGAAATGAGGATTTCTCAGAAACGACCTCGTAGAAGCGAAGCAATGAATTGCAGAAGCGAGGAAGTCTGGCTGGGGACGGCTTCGCAAAAGCGGAAAATGGAATGCTTTTGTGGCCTCGCAGAAGCGACAGAGTGGTCGCATAAGCGAGTTGGAGCATAGAGGCGACTATGGCTCCGCACCTGCGGTTGCGCAGAAGCGGGAAAGAGTCCGCAGGTGCGCTGGGGCTGCTGACCAGCGGACTTTGCAGATGCACATTTTTGGTCGCAGATGCAAGGGTTCTGTCCACAGAAGTGAAATTGGACAGAACATAAGGGATCGAACTTGGTCATTCCGTCATTTTCATTTGGGATTTTGGAGCTCGGGTTTTGGGTGAATTTTTAGGGGTTTTCATCATGCAACACAAGGTAAGTAATTTCCCACTTGTTGTGAGCTAAATGTATGGTTTATATGTGGATTTAAGGAGGAATATTTAGGAAAAATTGTGGGATTTGGGTAGGAAACCTAAAATTAATAATTTTGGATTTTGACCACGATTTTGGAAATGGAATTAGGAATAAATTAGATATTTGAGTTGGTAATATTATGGGTAAAGTTTATCTTCAAACATTTTCGGAATCCGGGCACATGGGCCTGAGGGTTGACTTTGTTGGCTTTTTGAGCGGAGTTGAGGATCATTATAAATTGTTAAATTATACGTATTGGGTATATTTTGATTGGTTTGCATATTGTTTGAATAGTTTTGGAATGATGTCCATCGGTTTGAGGTGTTAAAGAGACGTTGGAGCCAGTTATGGAACTTCGGAGAGAGGTAAGTCTCATGTCTAACCCTCTGAGGGGGAAGCTACCCCTAGGTGGTGTATTTGTTATGTGCTACTTGTTACGGGGGCTACGTACGCACGAGGTAACGAGAGTCTGTACGTAGCTAGATTCATGTTATGTTCGGGTAGACTTAGGTTCACGCCATGCTATAATTGTACTATTGGAGTTATCTTTGCTCGCTTAATTCCTTTATTTTACGATACGACTTGAGAGTAGACTCGCTTAGGGTGTTAGACTTGCTATTGTAGTGTTACACCCCATGTTTTCGTATGCGAAAGTACGCCATAAGTAAATTGATGGAAGCTCGAAAATGAGAAGTTACATCCTGCATTTTCGTATGTTAAAGTTTTGTCGTAAGTTAATCGACGTAAGTTCGGGAATGAGATTATATTG
Source organism: Nicotiana tabacum (assembly GCF_000715075.1). Classification (NCBI taxonomy): domain Eukaryota; kingdom Viridiplantae; phylum Streptophyta; class Magnoliopsida; order Solanales; family Solanaceae; genus Nicotiana; species Nicotiana tabacum. The sequence continues at coordinate 69,885,680 of NC_134088.1, forward strand.
AGATTATAAGCATTATGCTATTGCAAACAAGTGATGAGTAAATTCGTGAAGGTGAAAGGGTAAGCAAATTGAAGAAAATGAATTTCGTCAAAATTTGACAATTTGGGATAAAATATGGTCTGAGCTATAATACCCGGTATTTATAGACTAGTACCATACAAGGTACCACATGATCATGATAGTAAGGTGTATAAAGTGTGTTAAAAGTGAGTAGCATTTTAAGTAAGTGGAGATATTCTTAATTACGTGACTTATTGGTTAATGGAGGAATTAGCAAGTTAATTAATATTAGTGGGTAATTAATTAACAATTTGTGGATAAGCCTAAAAGGCCCCCAACGTGGCAACAAGTTTTGGCCAAATTAATGACTCTTAAGTCATGCAATTTGGTGGCACAATTAGAGGACTTGTGGCCAAAGTCATCAAAGTGTGGGGCCCACACCCACTAATACAAAAGACTTCTTGAATTCACAAAATATACTTACATCCTTTAAAGTGACAGATGAACTTCAGCAAAGAAAAGTTACATAAGGTTAGGATCAAATTCAAAAGAGAGATATATCTATCTTCAAAAAGCAACAGATGAGTTCTTAAAAATAGGAATTCATATAAATCCTTACTATTATGATATTAGGGCACCGTTTGGAATGACTACAAGGATGTAAGGATTTCACTGGTTTGCAACGAAAGACGGTAAATGTTATGGCCTCGTCGTCTAAGAGAGCACAGTATAATCTTTTTCAAGAATATCATATGGATATTTCCCTACTTCAACCCGCCGTTACGTGTTATTCGCAAAGGACGTGGGTTAGAGGGATTGTTAAGAGAACCGGTTCAGGTATGTTAAGGCTATCCCTTCTTTCCTTTTGGTATGGTCCAAATGATACAAATCAAACGAGCAAAATACGCAACTTTCATAAATGACTCTATTCATAGAAATACTACGGATATCTATATTCTTGATTCCCCATGTGAATTATTATTATATCTTCTATTCATGGGTCTCAGAAAAATACGTAAGTTGATAAAGTTTATCCGAAAGGCATATTTATTTTATGATATCTTGAGAAATCTTATTAACGTAATTCTTATGCATTTCATGCATTTATACATGCACATTGACCCATGACCAGATGGCGTTATATACGTGTGTATATATATATATATGTTTATATATGTATATGGGATATGGGAAATGTTACGGCGTTATATACGCACCACCACCTGATCAGCTGATATACGTTGAATATTTGCCCACAGTGGCCGAAATGATATGATGGGATGCCCTCAGAGGCTTGATGATGATATGAACGCATATACCCATGCATGGTATGACATTTATACGCATATGCATGACATTATAATATTAAATGATTCACAGAGCTATTCAGATATACATGTTGAGTCTTTTACTCCATATGTTCTCTCATGTCTATTGTTTACTGATTTTTATTTCTTACACTCTCGGTACATTATTTGTACTAATGTCCCCTTTACCTGGGGACGCTGCGTTTCATGCCCGCAAGTCCCGATAGATAGGTCGAGAGTCCTCCAAGTAGGCTATCAGCTCAGCAGAAGGTGTTGGTGCGCTTCATTTGCTCCGGAGTTGCTTGTTTCGCCAGTATGAGTTAGACGTGTATTGTTTGGTATGCAGGGCTCTGTCCCGACCTTTATGACAATTATGTATTCTTAGAGGCTTGTAGACAGATGTCATGTACGTAAAAGACTATATGGCCTTGTCAGCTTATGTTCAGTGTACGAGTGGTTATTTTGGCCTTATAGGCCCGTATGTCTTAAGTATAAGTTGTTATTTCATGTTGTATCCTACTTATCTCACGGCAGCCTCTCCGGCTCAGTTATCTATGATAGTATGATACAAAAAGATACGTTATGTTGGTACTCGGTTGAGTAAGGTACTGGGTGCCCATCGCGGCCCATCGCTTTGGGTCGTGACAAAAGTGGTATTAGAGTAGTTATGTCCTAGGGAGTCTACAAGTCGTTTCTAGTAGAGTCTTATTTATGGGTGTGTTGTGCACCACACTTATAAGCAGGAGGCTACAAGGCATTTAGAACTGTCACTCTTTCTTTTTACTCTAGATCGTGTGATAGAGATCAGTTGTAAGAGTTGAGTCAGAGGAACTCGATTTTGCATGAGTCTTATGATGAGTAAATGTGAGGTCTTCAGCAGATCATGCGTGTACTAAAATGTGTAAAGTTCTTGATAAGGATCTTTAAGGCAAGAATATTTATCCACTCTTACGGTAAAAAAGGAATAAGAGAATCAAAAGGTAGACACAAGTTTCAGCAAGTAAAAGAAGCAAGGTGAAGAAGGGTACGAGGTACCCAATTAATGAAGATTAACAGTATTTACAATTCAGGTCGAGAAATATAAGGATTCTGAGTTACCTTCAATAGTAACAGAGGTATGTACAATCGGCCATACCTATCTCAGTTATGCCCTATTGGGGACTAACAGGTGTAGTTTAAGAAAAGGACGGGATATCAGGATCCAACTGGGGTGAGAGTAACCCAAAATGGTGAATGGATTGTTTGTGTTAGTTGACATTTCTGAAGGATATTACAAAGGTGCTAATAGATCTTCTTGTGAGACACCCAAATGGTGCACTCTAGAATATTACAATTAGATGTGAATACTGAAAGCCTGGAGGGGATAAATATTACCTTAGTTTGACTCGCATCCCTAGTAGAGTGAGAACGTTAAGCAACCCGAAGAACCAGTGGATGGAGCAAAGGCGAGCTAAAAGCAAAAGAATGTCTTGTTCGACTTTTCAGAATAAAGTGATCGGCATAAATGTTAGCGGGAAATAAGAAAAGAGTTAATGAAGCATTATGAGTAAGATGTAATACATGGATGACAATGGTAGATCAAAAATGTGACAGTATTACAGAGTCTATAGTCAATTGAAGGAAAAGACAAGAGGTGACATGCCTTGAGACAAGAAAAGAGTATAGGCCATAAAGTCATATCCTCATTTCAAGAAATAAGTTCATGACTCCAACGCGACTACCGGAAGGAAAAGTTAGACCCCAGAAAAGTAGAAATCAGTATGGGCTGGTGAACAAGATAAACTAAACATGAATTAGGGATTGAATGATTGAATAATAGTCGGCATCATGAGAATTTCAGATTTCATTCCGGCAATAATAGAATGGACGACAGAAGAATAACTTTTAAAGGTCATTCGGGAAGACTCTTTACTAAAGCAAGCAATGTGAGAAAATTTAAGCTTAAGGGATTGTATGTGCCAGTTATACCAAGTGTCATCCTCGTGAGTAAGGAATTTCGTTATCCTTGGTACATAAGGATTACCGTGAGGCGAGTAAGGATTATCAATGTTGGGAAAAGACGCCAAAGAGGAAGAGGTAAAACATCTATAGGTAGATAGTCAAAGCACTAAATCTTAGTACTCCCCTAAAGGGGGGAATATGGAGTGATGTGGCATTAAGTCAGAATTAAGTGGTTCTAGTAATTATGGAATGGTAAAGGAAGAATGCAATAAAAATGAGAAAGGGATGAGATTGCACTTATTCAAATCCTATAGATATGCTATGATTCCAGAACATTATGCAAACACGACGTCAAGGAAAGGAAGTAAGGGTTCCTGCCCGGGATGTTATTGATAAATAAAGAGCCAGTGCGAAAGATAAGTTAAGACAAAGGAAATAAACCAAGAAAGATTACACTGAACATTGATATGAGAATGGGCCAATGAGTAGTTGGTAGTTGATTCAGGAAGGGCCTAGTTATGGCTAGACAGGAGGTTACAGACAAGTCAGCAGATCCTGCAAGATAGTAAAACCCAATATAGTAAATTCAGCCTCGCAGTAATGTCATTGTAATACTTGAGAAATATTCAGATAAGAGTTGGGATAGTTAAAGGTACTGTATGAGTATTACGGGAATAAAAGAGAGTGTCACTAGGAAGACAGTCAAAATATCAGTTCAGAAGCAACCCTACAAGCATAAGGGCATGGAGGTAAGTAACTACGGATAATTATAGGCGAGGAAGGACATCAAAAAATTCCGTCGAGTATTTGATGTAATAAGCTCGCAGCTTTACAAGAGTCAGAGGGTCCTTAAGTACTACAATGAAAGACTAGCTGAGGAAATAAGGAAGAAGGCTTCAACCTAAGCACAATAACCGAAAGAGGATATGGTCTTGTAACAACAGTCTCACAACAACATTGTAAGCACTCTATAAGAAAGTGGGGGGAGTAAAACCAAAAGTAATATTCGAGATCATATGAGTTGCAAGAAAACTCCGGCACACAACAAGGAGGCAGAAAGACCAGGAAAAGTAATAGCTTACATTTAAAGAAAGCTGAGAAGGAACGAAAAGAATTATTCGATCAGTGATCCAGAGTAAGTTACATTATGAATGCACTTTAGATTTGGAGTATTATCCATGCAGCATATATGTTGACAATCATACAGTCGTAGAAGACTCTGGTATAAGTAAAAGAAAGAATTGAATCCAGGTCATAGACAAATGATTGAATTGTTAGATTATGGTATCACGGATATTCCATAGCGCCCATGAAAGGTTAAAGTAATAACTAATACCATGAGCTGCAGATCAAAAGATAGCTTAAGCCTACATAAAGGCTGATCATAAGGAAGAGGAAACTAAAGAGTTACATCAACGAAGTAAATCAGGAGTCTGATTATTTGACCCAGAAAGTTATAGACATCATGATTGAGAACATTGCAGAATTTCTTTTAATATCAGAAGTAAAAGAAAGATAGTACAACAACCGTATTCTATAACAGCTCTACGAGAAAGTCAGTTAGAAGAGTACCAGCCTCATAAGAAGTTAGTATGAAGCTCCCACCGGATTGTGTATGCACCAGAGGTGCAAGTATTATAATAGAACTTCAAGTCGTGGATGTGAATTATACCTATATGGAAGGGAGGTCATGAAAGAGATAGAAGATGTGATGCGAGATTTTAAGGTAAGTAAGGTAAATGTGAACAACTTAGGAAATTCTCAAATGCAGAAGGTTACAAATAATCCATATTGTAGATAGAAGGTCAGAAGCGTTGGGATTCAGTATCCAGGAATTGTAGCGGCGTCGTCAGTGGCATATCTTCCAGCCCATGGTTTCTAGGTACTGAGAGGTCTAGTTAAGAGAGCAAAGAAAAGTTAGAGACGATGTGATATCTCGCTTGATGTTCCAGAATAACACAAGGAAATCTATGGTGCAAGCAAGTTGAAGGAAGATTGCGAATAATATAAATAGATATGTGTAGGTTGCAAGCTAAAATATGGTAAAGCGACAAGGTTTTAGGAAGACAGAAGTAAGGATAAGAAAGGGCGAGTGAGAAGGTGACAAGAATGGATCAGTCCTCAGGATTAAGCCCATGAAAATAAGAGAGCTGATCGTTTCTCTAAGTTATAGAAAGCTCAGTATAGGCTGAATGAACTAAAAGGAGTCTAAGACTGATAGCATTTAGAAGAGATGGAATGATGCCATGGTAGTAGAATGAAGGTGTAATTATGATAGATGAAGGTTGACGTTTGGACCTTCGATCGAGTTATGATTTGAAAAGGATTTCATGAACTGTACGGGATTAAAATACCCACGTAAGGTGAATCACATTGGGATGCCATAAAATACGGTTATTGAAGTACAATGTCGCCCCTAAGTGGATCAGGAAAATCACTTTAAATATTCCTCGATGCAACGTAACCCCTAGTGGCAATGTATTACATAAGAAGTTTCAAGTTATCAGTGGTAGATTATAGATCAACATTGAGGTGAATCAACAATGGATGGATAAAAGTTACAAAAGTATGAGATGAGATTAGACCATCATTCTTAAGATGAACAGTAATGAGGAAGCATTAAAAGACTTATACTTATACATATATGATAAGCAGCGAAAGAGTAACCTGGAGTTTGGTAGCAGACCTCAGTAACAATAAATCGAAGTAAGAGTTATGGTACAGTATGACCTACCTAGTTGCAGTAAAGTCATACGGATAGATAACTAGGTCTATGAAATAAGATATAGCAATATTAGTAAGTTCAACAAAGTACCGAGCAGATAACTTCAGTGTACTTATAGATTCCCAAAGGGACATCTTATCAAGCTCTGTATATGCTTACAAAGTGAAGCCTAGAGATTGGTTAAAAGCCGGAGGAAAAAGGAGAGAAGAGTCGCATAGGCGCACTTACAAGGTCAGAGTCGTACATGCTGCAAGACAGAAGGTAGCAACAGTTACGAGATTAGAAAGATTCCGACCACAAGTCATGGTGTGAGGAAGAGGCCTAAAGGGGAGAATGCCCTGACCTTTAGATTTATTCAAACAACAGTTGCCTAAATGGCAAGAGAGTACTAAAGTATTTGCAAGAGCTATAGTTTATGATAATGATAAGTGCATCAGTCAACATTCGAGGACGAATGTTCCAAAGGAGGGAATGATGTTACGCCTTTTCGTACGCGAAAGTACGCCATAAGTAAATTGATGGAAGCTCGGAAATGAGATGTTACATCCCGCATTTTCGTATGTTAAATTTTTGTCGTAAGTTAATCGACGTAAGTTCGGGAATGAGATTATTTTGATATTATAAGCATTATGCTATTTCAAACAAGTGATGAGTAAATTCGTGAAGGTGAGAGGGTAAGCAAATCGAAGAAAATAAATTTCGTCAAAATTTGACAATATGGAATAAAATATGGTCCGAGCTATAATACCCGAAATTTATGGACTAGTACCATACAAGGTACCACATGACCATGATAGTAAGGTGTATAAAGTGTGTTAAAAGTGAGTAACATTTTAAGTAAGTTGAGATAATTTTTAATTATGTGAATTATTGGTTAATGGGGGAATTAGCAAGTTAATTAATATTAGTGGGTAATTAATTAACAATTTGTGGATAAGCCTAAAAGGTCCCCCAACGTGGCAACAAGTTTTGGCCAAATTAATGACTCTTAAGTCATGTAATTTGGTGGCACAATTAGAGGACTTGTGGCCAAAGTCATCAAAGTGTGGGGCCCACACCTAATAATACAAAAGACTTCTTGAATTCACAAAATAAGATACTTACATCCTCTAAAGTGACGGATGAACTTCTGCAAAGAAAAGTTACATAAGGTTAGGATCAAATTCAAAACAGAGATATATCTATCTTCAAAAAGCAACGGATGAGTTCTTAAAAATAGGAATTCATATGAATCCTTACTATCATGATATTAGGGTAGCATTTGGAATGACTACAAGGATGTAAGTATTTCACTGGTTTGCAACGAAAGACGGTAAGTGTTATGGCCTTATCGTCTAAGAGAGCACGGTATAATCATTCTCAAGAATATCATACGAAATTTTTTCTACTTCAACCCGCCGTTACGTGTTATTCGCAAAAGACGTGAGTTAGAGGGATTGCTAAGAGAATCGGTTCAGGTATGTTAAGGCTATCCCTTCTTTCCTTTTGGCATGGTCCAAATGATACAAATGAAATGAGCAAAATATGCAACTTTCATAAATGACTCTATTCATAGAAATACTAGGGGTGCCTATATTCTTTATTCCCCATGTGAATTATTATTATATCTTCTGTTCATGGGTCTCAGAAAAATACATAAGTTGATAAAGTTTATCTAAAAGGCATATTGATTTTATGTCATCCCGAGAAATCTTATTAACGTAATTCTTATGCATTTCATGTATTTATACATGCACATTGACCCATGAATAAAAGGTGATATATATATATATATATATATATATATATATATATATATATATATATATATATATATATATATATATATATATATATATATGGGAAATGTTACGGCGTTATATACGCACTACCACCTGATTAGCTGATATACGTTGAATATTTGCCCACAGCGGCCAAAATGATATGATGGGATGCTCTCAGAGGCTTGATGATGATATGTGTGAGCACCTAATTTTTGATTATATTTGAATTTTTATCACCTTCTACTATGAAAATATTTTCAGAAACTTAATATATATTGTTTTAGCTTTGTTACATTTGTTTTAGGGTAAAAATTAATAATAATTTAAAAGGTCAATTATTACTATTAGTATTATTTTTATTTTTATTTTTAAATAAAATAAATTAAAAAACCGAAAAAAAAATTAATTAATTATAATTTTTAAAACAATTTCGGATGTGAATTAAAAATAGTAAAAGTAGAAATATAAAATTTAAAAGTAAAAGTAGGTAAAAATTATTTAATAAGAAAAGTAAAAGAATGTGAAAATTTAAAAAATGAAAAGTAAAATAAAGTTAGAATTAAAAAATAAAAGTAAGGGTATCTGATTTTGTTTTTAAAAAAAAAGTAAAAGTAAGTGGGAAATTAAAAAAAAAAGTAAAATAAGTGGGAAATAAAAAGAGAAAAATAAAAAAAGTGGGATTTTAAATATATTAAAAGTAAAAAAAGTGAGAAATTAAAAAATAAAATTAAAGGATAGTGGTGAATTTTTTTTTAAAAAAAAATAAGAAAAATGGGAAGGGAAAATTCTTTTTAATAAAAAATACAAAAATAAATAAAAAATAAAAAATAAAAATCTGAAAATTCCGAAAATTTTTTCTATAAATAGAAGAGAAATGCGATGAAAAAAAAAAGAGAGGGAGAAAGAAAAAAGAGGGAGGAGGGAATTGAGAGAAATTTATTTTTTTTCTTTTAGGATAAGAGAATTTCTACTTGTGTCATTCTTTCTTCGTCTTTCTTTCGAAAAAATCAGTAGCTTCACCACCCAAAAACAACCTTTAAACCTCCATAGAACAGCCCTTTTAATACCATAAACTACCATCCAAACCCAGTTGAAACAATGAGGTTTTTAGTTGAGGGCGTCAGCGAGTTTTGATGCTCCGTTTGAGGTCTTGCGTGCGGTCTGAATGAGTTTAAGATTCAAAGTTGTAAAACCGTAAAGTTTCAGATTCAACTTTTGAGGCCCACTTCTTATATTGTTTTGATTAATGATATGAGTTCATTCTTTTTCTTTTGGTGTTATGTGGTGTTCATTTATATCTTGAATGAATAAAATTATTCTCTGTTAAAAATGCCAATTTTTGAGCTTCCTCTTTGTATATTTATTTTAGTTCATTAGCATGTTCTTTTAAAAAAGGGTTCATCCATAAATGGTTTAATGAAATTTGCTAATTGATAAGTGAGTTGTGATTGTTTATAAAAAAAAAAATCTTATTGAAATGGAAGCTCAAGCAATGTTATGTCTCTATTTGGTTATTTAGTCATTCATGTGTTAATAAATGAGCTCTAGTAGTTCCATCTTTGTTTTAAATTAAGCTGTCAATTGTCTAAAGTATAGAGTTAAGTTGTTAATCAAGTTTAACTAGAATTATGTCACTGGTGAAGATCCAATGTTTGGGCCTAGACACATGGGTTGTTGAAGGAAGTGGAGTTGTGAGGTTACTATAAGCTAATGAAGAAAGTTATTTTATTTTTGGGCCAAAACTTGAAATCTGCTAGGCCCATTAATCTCATACAATGGCCCTCTTTTGTAGTTCTTGAATAATTAATTTAATCTATTTCATGCTTTTATACAATGACATACTCTTATGGCTTTACAATTCTCAAATTAGTTTAAGACAAATAATTCATAAACTTCGTAGCTTGCTTTAGGCACGATTAATAAATTATCGTGGCCATGGGTACGGTTCCCGTGGCATGGTTACGATACGTAAATCCCAATTCGAGTGCGCATTTCACGCGACTTGACCATAACTTCAAATAATAATAATAAATATGTTGTAAATCGCGGGTGTGTTTCACGTGGCGCGGTTTGCAATGTGTACCAAACGACAAGTGTACGACATCGTAACTTGTTCAAGAAATAACTCCATAAATACTAAAAATTGATTTAAATACATAATTAAAAGCGGTCAAAGGTAAAATGCACAATAGGTTTAAAACAGTAATAAATCAGATAATTAAAAAGTAAAAAAAATAATTTAAAAAAATCAGATAATTAGGCCAAGTATTAATTGTTAAGCGACCGTGCTAAAACTACGGAACTCGGGAGTGCCTCACACCTTTTCCCGGGTTAACAGAATTACTTACCCGGTCTTCTGTGTTCGCGGACCATAAATAGAGTCAATTTCCTTGATTTGGGATTTTAAAATAAATCAGTGACTTGGGACACCATAAATTATTTCAAGTGGCGACTCTGAATAAATAAATAATCCCATTTCGAATAATGACACTTAAATTGGAAAAACTTCCTATCCCCTATCCCCTCGGGAAAAAGGAGGTGTGACAGCTCTGGCGACTCTGCTGGGGAAACGAACCTAGAATCTCTGGTTCAAGGTTCAGAATTCAAGCTTAGAATAACTGTTATGCTTGGCTTTCTTGTGATTCTCTGATATTATATGTTTGGGCCTAATGTGCTAAATGTCGCTTTTTACCTCTTTGATATTGATTGAACTGTATATAAACTGTTACGAAACCCTCTTCTCTCTGAGTCTTCTGAATCTTCTAGGAAGCGTGCGCTTCGCGTGGCTTCTTTTCTATTAGAGTCATATCCTAATTTTAGAACAAGGTACGGAGAAGTTGCAAAGCCGGTGAAGCTTCTGTATTCCCGGTACGCTCCCCCCTCCCTCCCGGCTCGAGTTGTCTGCTCGGGTAAGCCAGGTCTAGAACAATACACCCAGAATTTAAACTTAGAATGACATAATCTCATGCCGGATCCCTATTAGGTACGCTTGTTTGCATCACGTGCATATGACTTTGGGGACTCAACACAGGGGTTGGGTCCGTCTAGGACAGGAGTACCCAAATCAAAAGACCATCCTGATGCATTGTTACGTGCTACTTGTACATTTATTTGTTTCGGCTTGCATGTTGACCGTCTTCTATAATACGGAAAGGAAATCAAAAAAAACCAAGAGTGAGGCAAGAGAGAGAAATTTACCTGATTTCTGAAAATTCAGGTATTTGAAAATCCCAAAACTCTGCCAACATTTTGAAAAAAAAAATCATTTCAAAATACGCCAAATATTTTCAAAAAAAAAGGTCATGCTTTTCTGACCGAACTACGCGGGTCTGATTCTCACCGGACGTGAGATACGTAGGCAAACCTCATCGGTTTCGGCCCCAATTTTCAAAAATTCAAAAATATTTTCCTTTAATTCCTTCTTTATAAGTTTTTCTTTGACACATAAAATCCAAAATTTTTCCTTCTTTTGTAGAAGTTTTTCTTTTAGAAATTATAAAAAAAAAGGTCAAAATTCAAAAATATTTTTCTTTAACTCATTCTTTAGAAGTATTTCCTTTGAAAATTCCAAATAAAAAAAAATGAAAACCAAAATATATATATATTTCTTTAATAAAATATATATTTCTTTATTAAAAAATATATATTTCTTTTTTTGGAAGTCTTTCTCCCAGAATATTAAAAAATTAAATCCAAAATAATATTTTCTTTCTTTTCAAAAATTCTAAAAAAAAAACAAAGAAATCGAAATCAAAAAAAAATTCTTTCTTCTTTATAAGTCTTTCGAAAATTAAAAAAAGAAAAGAAAAAAAATTTCAAAATCCAGAAAAAAAGAGTTAGTTTGTTTACCTTATTCCTTATCTTTTCCCGAATTACGCAAGATCTGATTCATACGGCGTCATGATACATAGGCAATCCCCATCGGATTCGATCATTGACATCAAATAAAGTGAGTGAAAAAAAAGAGAAGAAAGAAAAAGAAAAAAAGAGTGACAAAAATAACAAAAAAAAAAGAGCGAAAAAAAAACAAAGAGCAAAAAGAAAAAACAAAAAAAGAAAGAAAGAGAAAAAGCAAGAGTGAAAAATCCAAAAAGAGAACTCTATGTCCAGATTGACAAAGAAAACCGCGGAATATTTTTGTGAATATGTTGTCACATGGCGCGAGCAAGCCGCCAGGGGAAAGCCCCCAATGGACGAAACAGAAATGGTTACGGTCTTCCTACAGGCCTAAGAGGCGAACTACTTCCAGAACATGATGTCTGCTATGGGTAATTCGTTCGCCGAGGCTATCAAAATTGGGGAGATGGTCGAAAATGGTTTAAAAACGGGCCAAATCTTGAGTCATGCTGCCTTTAAGGCCACATCACAGGCCGTTCAGAATGGTTCAGAGGGTTTGATGAACAGAAATTGGAGAGATGGAGAATTTGATACGGCACTGAAGGCCCTTACAGCCCTTGCCGAGACAGAGAAAAAGCCAAAAATGGTCGCCAAGCCTGAAAGTTCCCTATCAGACGGGAGTCTTAGTAGCTAGTCTTGCTATCCTTTCTGCGTCCGGATTATCTCAGGGTGTAATCCGGATGTTTTACTTTATTGTCTTACTTTCCGGTGTAAACCCTTCTATCTTTAAAATTCAAAAAAAAAATAATCAATCGAAATCAAAAAAAACATCAAATGAAATTAATATTTCATTGTCAAGGAATGTCTCTTTTCTTAATTTTGTCACTTCTCTTATTCTTTTTTCAATTCTGTTAAATGCAGATTTCAATAACATGGCATGCTTGCGGACTTCATGCCCCGATCCTAAAACTCTGTCAAACTTCGAAATAATGAATCAAGAATCAGAATGCAATGAAGATAGGTTTAAGGAAATAAAATAAAGAATCGGAACAACTAAAGAAAAATTGGCTTCAGGTTGGAAAGGTCCATACATTGAACAAGAGTACTGCCAAAAGAGAGCGTTGTACTTGGAACACATCGAAGAAAGTGTCCCTGAAACAACTGTCAATGCAGGTGCAGTCAAAAGGTACTATGTTGGATCCTCTATATAGCATTAATGTTCTCCTGTTGGGATGAATAAGGCTTTCTTTCTCACTATCCAAACATTTAACCCTTTGCAAACCCTTTTGAGCCGGCTCCTATTCTTTGATTACCCTCATTGGAACCCTGAAGTCATTAAAAAAATGAATGAAAAAAAAAATGAAAAGAGAAGAAAAAAGAAATATAAAAAAAAGGAAGAAAAGACAAAGAAAATGAAATGAAAAAAAAAAAAAAAAGGAAAAAGAAAGAGAAGAAACCAAAACAGACAAGAAAACGAAAACAAAAGAGAATAAAAAACAAAGTTCTCGTCCTTGAACTACGTTTGACTTGATTCCGAAAGGATACGTAGGCAGCCTCTCTCTGGGGTTCAGACACACCAAAACAAAAACCCAAATTCCCTCAAAAGTGAAACTGGGTAGATGTTATAATGGTTTGGCGATGGTTTTGTCTGAAAGGTTCCAAAGTTGTAATTCAATCCAAATCCTTTTACCCAAATCCTTTTCAAGTCCTTCCGATCAATCGGCAAATAGATTCAAAATGGGAGGATACAGTTACTCGGATCTGATACAACAAAATGAGAGAAATAAAATGAGAGAGTCTTATTGGTGAAAACCTCACGGGCACCATAAGGCGATGGTAAGCAGAGAAATTCGGAAATGAGAGAGTCTTGTTAGTGAAAACTCACAAAGAGCACTATAAGGCGATGGTGAGAAGAGAAATAAGAGAGGCCAGCTGGTGAAAACCCGCAAAGGGCGCCACTGATCGAAAAGAGGATCCTCACAGTCACTGGTATCGACACAGTCCTGGGCAAAGTTTCTCAGTCTCAAAGCAAGAGTTGTGATGAATTTCTGAGAGTTGGACGGTTTACACAGATCAGGCATCTAGTCCAAGAGGCATGTTATGTTCATTGAAGTCTGTATACACTCCAGATAAGTCGTTCTTTCTTTTCCCCAAAAGGAATACCTCTTGTATAAATTCATTTGTCCATTCCATTGTTTGCTTTTCTTTGAATCCTTTTCGGTTTAACTCTGTTCTGAAACTAAGACAAAGAAGGGAAGGCATGACTGATTTACAGGGTTCTCACTTGATACAAGCCAATATGCAAAAGAAAAGGCACCCAATCTCGGCAAGGGCATCAAGTTGACTCCAACTGGCCATGTTGGCCGATGTTTCGAAATCAAAAACTGTTCAAAGAGAAAATTCAAAGTCAAATGCCCACAAGGGCAAAATAAAAGTTGAAAAGGTTAAGTCCCACGTGACTAACCATCATGGCAAAGTCCAGAAAAGCCAGAGGTTCTCCAAGGTTAGAAATACAGTCAATATTCAGGAAACAACCAGTTGCAACTGAAAGGACCGAGACCAAGTGACTGAAACAATCAAGGCCACAAAACCATCCACCATTTCAAACTGACAAATTGTTCTTTGTTTGAAAAAAAATAGGGAAATAGGTGCAATCCAAAAGCAATCTTGCAAGAAGCAGGTGCAACCAAAACGAAATTACGCAAAGGCTAGAAATAGTTTTGCAGCAACTACTGCAAAAGGGAAGTCTTCTCCAAACTCTTTCCCACATTTTACTCATTATCTTAAAAACATATATGAAATTAAAAAGAAAGAAAAAAAAATCATGGTAGTATAGGGTCTCCAATCCCTAGCTGCATTTTTCAACATAGGGTCTCCACTCCCTAGTTGATGATTTTTAGACATAGGGTTTCCACTCCCTAGTCGCTTTTCCAACACATGGTCTCCACTCCCTAGTTGATTTTATTTTAGACATAGAGTCTCCACTCCCTAGTCGTTTTCCAACATAGGGTATCCACTCCCTAGTTGATTTTATTTTAGACATAGGGTCTCCACTCCCTAGTCTCTTTTCCAACATAGGGTCTCCACTTCCTAGTTGATGATTTTCCAACATAGGGTCTTCACTCCCTAGTTGATGATTTGTTTAGACATAGGGTCTCCACTCCCTAGTTGATAATTTTTAGATATAGGGTCTCCACTCCCTAGTCTCTTTTCCAACATAGGGTCTCCACTCCCTAGTTGATGTTTTTAGACATAGGGTCTCCACTCCCTAGTCGCTTTTCCAACATAGGGTCTCCACTCCCTAGTTGATGATTTTTAGACATAGGGTCTCCACTCCCTAATCTCTTTTCCAACATAGGGTCTACACTTCCTAGTTGATTTTATTTTAGACATAGGGTCTCCACTCCCTAGTCTCTTTTCCAATATAGGGTCTCCACTCCCTAATTGATGTTTTTAGACATAGGGTCTCCATTCCCTAGTCTGCTTTTCAAACATAGAGTTTCCACTCCCTAGTTGATGTTTTTAGACATAGGGTCTCCACTCCCTAGTTTGCTTTTCCAACATAGGGTCTCCACTCCTTAGTTGATGTTTTTAGACATAGGGTTTTCACTCCCTAGTCGCTTTTCCAACATAGGGTCTCCACTCCCTAGTTGAAGGTATTTTGGACATAGGGTCTCCACTCCCTAGTCGTTTTTCCAACATAGGATCTCCACTCCCTAGTTGATGATTTTTAGACATAGGGTCTCCACTCCCTAGTCGCTTTTCCAACATAGGGTCTCCACTCCCTAGTTGATTTTATTTTTAGACATAGGGTCTCCACTCCCTAGTCGCCTTTTCCAACATAGGGTCTCCACTCCCTAGTTGATTTTATTTTAGACATAGGGTCTCCACTCTCTAGTCGCTTTTCCAACATAGGGTATCCACTCCCTAGTTGATTGATATTTTAGACATAGGGTCTCCACTCCCTAGTCTCTTTTCCAACATAGGGTCTCCACTCCCTAGTTGATGCTTTTCCAACATAGGGTCTCCACTCCCTAGTTGATGACTTTTAGACATAGGGTCTCCACTCCCTAGTCGCTTTTCCAACATAGGGTCTCCACTCCCTAGTTGATGACTTTTAGACATAGGGTCTCCACTCCCTAGTCGCTTTTCCAACATAGGGTCTCCATTCCCTAGTTGGTTTTATTTTTAGATATAGGGTCTCCACTCCCTAGTCACCTTTTCTAACATAGGGTCTCCACTCCCTAGTTGATTTTATTTTAGACATAGGGTCTCTACTCCCTAGTCGCTTTTCTAACATAGGGTATCCACTCCCTAGTTGAAGTTATTTTAGACATAGGGTCTCCACTCCCTAGTCTCTTTTTCAACATAGGGTCTCCACTCCCTAGTTGATAATTTTCCGACATAGGGTATCCACTCCCTTGTTGATGATATTTTAGACATAGGGTCTCCACTCCCTAGTCTCTTTTCAAACATAGGGTCTCCACTCCCTAGTTGATTTGATCTTAAATGCAGGGTATATTATTCCCCGATATCTTTGCCAATATAGGATATCCTATTCCTTGGCCACATTTTTCCAACATAAGGTACACCAATCCTTAGTTGAGACATCCTTTTGACAATAAAAGAACACAATCCCAAAAAAAAAAAACACTCCCGACCTTTTATTGCTTTCAATAAAGAAGTAGTTTAGAATTTTGTTACAATAACTCACGAAATGTTTCTAGTGCAAACTATGGCAGAAAAATTTTGTTCGATTGTTTGTTTTGGTGTCTGAGTAGGTTTTACCTCGAGGCACAGGGTTCGAGATGACCAAAAGAAGAAGTCTCAATTCAGAATAAAAGAAAAGAAAAAAATAAGTGAATCCAAAATATAAAAGCAATTGAAAAGATGTGGAATGTTAAGACATGACTGAAGCCACGATGCATTGGAGTCCCGTTTTGATTAGAAGAAGCTATAGAACAATGAACTAGAACCTACGGCTAGCGAGCATCAAGGTTTAGATCAGAGTCTGCATGAAGAACCAGTCAAGACCTCAAGATCAAGTTTCTGAAGACTCATAGATAGGAATCTTGTAACTCATAATTGATAAGCTTGTTTAGTTTCTTGTTTATTTTGATATAATAGCAGGACCGCGGACCGGAGCCTCGACGGAACTTCACTCGACTCCTTAACTCATCATTCCACCATTCTCCTTGAACTACACGCGACCTGATTCCCCTATAACCCGGGATATGTAGGCTATCCAAAACCAGGACTCGGTTGCACCCTATTTTTTATTTCTTTTTCTTTTGAATAATGGTTTGCTCAAAAATTAGTCACGTGGCTCACCTAGTCTTTGCCTGAAAACTCTTCATGTTTCCAAGCAAAGAGGGGCAGCTGTGAGCACCTAATTTTTGACTATATTTGAATTTTTATCACCTTCTACTATATAAATATTTTCAGAAACTTAATATATATTTTTTTTAGCTTTGTTACATTTTTTTAGGGTAAAAATTAATAATAATTTAAAAGGTCAATTATTACTATTAGTATTATTTTTATTTTTGTTTTTATTTTTATTTTTAAATAAAATGAATTAAAAAACCGAAAAACAAACTAATTAATTATTTTTTAAAAAAATAATTCCGGATGTGAATTAAAAAATAGTAAAAGTAGAAATATAAAATTAAAAAGTAAAAGTAAAAGTAGGTGGAAATTGTTTAATAAAAAAAGTAAAAGAATGTGGAAATTTAAAAAATGAAAAGTAAAATAAAGTTGGAATTAAAAAATAAAAGTAAGGGTATCTGATTTTGTTTTTAAGAAAAAAGTAAAAGTAAGTGGGAAATTAAAAAAAAAGTAAAATAAGTGGAAAATAAAAAAAGAAAAATAAAAAAAGTGGGATTTTAAATATATTAAAAGTAAAAAAAGTGAGAAATTAAAAAATAAAAGTAAAGGAAAGTGGAAAATTATTTTTTTTTAAAAATAAGAAAAATGGGAAGTGGAAATTCTTTTTAATTAAAAATAAATAAATAAATAAATAAATAAAAAATAAAAAATAAAAATCTGAAAATACCGAAATTTTTTTCTATAAATAGAAGAGAAATGTGATGAAAAAAAAAGGGAGGGAGAAAGAAAAAAGAGGGAGGAGGGAATTGAGAGAAATTTATTTTCTTCTTTTAGGATAAGAGAATTTCTACTTGTATCATTCTTTCTTCGTCTTTCTTTCAAAAAAATCAGCAGCTTCATCACCCAAAAATAACCTTTAAACCTCTATAGAACAGCCCTTTTAATACCATAAACTACCATCCAAACCCAGTCGAAACAATGAGGTTTTTAGTTAAGGTCGTCAGCGAGTTTTGATGCTCCGTTTGAGATCTTGCGTGCGGTCTGAATGAGTTTAAAATTCAAAGTTGTAAAACCGTAAAGTATCAGATTCAACTTTTGAGGCCCACTTCTTATCTTGTTTTGATTAATGATATGAGTTGATTCTTTTTCTTTTGGTGTTATGTGGTGTTCATTTATATCTTGAATGAATGAAATTATTCTCTGTTAAACATGCCAATTTTTGAGCTTCCTCTTTGTATATTTATTTAAGTTCATTAGCATGTTCTTTTAAAAAAAAGGGTTCATCCATGAATGGTTTAATGAAATTTTCTAATTGATAAGTGAGTTGTGATTGTTTATAAAAAAAAAAAATTCTTATTGAAATGGAAGCTCAAGCAATGTTATATCTCTATTTGGTTATTTAGTCATTCATGTGTTAATAAATGAGCTTTAGTAGTTCCATCTTTGTTTTAAATTAAGCTGTCAATTGTCTAAAGTATAGAGTTAAGTTGTTAAATAAGTTTAACTAGAATTATGTCACTGGTGAAGATCCAATGTTTGGGCCTAGACACATGGGTTGTTGAAGGAAGTGGAGTTGTGAGGTTACTATAAGCTAATGAAGAAAGTTATTTTATTTTTGGGCCAAAACATGAAATCTGCTAGGCCCATTAATCTCATACAATGGCCTCCTTTTGTAGTTCTTGAATAATTAATTTAATCTATTTCATACTTTTCTACAATGACATACTCTTATGGCTTTACAAATCTCAAATTAGTTTAAGACAAATAATTCATAAACTTCGTAGCTTGCTTTAGGCACGATTAATAAATTATCATGGCCATGAGTACGGTTCTCGTGGCATGGTCATGATACGTAAATCCCAATTCGAGTGCGCGTTTCACGCGACTTGACCATAACTTCAAATAATAATAATAAACATGTTGTAAATCGTGGATGTGTTTCACGTGGCGCGGTTTGCAATGTGTACCAAACGACAAGTGTACAACATCGTAACTTGTTCAAGAAATAACTCCATAAATACTAAAAATCTATTTAAATACATAATTAAAAGCTGTCAAAGGTAAAATGCACAATAGGTTTAAAACAGGTAATAAATCAGATAATTAAAAAGTAAAAAATAATAAATAAAAAAAACCAGATAATTAGGCCAAGTATTAATTGTTAAGCGACCGTGCTAAAACCACGGAACTCGGGAGTGCCTCACACTTTCTCCCCGGTTAACAGAATTTCTTACTCGGTCTTCTGTGTTCGCGGACCGTAAATAGAGTCAATTTCCTTGATTTGAGATTTTAAAATAAATCGGTGACTTGGGACACCATAAATTATTCCAAGTGGCGACTCTGAATAAATAAATAATCCTATTTCGAATAATGGCACTTAAATTAGAAAAACTCCTTATCCCCTATCCTCTCGGAAAAAAGGAGGTGTGACAATATAAACGCATATACCCATGCATGGTATGACATTTATATGCCTATGCATGGCATTATTATATTAAATGATTCACATAGCTATTCAGATATACATGTTGAGTCTTTTACTCCATATTTCTCTCGTGTCTATTGTTTACTGATTTTCATTCCTTACATACTCGGTACATTATTTGTACTGGCATCCCTTTTGCCTGGGGACGTCGCGTTTCATGCCCGCAGGTCCCGATAGATAGGTCGAGAGTCCTCCAAGTAGGCTATCAGCTCAGCGGAAGGTGTTGGTATGCTTCATTTGCTCCGGAGTTGCTTGTTTGGTCAGTATGATTTAGACGTGTATTTTTTGGTATGACGGGGCTCTATCCCGATCTTTATGACAATTATGTATTCTTAGAGGCTTGTAGACAAATGTCATATATGTGAAAGAATGTATGGCCTTATCGGCTTATGTTCAGTGTACGAGTGATTATTTTGGTCTTATAGGCCTATATGTCTTAAGTATAAGTTGGTATTTTATATTGTATTCTACTTATCTCACGGCAGCCTCTTCGGCTCAGTTATCTATGATAGTATGATACGAAAAGATATGTTATGTTGGTACTCGATTGAGTAAGGTACCGGGTGCCCGTCGCGGCCCATCGGTTTGGGTCGTGACATGTAGAGATTTGACGCGCTACTTGATTTAGCCGCGGAATAATTGTGCTCCCCTTACGAATTTCTCCCTCATTGTGCATTTTCATCGAAAAGCTTCCTTAAAGTTCATAACTCACACGTTTATTCGTGAATGGGGTGAAGAATCCGTTAAAACTTCTTATTCTAATGGGATCAGACCGTTTGCCTCGGTAGTATAATAGATGCATCTATGGTTCGCGTCGTTTGACCCTCGGTAGTGCGCACATTATGATGGGATAGGGCCATTCGCCTCAGCAGAATTATATATCACACTCTCACGGAAGCGGGCCGTTCTCCTCGGCAGTATAATAGATGTATCTATGGTTCGTGTCGTTCGACCCTCGGTAGTGCGCACATTATAATGGGATTGGGTCGTACGCCTCGGCATTTCTATAAAATACTCTTATGGAATCGTGCGTAATATTTGACAAGCAGCCAGTGTCTCTGTGTGTTTTTCTGATTTGAACTGTGATGACCTGTTTGGTGAAGTTCCTTTTATACATATACTCCGGTTGATGAGGTAACTGCTAACTGAGAGCTTGAGTTTATTGTTGAGAGGAGGATTTGTACCACGTATTTATACTTGTTTATTTCGTTTATTTACTCTGCTTCATATATGTTTACTTCCCATTGTATTTGATTTATTGGACCACTAATAAGTGTCGACGTCGACCCCTCATCACTACTTTTTCGGGGTAAGGCGAGATACTTACTAGGCACGCGTTGATTTACATACTCATACTGCACTTATTGTGCAGGTACATATATGTCTGGTGGTCTTTTTGGCGCAAAGGCGCAACTATTACGGGGACTTTACCGTGAGCTGCATTCCATGTTACGATCCGTAGCATACAGAGTCTCCATCAGAGTTATATATTTTCTCCTGTCTAACTTTTATTCCAGACAGATGTTGTATTTTTATTATATTTTCCTAGTTGATACTCATGCACTTGTGACACCGGGTTTGGAGGTACCTACTGGGTGTTCATTATTGTAGTTCGCGTAATTATTATTATTTTACCTTATAATTTATACCTTATACCAAAATTGAAAAATAAAAGCATGGGTTTTCTACGAGTGCTAGATTTTACACTACTTATTGATGGGAATTATGATTTTAAAGTTATCAAAATGAGTAATTAAATTGATCGATAACCGTTGGCGTGCTTGACGGCGGCGTTAAGCGCCATCAAGACCTATAGTGGATTTTGGATCGTGGCAAGTTGTGACCAAGTAGGGCGCCCCATGAATTTTTACATTTTCTTTAGAGCATTAATTTCAAGAGTTCTCCTATTTTGCCCATTGAGTCTTTTAATAGTCTAGGGTTTATTTCTTTGAGGCCACAAAGTTATTTTGAAATAGAAAACTCTTTTAAGAGAGAATTGAACCTCTTGGTTTGTGTTCAACTTTTAATTTTCTGTTTCTAAGAATTGGATTCTTAAAAGGCACTCTTCTTTTTTTTTCTTCTTTATATCTAGGGTTTTTATTTC
This sequence comes from Nicotiana tabacum, assembly GCF_000715075.1. Taxonomy (NCBI): domain Eukaryota; kingdom Viridiplantae; phylum Streptophyta; class Magnoliopsida; order Solanales; family Solanaceae; genus Nicotiana; species Nicotiana tabacum. The sequence continues at coordinate 69,907,170 of NC_134088.1, forward strand.
ATTGTTTTGGGATGCGATCGGGTAATTTCGTTTATTGCTTGAGACGTTCACTTAGGATTCTATATTCTCTTTTCTCTTTGATTATTCAAACTACTTTCAATTACTTTAATTGAAATCTATCTTTAGTTTCGTTATTGTTATTTTTCATATTCGGCCGCTTTGTATATCTCTGATCGAATCAAATTAAGTCCAAGGGTCAATTTGATTTATATGGGTTCTTGTATGCTTGTTCGGAAAACTAGGGAAAAGCTAAGAAGAGGAGCAAATTCCGCCGTCAAGATTCGTTGATACAGGCAGGGCCGGCTCAAGGCCAAATCCACTAACGCAATGGCCTTAGGCCCCCAAATTAGTGTGGCCTCATTTTTTTAATAGTGAATTTTATATTTAATTTTAAAGATGTAATAAATATTTTTAAAATAAAAAATATAAGATCTTTATGTAAAAAGTGGTTAAATAGTAATAATTTAGTAATTTATATTTTGTCATCAATATATATATTTTTTCAAGTCTCAAATTAAAATTTATAATTTATGCATTCTTTTCTTTTACATATTGAACTGTTTATTCTCTCAAAAATAACACAAAGAACATTGAATAAATTAAACTGCACTTACTTTTTCATTCTTTTTCAAGTTTTTAAAAGCCAAAGCAATGAAATATTATTTTGATATCAAGTAATTCAACCTCTAGAATCATGCTTTATTATTTTCAATGTTTATTATCTTTTTTTTTAGTTAAACATTTATTATTTTTACCTAATATAGGTATTGTTTTTATATTATGTATTACTTTAAAATTTAGATTTTCCAACTAGAAAATATCAATGAGATTATTTAATCACATAATTAAAAAAAAAAAGAGAAAGAGGGATTGAAACATTTATACAATCTCAACGTACATAGAGCTCTTTAAAATAATGTTTCAAAAAAAAGATTAAATAGATTGACTGAATTGTCAATTAATAAAGAATTATTAGAAGAAATTAATTATAAAAAATTATTAACCACTTTGCATCTCAAACAAGTTAGGAAATAGACTTTACATAAAAATATGTTATTGATTCTTAAATATAAGAAAAGACTTAAGGCCTCTAAATAATGTTCGGCTTTAGGCCCCCGAATATATTAAGCCGCCCCTAGATACATGTACTAATCCAGTAAATATCACTTCGTGTTGGAAAACTAATTCAAAGTTGCAGTAGGAAACCTTAATTGTTTAGGATTTGATATTTGATAGTTTATATAATTCATGTCTAAATAGAATTTGTAGTCAGAATTATATAGGGATAGGTTTTCATGTTTCGAGTTAGAATAAGTTTAGTAATATATAAATATGGATATTGGTAGCTTATTTTAGGTGTGGAGATTTGTGAAGATTTATACTAAAATATTTTTCTTCATATTGATATCAGAGCTTCTACGATCTTGGGAGAGAATCAAGTAGCTTTCGCTGCCAGTGGGCGGCACTAGTCAATGTGTGCCGGCCGTCTTGCCAAAAATTATGTTGGCAAAATCATAGATAGTTGTCAACAAAATTAGATTATTTGATGAAAAATTTCAAGACAGATTCAAGAAAAAAAAAGCAAGTTTAAAGTGGTGCAAACAAATATGGTACAAGAGGAAGAAACTCTTCTCTAAAAGTTGGAGAGAGGATTAAAAAAGTTGGAAGTTGATTACGTGCTTCAACAAAATTGAGTATTGGTGACAAAGCGCATCAACGAGTGTTGAAGAAAGGTGCTTCAACAAAATTGGGGTGTTGATGACAAAATGCATCAACGGTTGGTGAAAAAGTGCATCAACGGGAATTGAAGACGGGTGCTTCAACGAAATTGGGTGTTGGTGACAAGTTGGTGACAAAGCGCATCAACGAGAGTTGGAGACAGTTGCTTCAACAAAATTGGGTGTTGGTGACAAAGTGCATCAACGAGGGTTGGAGACATGTGCTTCAACAAAAGTGAAAGTTAGAGAGAAGTGCTCCAACAAAATAATATAACGAACAAGTCATACGTAAACAACTTTGAATTACGGGAGAATGTTAGAAAACTAATTCAAAGTTGCAGTAGAAAACCTTAATTGTTTAGGATTAGATATTTGATAGTTTATTTAATTCATGTCAAAATAGGATTTATAGTCAGAATTATATAGGGATAGGTTTTCATGTTTCGAGTTAGAATAAGTTTAGTACTATTATAAATAGGGATATTTGTAGCTTATTTTATACGTGGAGATTTGTGAGAACTGTAGAGAGTTTCCAGAAATTAATAATATAATAAATTTTCCTTCACTTTGTATGCTTTATAAAACACTGGATAGATTTATCCAAATTAATTAATTATGCTGGTGAGATAACAGATATCCGATAAAATAGTGAAAGTGCACATAAATTGGCCTGAAACATGTCATCACAAAAAGTACGAAATGAGCATAGTATGTATATGTTCAACTCCTTTAGTGATTACAAGGAGACATAATGCGAGGATATATTTTAAAACCATTCAAGGAAGCAGGTTAATTGTTAGCAGACGGAAGAGAATACATAACAAGATCGAGTTGGTGAATAAATATAAGAGAAAGACTAAGCATTCAATACTTAATCTTACTGCGATATGTAGAGTGACCCAAAACTACTTTTATATACTCTTTTGAAAACTCTTACATAATCCATGAGAAACAATTATTAACTCAATGTCGTCCCATATATGTAACTCCAGTTTAGAGTTCAAACCTTCCAGTTCAATACGAGGTTACAGGTAAAGGTAATGGGCTCAAATATTATAGGCTGGCACTAGAATGGTGCGATAACGGCCAATACAAAAGTTAAAGCTGTTAAGAAGTGGTTCTTTTATTAGTTTGTTAACATGTCACTCACGTTTAAGCCTGATTAATTATTTTTCTTGGCCAAGCAAGTATAAATATTTTTTCCACTTATGAATGGCATTAAGCTTCAAATTAGTGTACCTTTGCTTGCTCTAATTATATCATGCACAAATGAAGATCAACTCTTTGTTTTCGTTGTTCCAGTTTGGCAATATGCAGTTATAGGCTAAATTGTTCCCTAAGTCGAAATAGTAAAAAGAGGTTAAAACACAAAAGGGCATATTATATGGTTCTATTCTTTCCAGATTAATTACAAGGAGCCACAAAGTTTCCTACCTGAAGCAAAGCCTCATTTGTGAATCACAAAAATATTCTAAACCTTACAAATATATAAATATAGCTATTATTTCAGAATATAACTTTATTTTTGCGCGGAAAGATGCTTTGTCTAAGTCAGGAAACGCGTAGCTAGCTCAACGCGGAGTTCGACTTACAATTCTAGAATAGGATTTCCCCTAACAATTTTAGAATATGATTCCCTTCGCTATTCCCTTCATACAAGCGAAAAGGCTCTGCTTGGCCATATGTAAATACAAAAGTAGTATGTTTTAATACTGGTTTGATCATCAATATTGAAAAATTCGTTTTAAGAGTATTTCGAGTGAAATAATTGTTTTACGCCACAAATTTTCATTTTCCATGTGATACTTGTATTTGAATACAACTTCAAAGTAACTTTTAGATACTCTTTCCCATTCACCTTCAACTTCAAAGTATTTTTTTTTATCTCAACTTCAACCAAATATTATCCAAAAGCTTATTCTTGTTCATAGCTTTTCATATATATATATATATATATATATATATATATATATATATATATATATATATATATATATATATATATATATATATATATATATATATATATTAAAAGCACGAAGAGTCATTATCGAAATGTCGTTCGCCTTTTTTATACTTTAAAAGTATAGTTCACATTGAACAAAATAGTCATTTGATTATTATTTTTTCATATTTAGAAATAGCCATTGAATTACAACAACAGCAGCAACATACCCAGTATTATCCCACACTGTGGGGTCTGAGGAGGGTAGTGTGTACGCAGACCTTACCCCTACCTTGTGAGGATAGAGAGGTTGTTTCCAATAAACCCTCGGCTCATGCGAAATAGCCATTTAATTATTTTTCCTAATATTTAAGACTTTAAATTCAACTAAATTTCTGTGTATATATTAAATATTTTCTTATTTGAACTATGTAATATAAGATATTTCTAAATGAAATATAATAAAAATTGAACGGTTAATTCGTTCCAAATATTTTAGTCAAATCTTTTTAGCCCTTCAATTCCTTTAACGTTTGGGATTCTTTATTTTCCAGAAAGGAAAAAGTTTCTCCAAAATGGTCTTTTCCAGGAGTAATTATTGGCATGACTTTAGAAATTGATCAGTAGGTAGAACACAAGTTCAATTTGATAGATATTACTATTTTATTATTAGTATATATTGACTAAAACACAAAGGCCTAAATATTTTAGGTCAAATTTTTGAGCAGTTTTAACTCCTTTTAGGTTTAGAAAATACATTAACTTCCACAAGGATTTATAAATATAATAAAAATATATCGATAAAACAGAATTCTTTACATTTGGAACTAAAGTTAACTTTCACAAGGAATTATAAATCTTACAAAAATATTATTTGCTCAATCAACATAACAAAATCCTTTATGTTTGTAACTCAAGTTAGTTTTCACAAGGATTATAAATCTAATAAAATTATGCTACTCTATTTTTATTGATTTTCTACTCAGTATTTGATACTTGTATTGAGTCCGATTAAATTCGATTTTACATCAGAAAACTTCACATTAACAAAGATAATTATACCCAGAACTTAAACCCAATACTTTTGGTTAAGGAGGGATTTGCTATATTTACAATATTTGAAGGAGTTTTTCAAGTATCACTACAATGAGAATAAAACTTTTTGCAAAGTTTGAATATTATAATATATTAATAACTATCTTTTTGTTATACATTTTTTCCTTTTTTTGGTTTACAACCGTCAAACTTTGTTTTTTAAATAAAAAATCTATAAAACCCAAACGGGGCAGTGACCAAAAAAACGCGATGTTAGATTCTACTTTTTCTTTTAAATAGATCTAGATTATCAAATTTTTACTTTTAAAAAGTTAATGATAACAACATTCAATTTAATTGAATTTTGTTTTCATGGAATAAGAATAATAGATAAATAGATTATGACAATATCATATAAGTACATGGATTAGGTATTCTTAAAGTCCCTTTCTTAATTTTTAAGAAAAGAAGAAAATAAATATAATAACATTAACATGTGGATGAGAAAAAAACGGGTAGAGCTTTTTCTTTATTGAGTTTTCTAAATAGGCTCGACATTTATTATTTTTAGAAACTTATATACATTTATCAGTATTCTCAATTTTATAACTTAGATACATTTTTAATAATATATGAGATATTTTAAAATTTTAAATATATTAATATAGGGTACACGCGCAGCGCACGTACCTTTATATATATATATATATATATATATATATATATATATATATATACCGTCAAATTAGTATTATTGTATGCTAACTTGAGATCGTTGTAAACTGGCTCGAAGGGACAATCTGAGAAACTTGGGCCGGTCTTTCTACAAAACACTTCAAAAGAAGAAGAGAGAATAAGAAAATAAAAGGTAGAGTATTTACTTGTAAGTTGCTTATAAGTTGTTGGGGAGAAAATCTACAGTTCAAGAGATGACAAATAAAGTGGTTATATTTGACCCTATAATAAATAATGATTCTTCACGCGAGGACACCACACAGAAAAGCTAAAAGTAGTTATTTAAAAAAAGTAAAAGCCCTTAAAAAAATCACATAGTGCTAATCATGAACAACCATTAATTAAGTGGTTAAGAATTTCAATAATATAAATATAGATTTTAGATACAAATAGCATCATCTTAATTAATTATTGTTCGATGATTAAGCGACCTAACGTAGTTTCTTGAGATCTGTTTAATCGACCTAACGTTTCTTGAGATTACAATATGGACATTCTCACTTTATGATACATATAATACATGTGTTTACTTTCAGGTGATGGCGACATCGTGTGCACACAATCGTTCAATTCCCTATTATCTATTTGTTTATTTCCTTTTCTCGGTTTTCCGTCCATCAAATGTTTTATCTTGGATATAGATTCGTATTTGGGATTTTGATTTTCAATTTAATAAATGGAATTTGTCAGACGTTTGAATTATTTAATATGAACGTTGTTAGTCCCCGACATCATGATTTCTTGAGTTGCAACAGTCGTTTAGAATTTTATTATTCTGTTAGTTAAAAAGGATTTTGCATTTTCTATTAAAGGAAAGAATAATCTCAGAATATACGAGGGTATATATCTTTTTTTCCATCTAGACAGTTCGTGGGAGGAACATGAGCAAACTTCTTTAGGTCAAAGAAACGCAAGCTAAATCTTTTGTTCCTAAGCTTGTTCACCAAATTTATTATCGTTGATGAGTTTGCCGCCGTTTGATTAAAGAAAAGAGTTCTTGTCGAGCTCTAGATCACAAATGTATTAACAGATCGAAATGCTGCGGCAATTATTGTAGGTAAATATCATGTATGTTTAGCAATATTTTTGTGATGGTTAGAATAATATATAAACTTGTATACGGTCGAAATAGATTTCGGCCTTTGTACGATTGATTAGGGTCGAAACATATTGGATCAAAGAAAGACTTTGTAATATCGAGATGGGTTCCGAAGTTGGTACAAACAAGCTTCAGATTTCGGGTATAGATCAAACACCGAGTTCGAAGTCATTATCGAGCTCGGGTCCGAATCGAATTAAGATGAGATGATGTCTAGCTTAAGGGGCAGAGGCCAACCGGGATCGAGTCCGAATCATCAGCTGATCCCGAGTCCATATCGAGTTCTAGAAGCAATACCGACCAGCACTGAGGCCGATCGAGCTCGAGTTCACAGACAAGAGCCGTTGCAAACACACTAAGGGAGAGAATCTCGGCGGAAATTAGGGAAAAGCTGATTTATCATGGGTATTCCACTATGTATTTTTAATTATATCTAAAGTATGATCCTCCACTATAAAGGAGATGGCTACATTTCTGTAGAGGGCAGTTCTTTTGGCTTAATTCAATCACCATATTCTCCTATATTCAAGAGTCACTCTTTTAAGCTTCATAAATTGATTCATCTTGTTTAGTCCTAAAAATTATTTTCTTTACAACCTTGTTTATTTTGCATTCTTTGCAATCCATATTTGATATTTCTATTTATCCTTACGATTTGTATTAATCTATATCACATATCCTTAAAACTATGTACAAATTCAACTCCATCCGTTTTTCGGATAAACAGTTTGGCGCCCATCGTGGGGCTAAGGATAACAGTGGTTATTTAATACGAATATGCAAAAACACACCATTTTGCGCTTGTTTCCGAAAGTATCTCGGATTTTGGATTATCAACGACTAACTACCAATCAAATGGCCTTACCTATCGACAACGAAGCTGGTCTTCAAGATGAGAACAACAACTTGACACCCGGTACCGAAAGACCGCTTGTCTATTGAGGCGAACATACATTCTGAACCTGAAAATAGCATTCATGGTGGCACTCGGTCTGCAGCTCGAAACACCTATAATATTGAGGAAAACGGCGTCAGCTTGCGTATGATTTTTGAAATGTTGCAAGCCCAATAGGTAGCGATAGCTCAGTTGCAGAGCCAAACCCAGCTACCAAGCAGGCCGTAGCCCAGTCCACCTCGAGAAATTGCCCACAGAACGGAGCCAACCATAGTAAGGTCAAATGAGCAAGAATCGGGGACTACTCCCAAAATCGCTAAAATACTCGAGGAACTCAGAAAGCGAGTCGAAGCCAACAATAAAAAAATATAAGCAAATAATTCTAGGGTCGATTAGATCCCGAGGGCTCCACCAATGATAAAAGGGCTGGATTCCAAAGAATTCGTGCAAAAGCCTTTTCCCTCGAGCGCAGTCCCGAAACCAATCCCCAAAAAATTTCGTATGCCCGAAATTCTCAAATATAACGGAATGACCGATCCCAACGAATACGTCACCTCTTACACGTGTGCCATCAAGGGTAATGATTTGGAGGATGATGAAATCGAATCTGTGTTGTTGAAAAAATTCGGAGAGACCCTCTCGAAGGGAGCAATGATTTGGTATCACAACTTACCACCAAATTCGATCGACTCATTTGCCATGTTAGCAGATTCTTTTGTAAAGGCACACGCTGGGGCCATAAAGGCCGCAACGAGGAAGTCAGACCTTTTCAAGGTAAGACAAAAGGATAACGAGATGCTAAGGGAGTTCGTATCTTGTTTTCAAATGGAACGAATGGATCTGCCACCAGTCACAGACGATTGGGCTGTTCAGGCTTTCACTCAAGGCTTGAACGAACGAAGTTTGATGGCATCACGGTGATTGAAGCATAACCTGATCGAGTACCCAGCTATCACTTGGGCCGACGTGCACAACCGGTACCAATAAAAAATTAGAGTCGAAAATAATCAGTTGGGGGCCGAACCCGCTGCTTGAAGGGATATCAATCGAGAACGAGGTCCGATCAGGGATTGATATCGACTGTATAACCGAAACCACAGAATCAATAAATCGAGATGTAACCCCAGACAAATCAACAAAAGAAGTGATCAAGGTCAAGGGTCTCGAGGACTAATGAACAGAAGTGGGTTCGATAGGCCTACCGGATCTAAGGAAGTGCCTCGGTTATCGAAGTATAACTTCGGCATTGATGCATCCGCCATTGTGTCGGCTATTGGACGCATTAAAGACACTAAATGGCCTCGACCCATGCAGACCGATCCTGCCCAGAGAAATCCCAATCAAATGTGCGAATATCATGGCACTCATGGCCACATAACGGAAGATTGCAGACAACTAAGAGAGGAGGTAGCCAGGTTATTCAATAAAGGGCACCTTCGAGAAATTTTAAGCGACAGGGCGAAGAACCATTTCAAAAACAGGGATTTCGACAAGCAAAACGAACAAGAAGAACCACAGCACGTCATTCACATGATCATCGGCGGCATCGATACCACTCAAGGGTCGGTGTTTAAACGCACTAAGACATCGATTGTGAGAGAAAAATGATCTCGAACTCAGGATTATGCACCCATAGGAACTTTTTCCTTCAATGATGAACATGCAGAAGAAGTCATACAACCTCATAATGATGCACTGGTAATATCCGTACTTATGAATAAAACTAAAGTTAAGCGTGTGTTAATTGATCCAGGGAGCTCGGCAAACATTATTAGATTGAAGGTCGTACAATAACTTGGTCTACAGGACCAGATCGTACCCGCAATCCTAGTCCTAAACGGATTCAATATCGCATGTGAAACCACCAAAAGCGAGATAATTTAGCCGATAAACGTGGCCGGGACCATCCAGGAAATGAAGTTCCACGTAATCGAAGGCGACATGAGGTACAATGCCCTTTTGAGAAGGCGATGGATCCACAATATGAGAGCTGCACCTTTGACCCTACACGAGGTTCTTAAATTCCCAACATCGAGGGGATCATAATAGTGTACGGAGAGCAACCGGCCGCAAGAGAAATATTTGCCGTCGAGGAAGCGAATCTGATATCCTCGCCTTCGCCAATAAAGGGATCGAGCTCAAAATGGGAACAAGGTGCCAAATAGCAATCACAGACACCAGCTTTAACCCAACCAAAAAATCAGAAGATTGATGAAGATGATGATCATAGGATTCCTCGATCCTTCATGCTTCCCGATGATTCCGACGCTACCCAATCAACGATCGAAGAATTAGAGTAAGTCATATTAATCGAGCGTTTGCCCGAACGAAAGGTATACCTGGGAATGGGATTAACCCTCGAACTCAGGAACAAACTTATTCAATTTCTTATCGATAACATGGATTGTTTTGCTTGGTCCCATTTAGATATAACAGGAATCCCACCGGATATAACAACACATCGGCCAAGGTTGGCCCCTATGTTCAGACCGGTGAAGCAAAAGAGAAGACCCCAGTCCGAGGTAAAGCACGCATTCATAAAGGACGAGGTAACCAAACTTCTCAAAATAGGGTCCATTCGGGTGGTGAAATATCCTGAATGGTTAGCCAATGTAGTTGTAGTGCCTATAAAGGGAACAAACTTAGAATATGTGTAGATTATAAGGATTTGAACAAAGCATGCCCCAAAGATTCTTTTACGCTGCCCAATATCGATCGCATGATCGATGCCACGGCCGGCCATGAGATCCTTATTTTTCTCGATGCCTATTCCGGGTATAATCAAATCCAAATGAACCCGGAAGACCAGGAAAAGACTTCATTTATCCCCAAGTATGGAACATATTGTTATAATGTGATGCCCTTCGAGCTAAAAAATGCAGGAGCTACTTACCAACGCCTAGTAAATAAAATGTTCGAGGAACAAATAGGTAAATCAATGGAAGTTTATATTGATGACATGCTAGTTAAGTCCCTGCGCGCAGAGAACCATTTGACCCATTTGCAGGAAACATTCGAGATTTTAAGAAAATACAACATGAAGCTCAACCCCGAGAAGTGTGCTTTCGGGTTAGGTTCTGGCAAGTTCCTCGGCTTCATGGTGTCAAATCGGGGGATCGAGATTAACCCCGATAAGATCAAGGCCATCGAAGACATTGCCATCATGGACAGTGTAAAAGTCGTACAGAGGCAAACAGGACGGATTGCAGCCTTAGGCTGATTCATTTCAAGGTCGTCAGATCGAAGTCACCAATTTTTCTCTCTACTCAAAAAGAAGAACGATTTCGCTTGGACCCCGAAATGCCAACAGGCATTAGAGGAATTAAAACGATATCTATCGAGCTCGCCACTGCTTATTACTCCAAAAACATACAAAAAACTTTGCTTGTACTTGGCAGTATCAGAAATCGCGGTAAGCGGTGTCCTAGTTCGAGAAGAGCAAGGTACGCAATTTCTCATTTATTATATAAGTCGAACCTTAGGAGAAGAAGAAACTAGATATCCGTACCTAGAAAAATTGGCACTTGCAGTGATAAGCGCCTCTAGAAAGTTAAGACCGTACTTTCAATGTCACCCTATATGCGTATTAACCACTTACCCGCTTCGTAATATTTTGCACAAGCCCGAACTATCAGGCCGATTGGCCAAATAGGCCGTCGAAACTCAGCGGGTACGATATCGAGTATTAACCCCGTATGGCCATCAAGTCTCAAATTTTAGCAGACTTTGTGGCCGATTTCACGCCGACCCTTGTACCCGAAGTCGAAAAAGAACTCTTATTGAAGTTGGGTACGTCAACGAGGGTATGGACCCTTTTTACGGATGGGGCTTCGAACGTGAAGGGGTCCGAGCTAGGCATCGTTTTAAAGCCACTCACAGGGTAACACTATTAGACAATCTATCAAAACTACTAGGTTGACTAATAACGAGGCCGAATATGAGGCCATGATTGCAGGTCTCGAGCTAGCTAAAAGCTTGGGAGCAGAAGTCATTGAAGCCAAGTGTGACTCTTTGCTGGTGGTAAATCAAGTAAACAAAACCTTAGAAGTTCGAGAAGATAGAATGTAAAGGTATTTGGACAAACTGCAGGTCACTTTGTACCATTTCAAAGAATGAACTTTACAGCATGTTCTACGAGAGTAGAACAGTGCGGCTGATGCACTTGCAAATTTGGGATCATCGGTCGAGGAAGGCGAAATAAGCTCGGGAACTTTCGTTCAACTCTCGAGATCCGTGATCGAAGAAGGTCATGCCGAGATAAATTCTACGAGCCTAACCTGGGATTGGAGGAATAAGTATATTGAATACTTAAAGAATGGAAATCTCCCAACGGACCCTAAAAATTTGAGGGCCCTACAAACCAAAGCTGCTCGATTCACATTAACTGCAGATGGAACGCTATACCGAAGGACATTCGATGGACCATTGGCAGTATGCTTAGGTCCAAGAGACACCGATTACATCCTACGTGAGGTGCACGAGGGTACTTGTGAAAATCACTCCGATGCCGATTCATTAGTCCGAAAAATAATCAGGGAAGGGTATTATCGGATCGATATGGGCAAAGATGCAAAGGAGTTTGTTCGAAAATGTGAAAATGTCAAAGGTTTGCACCAATGATCCATCAGCCCAGAGAGCAATTTCGCTAAGTCCTATCCCCATGGCCATTCAGGAAATGGGGAATGGATATCGTCGGCCCTATGCCATCGGCCCCAGGTAAAGCTAAGTTCATTTTATTTATGACTGACTATTTCTCTAAATGGGTTGAAGTACAGGCGTACGTGAAAGTAAGAGAGAAAGAGGTTATAGACTTTATCTGGGATCATATCGTATGTCGATTCGGGATACCCACCGAAATAGTGTGTGACAATGGAAAATAGTTTGTCGGCAGCAAAGTGACGAAATTCTTCGAAGATCACAAAATAAAAAGGATATTATCAACACCATATTACCCCGGTGGGAATGGACAGGCCGAATCAACGAACAAAACTATCATTCAAAACCTAAAGAAGAGGCGGAACGACGCTAAAGGAATGGGGAGAGAAATCCTACCCGAAGTCCTTTGGGCATATCGAACAACATCAAAATCTAGTACAGGGGCAACCCCGTTCTCCCTAGTATATGGCTCTGAAGCCTTGATTTCTGTCGAAGTCGGGGAACCCAGTGCCAAGTTTCGATATACAATAGAAGAGTCAAATAACGAGGCTATGAACACTAGCCTCGAATTATCGGATGAAAAATGAGAAGCTGCTCTCGTCCAATAGGCCGCCTAAAAGCAGCGAATCAAAAGATACTATAATCGAAGAAGCAAGCTTCGCCATTTTAAACTCGGGGACTTAGTGCTAAGGAAAGTCACCCTCAGTACCCTAAATCCAAACAAAGGAAAACTAGGACCGAACTGGGAAGGACCGTATCAGGTTCTCAAAAACGTCGGAAAAGGTTCAAACAAGCTCGATATTGTAAACGAAAAACAACTATCAAGCAATTGGAATATGTCACACCTCAAACGATACTACTGCTAAGGTATGACCCTCCCATATTCGTTTACATTTTGAAATTAACCCCTGCAGGAGTTCGATCAAAAGCTAGGATGGATCCTTCAATACGAAGCCCTAGGTCTGGAAGCACGCGTTGCACTCTTTTTTCCTTAGACCAGTTTTATCCCAAATGGGTTTTTCGGCATGGTTTTTAATGAGGTAACCAATGATCGTGCTAAACTTAGAAACAATTCGACAGTATCCGAGGCCTCTTTATAATCGATCTCGAATACTGGGGGGCATTAGCCCTCAAATATATCAAGTTCTTATGCAAGAAAGTTATTTCGTAACAACAGGGTTCCAATAGGAAAAGTTCTAAGATCCAAATGGTCAAAACAAACCATGCTCATGTAGTTGGCCTGAGCCCTGACGCAAAACATGAACACATGTATAATGACTTGCAAAGAAAGTTCTCTTCTTTACCGATATTTTATATCCAAGAAACATTCCTCTATTTCGAGATTTATTATGCAAACATGATTGAGATAAATTTCCGAGTTCGAGCAAGCACTCACTCGACCATTAAACCTACGGGCTACATTACTTCAAGTTCGAATCATTCGCTCGACCATTACGCCTACGGGCTACATTACATCGAGTTCGACATTACATTATGCCTACGGGCTATATTACTTCGAGTAAGAAACATTCAGTCGATTAATAAGCCTACGGGCTACTCTTATTCCGAGTTCGAAATATTCACTCGACTACTAAGCCTACGGGCTATATTACTTCGAGTTTGAAACATTCACTCGACTAATAAGCCTACGGGCTACTTTTATTTTGAGTTCGAGGAAGTATTTACTCGACCATTACACCTACGGGCTACATTACTTCGAGTTCAAATCATTCACTCGACCATTAAGCCTACGGGCTACATTTCTTAGAGTTCAAAAACATTCACTCGACCATTATGCCTACGGGCTACATTACTTCGAGTTCGAAACATTCACTCAACTAATAAGCCTACGAGCTACTTTTATTTCTAGTTTGAAAAAATTCACTCGACCATTATGCCTACGGGCTACATTACTTCGAGTTCGAATTATTCACTCGACCATTAAGCCTACGGGCTACATTACTTCGAGTTCGAATCATTTGCTCGACCATTAAGCCTACAGGCTACTTTTATTTCAAGTTCGAGCAAACAGTCACTCGACCATTACGCCTACGGGCTATATTACTTTGAGTTCGAAAACGTCACCCGACCATTACGCCTACGGGCTATATTACTTCGAGTTCGAAACAGTCACTCGGTTATAAAAGCTATGAAGTCCAAATTTGATCAAATTGCCTAAATCCTTGTGAAAACATTCGTAAGGCATGAATAAAATTTTCACAAGACAAGGAAACAAAACAGAAGCAAGTCGACAAAAGAAAAAGATATTTTTATATATACAAGATTGTTTACATGATCGATTACAACATAGAAACTAAGGGATAAGTTTCTTGGTTATCTCCGGGAGAGGTATCTTCTCCATCGGGCTCCCCCCCGTTCTCGGACCTGCTCTTACTCCCATCATCGTCATCATTATTATCATCATCATCATCATCATCGAAAACCAAGGCTTCAACATTGGCTTCGAGTTCTTTGGCCCTTTTTATCTCTTCAGCGAGATCGAAACCTCGAGCTTGGATCTCCTCGAGGGTCTCCCTCCGAGATCGACACTTAACAAGTTCAGGGACCCAATGTGCTTGAGTATCGGCGGTCTTGGCTGCCTCTCTTGCTTGGACCTGGGCAGCTTCAGTGTCGGCCCGATAGACGTCCACGAGTGCATCCGCATCAGCCTTTGCCTTTTCGGCGTTAAATTCGGCCTTGGAAAGTTTAGAGGCCAACCGAGCCTCGAGCTCTTCTATTCTTCTTGCTTGAACCGAGATTTTCTCCTTCATACATTAAAGTTGGTTTTCGGCTGATAATAATTGGGCTTGAGCAGTTTCTTTCTCTGCAGCAAGCGATCCATACCTTCTTTCCACTTCAAAGACTCCTCTTTTATCTCATCGAACTCCTCACGGAGTTTTCTGATCATCTCAATTTTCTGCTGCAGCTGTGAGACCGAAACATTAGCCATCATTCCCATATCGAGCTCATAGGCTTTTAAAAGTATCATTACCTGGACGGACAGATCAGTCTGATCTTGGTAAGCCTTGGACAACTCAGCTCGGAGATTTTTTATTTCCTCTCCCCTTTGCCCTAAGAGGAGCTTAAGGGAGTTCCTCTCTTCCGTAACCCGTTGAAAGTCGGCCTCATATCGATACAGCTCGGTTCAAGACCGAGAACATGATTCTCGATGAACTGTCGCGGCCTGCAAAGAAAGAAGAAATGGAGTTAGAAAAGAAAAGAAAACATAAAGGTAATGCCATATAATTTAAGGCTTACTTGATTCAAAACCTGTTGCACTCCGTGAAAAGATCCGATGTGTCATTTGTACCGGTAGCGTCCTCGACATCGGTAAACAGGTCACGAAAAGGATCCTCTCCATCATGAGGCCTATGTAATTTGAGGGCCCCCAAAGCTTGGGCTTCCCGAATCGCCCCTGCGGAAAAAGCAGGGAAGGTGGTCGAGTCTTCGATTGCTACTGCCCCAAGTGAATCACTTGGAGCATTCTCTTCGATTCGAAGAGATTCGGGGAGAGCCCCTTCAGACATATCCCCCATTCGTTGGCTTCGATGGGAAGCATCTTCAATCTCCATCAACTCGGGGACTCTGCTCGAATCTTTCTCCAATATATCTTCAGTTCAAGACGGAGCCTTATGAACCACCATCGATCCAGCTGCCTGTGGAACGTCAGTGGTCTTCTTCGTTCGGGTCGCCAGTGCGAACCCATCATTTTCTTCTTCTTCTTCTTCTTCATCCCTCAGACGCAGAACAGATTCTACGGTCAAAGGAATGATATTCTTGTTCGGCTTACGAGTCGTCCTCTTCTTCGATTTTTGATCTTTGAGGACGGGGGCTCTTTTCCTCTTATTATATTTCACCGGCTTTGGGACAGAGGCCGAAGCCTCTTCCTCGACGGACGAGGGCCTCAAAACCGCATCTTTGCCCATACCTACATACGAGAAATTTTATTAAAGTGTGTGAAAAGCATCTTGTTCGAACTACCAAAAAATATGAGAAAGGTGCTTACCAAAAAGCATCTTGTTCGAACTACCAAAAAATACGAGAAAGGTGCTTACCATGATTTTTGGCCTCCCATCGGCCCTTTGACAAGTCACGCCACAAGCGCTCGGCGTATGAGGAGGTCGAAACCAGATCCCGTACCCAGTTCTTGAGATCGAGCACTGCGCCGGGCATCCAGGGAACCGCTGCATCACAAAAGGGGAATATCGGTGAGAAAGGAAATGAAAGGACAAAATAGTAGGAGATAACAGCAAAATTACACTTACGCTTCATGTTCCACTCCTCGGGAAAAGGCATCTTTTTGGTCGGAATCAGGTCCGAAGTCCTTACTCGAACGAACCTGCCCATCCAGCCTCGATCCCTGTCCTCGTCTATGCTCGAGAACAGAGCCTTGATAGCTCGACGTTGAAGTTAT
Source organism: Nicotiana tabacum (assembly GCF_000715075.1). Taxonomy (NCBI): domain Eukaryota; kingdom Viridiplantae; phylum Streptophyta; class Magnoliopsida; order Solanales; family Solanaceae; genus Nicotiana; species Nicotiana tabacum. The sequence goes on from NC_134088.1 coordinate 69,923,667, forward strand.
ATTAACCCTCCTCGGAAAAGGCGAGGACGGTACAATCGGACGAGATGATCGATGGTGAAAGGCATTCCCTCGATTTTGTTCACAAAATATCGGATCAAAATAACGATCCGCCAAAAATAAGGATGGATCTGGCCTAGGGTTATTAGGTATTTACGAGAAAAATCTATGATAACAGGGTCGAGGGGACCTAACGTGAAAGGGTAAGTGTACACACTTAAAAACCCTCTCACGTGAGTAGTAATATCCTCTTCGGGAGACTGCACTACCACTTCTGCTACCCCCGGGTTATCGAACAAATATATCTCGATACGGGCCCACATCGTCCAGGAACCGGAGGTAAGAACACACGCCACCGGAACGCACTCCTCAGGCAGTGGATCCACCGGTATTTTGTCGGCGGCAGATTATGAAGAAGAAGCTTTTTCTTTTTGGGGGACGGTTTTTGATGTCTTCACCATTTTTGGATTTAAAGAAGGGGACAAAGATTTGGTGGTTTAGAAGAAGAATTTTGCAGAAAAGAGTCAAAGATCAGCGAATAAACTCAGAAGAGACGAAAAAGAACTTGAAAAATTTTCTGAATGTTGAAGAAGTAAAAGTGATGAATGGTGGACGGAAAGGCTATTTATAGATTGAAATAATGACGGTTCAATATCAGCGGTGGCCGACCACCGTCTGACATGCATTAAATTCCTTGAAAAACTAAATCGACAGGACAACTATCACGTGCTTCATAATCAAGCCCAATGTGAATGTCAGCTTATAATCCAATCGAGCCATTGAGAAATCATATCGGTTCTCACCACATCCTTCCCGAGAAACGAGGGGACTATCTGTATACGGTTGAAATAGATTTCGGCCTTCGTACGATTGATTAGGGTCGAAATATAATGGATCAAAGAAAGACTTCGTAATATCGATATGGGTTCCGAAGGTGGTACAAACAAGCTTCAGATTTCGAGTATAGATCAAACACCGAGTTCGAAGTCATTATCGAGCTCGGGTCCGAATCGAACTAAGATGAGATGATGTCGAGCTTAAGAGGCAGAGGCCAACCGGGATCGAGTCCGAATCATCACCTGATCCCGAGTCCATATCGAGTTCTAGAAGCAATACCGACCAGCACTGAGGCCAATCGAGCTCGAGTTCACAGATAAGAGCCGTTGCAGACACACTAAGGGAGAGAATCTCGGCGGAAATTAGGGAAAACCTGATTTATCATGGGTTCTCCACTATGTATTTTTAATTATATCTAAAGTAGAATTCTTCACTATAAAGGAGATGCCTACACTTCTGTAGAGGGTAGTTCTTTTGGCTTAATTCAATCACCATATTCTCCTATATTCAAGAGTCACTCTTTGAAACTTCATAAATTGATTCATCTTGTTTAGTCCTAAAAATTATCTTCTTTACAACCTTGTTTATTTTGCATTCTTTGCAATCCATATTTTATATTTCTATTTATCCTTACAATTTATATTAATCTATATCATATATCCTTAGAACTACGTACAAATTTAGCTCCATCCGTTTTTCGGGTAAGCAAAACTCATTGTGGAGCAATTAGTCGAAGTACGTTAGAATTAAGTTTGAGAATCAATCATTAAGTGTCACGAGTTTATAAATGTGAATATTACCTTGTCACGATTCTGAAGGGCTGACCAAAATAGAACAAACGTTTTACTTTTAACTAGTTTCAGGTATGCCTGCGCGCGTGTACCTTATTTCAGTAATTGTTTTTTTTTAAAAAACAACATAATATTATTAAAAATGTAGGAGTTATAAAATAAAATTAAAAAGTTAAGAATTGTAAACATCTAAAAATTATGAAAGTTGATCATATTTAACTAATTCCATAAAGTTCTCCAAATTACCAAAACATATCATACAGTAATAGGGGAAAAAAAGAAGCAAAAACTCCTAAACTACATAACTTGAAATTTAAAGAAATTATCATCTATATGAATTTTAAAGAGAAAGCAACGACGGAAGAGGAAAGAGATGAGTTCGAATTTGTCAATAACTGCAGCTTTGAACAAATTGAGAAAATGACCCTATATAGCCCCTCAAAATTTTAATAGCCCATGCTTTTTTCTATTGACACGAAATGTCCATCGGGCACAAACATATTACAACTAATAATCTGAAATGTCTATTTTGTATATTTTTTGTATAGTGACAGTCTATTTAGTATATATTTTATATAGTGACAGTCTATTTGGTATATATTTTGTATAGTGACAGTCTATTTAGTATATATTTTATATCGTAACAGTCTATTTTGTATATATTTTGTATAGTAACAGTTTATTGTATATAAATTGTATAGTGACAGTCTATTTAGTATATTTTTATATTGTGATAGTCTATTTTGTATATATTTTGTATAGTGATAGTCTATTTAATTAGAATATATTTTGTATAGTGACAGTCTATTTTGTATATATTTTGTATAGTGACAGTCTATTTAGTATATTTTTTGTATAGTGATAGTTTATTATAGTGACAGTCTATTTTATATATTTTGTATAGTGACAGTCTATTGTATATAAATTATACGGTGAGAGTCTATTTTGTATATTTTTTTGTATAGTGACAACCTATTTTGTATATACCTTCCACCACCTCCCTGCCTTGTACCCTACCACTTACCAAGACATAACTGAAAAATTAAATGATCAATTGCATATTTGAATTTAAAAGTTATAACCAAAATTGTATTCTTCTTTTCATAAGTTTCCTTTTCTTTCTAATTTGATGAAACCATGTAAGCCAAAAAAAATTATAGCTTGTCAAGAAAATAATGGAAACAATTGTATAATTTGCCAATTAACAACATTGATGATTGATGTAATTCTCCTTAATTCATACTTTCAATGTCAGTGGGAGTATTTATTGACACTAAAACTCAAAATTCTTGCAAATGAAAAATAATGTAATTCTTTGGGCTATTAATTTTGGCCGACAAAGAGCATCTTTAGAAATTCGCCTAAAAGTGATCATGCGAGGAAGAAAAAGTTACTGAAGTAATACTACAAGATTGGGGACCAAAAGATATATAGAAAGAATCCAAGCAAAACTAATTGGGGAAAGTGCAAAAAAACTGTTAGTGTTGTCTTCGGCCAATCAGGTACTTGTGGGTCAGATATATAATTCGGTGGCTAGCCGCTAAAATTATTTTTAGGCTATAAAATGTATAATGTAATTTTGGGTTACCGGATATTATAAGTTTGGCCCGAATGACTATAAATGAATTTTGCTCGAACAAATTGCTCAAGAGCGTGTTTGTATTAATTCTCGTATTTATGTAGTTGTATCTGTTTTGTTTTTTTTTTATTTTTACGTAATCGTAATTTGAGCGAAACACTAAGTAAAAATTGGTGACTCTTAACCCTGATTTGATGTCTTTGGCTAGTCGTGCAATAAACATGTGAAGTTATATGCGTATTTAGTGGTTTTATCTTAGAATATGACTTGGAGTATTTAAGTACGTAGTTTTCGAAGGAATAATGAGTCTATTCAATGTGGCATATTAATAGCTGACTATTAGTTTAGGCGTTTACCCTGAAAATTGAGTAACAATTAAATGTATATTGTGATTTTAAGGATATGTGATTTAAACTAGCACCAATCGATAAACAACGAATTAAATAGATAACTTGGACAATAAAATAAATCAAACCAGTCTGCAAACAATGCCTTAACCTCGATTCGAGATAGTATCGAGGTTAGTTAATAAGAACAGTAGAGGATGGAACAAATAGCGATGAACAGTAAGTAAAAGAAAGCAGCGTATGTGTATATTCTTATCAGTCAGTAATAATTATCCCCTTACAAGTGAATGAGATCCCTCTTTATATAGTAGAGGAATCCTAAATAAGGTACAACTCTAATAACGGAAGTAGATCCCATGATTGGCACTAATAACCGCTTTGATTTGATCTGTTCCGGGATTTTCGCTCTGATTTTTAATCGGTTACTGATATCTCGCCATTCCGTTATTACGCTTTACTCGAAGTCAGTCATGCTTGATCTCGATTATTGCTGGCCTCGATCTCAATGAACACTTCGATCTCCAGGCGTGATGCTCTATCTTCGAGCTCGAGCCCGATCTATTATGAGGCTACCCTCGAGGCAACTCCCCTGCCAACGAAATCGGGTATACCCGATTTCGACAGTATACATTAGGTCTAACCAAATTTTTGATAAACAATGACAGAACAAGTCCAATAACGCGTAAAATGAAAATAATATAAACATAGAATTTTGACGCAGTACAATGAAAAAAAAGAAGAGGTAGAGTGCCACCAAAATTCACATTAGTGATGATTTAGAACGGTAGATCAACCTAAAATTTAGCCTTCTGCTCAATTTGATGGCTTTAACATTATCTTATGCAGTTTTGTTTTGCTAATAATCTTATACAGTAGTTAATAAAGCTAATAAATAGATCCTAAAAAATTGAAGCGTGTAAGGAAAAGGCTGCCTTCACGAAGCAAATACTAAGGCTGGCAAAATGAATGCATTTGCCAAAATAGATTAATTATTTTTTTGACAAAATAGGTCCATTTCACAACTTAAAGTAAGAAATCAATCTGCTTTTGAAGACACCCGTCACCCAATGTTTTACCTGACTCCACGTTCGTTTCGTCAAATTTAATCAATTACGTTCACTTTCTCATACCATTTCTTAAACTATTTTAACCAAGAAATATCCAATATGATAAAAGAATGAAACAACAAAATTTATGCAAATATAATTAAGCTACAAATATAAGAAAAATACAAAACAAAAGGTTTAACGAAATAGAGCTGTGTGTTTCTTAGACTGGACAATCTCATTTGTTAAGGAGATTTTGTTATTACAACTCTACTTATCATTTCGATTCCATACCTTAATTTGCACTGGCTTGACATTCCGATCTCAATTCTTCATTCTCCTTCCAATCAAATTCTATATTGATTACCTTGTCACAAATGCCTATTCCAATTCCATTTCGTATTCAGTGGTAAAATGATTCCAATTCGTAATCTCTTCACAATTTTAAAGAAGAAATTACAAGTGACGCAAAAATATTTAAAACACTTAAAGCATATATGCAATATCAAAAATAAAAAATAAAACCTCAATATGATCAATAAGTACCATGACAGCACAAATAAAGAAGAGGAAACTACGCAGACGGCCTATTAAATCTAAAATAATTATCCGTTTTTACCCATTCTCAAAAGAGTTACATCTCCACCAGAATTCTTCCGTTTATTTGCTAACCTAGGTTCTAATTAAGATTCTCCTCCTTCAACAATTCTACAATTCAATTTATATAGGTATTTGTGGAGAAGATTGTGGAGCTACGCTGGTTCTCGATTAAGGGAAAAATGATAAACTTTTAGGTGTTATTAGTGGTATAGAATGAGTGATGTTAGTAGTTTCGGACGGTGGGGGCTGGCATTGTAGAGGGGGTATCTGGATTGGGATGTTAGTGGTTTAATGTGTTGTTTTCGGTTGAATTGTTAAATATCTTGCATTTTTTTCTTTTTTCTCGAGCTCCTTGTTTTGTTGATGAAGTTTAAAATTCAGAAGTGCTAGTCGATCTCTGGACGTTTCTCTATGGACAAGCGATGCTGCTTTTTGAGATGTGTTATAAAATAATCAAATCGATCGTTGAAGGATTTTGAAGTTAGAAATTCATAAATTGGGTTTGTTGAGTTTATAGTTATTTCGATTTGATTCTGATTGCTGAGCTCTTTTTTAAAGAAATGAATGAGTCCTTTATAATAACCTATCATTACGTTATATATACCATGTACGTATTATAGAGGATGGATGAGTATTTTATTTGAAGGAATGGACCAATCCTCTATGATATCATATTAGTATATGATATATACTATATGGGTGTCATAGAGTGTTAGAACCAAATTACTTTAAAGATGAAATCCTTCGTCTTTTACCCAAAACCTATCATGTCAAATCATCAAGAAATAAAACAAAATGCGGAAGCGTACCTGAATCCATGAGAGACGATGAAATCCTTCGTCTTGCAAGTTATTAGTCTTCTAAACTAAGACGTGGGTGGCTCTCAACTTTTCCAATAACGGGATATGAGAAAAGAAAACCCTGCATCAGAAAAGAAAACCCTCTCAACATGTTTATGTAATTTTAATTTAGCCCATCATTAATTAGAAGTTATATCCAGGTATCTATACATAAGACCCCATACTTTAGGAGGTGTCTTATAGACCCATTTAACTTTAAACCTTAGCAGATCATCTTTATTTTGGGTCAACTTTTTAACGATAGCAATCAACATATAATTATTCTTAATACAAAGTATATGTGGGTCGTCACACACACACACACACACACACACACACACACACACACACACACACATATATATATATATATATATATATACACACACACATATATAATTGTATGTCACCTTATAAGCTCAAAATGTTTGCTATCATAAACCAAAGTACCTCCGAACAATTTTGTTCATCAATCATGCCAATATTGAACCAAGGTGGCTTTCATTACATTTATCATAACTAAACCTTTCTTGATTACGAATACCAATATAATCAAATGGCATAGATCAAATATGACTGTGTAGCATGGAAATTACATGCAATGTGATCCAAGCATGCCTATTTCCAACTGGTCTAACTGAAAAACAAGTCAGAGTGGAAAATAAACTGAATATTTTAATTCTACAGAAAAAATCTCAAATATCCATAAATTGAAATCATTACATGAAACCTTAAACTGAAACCAAATTGTGTCCATAAAGAACATTTAAGAGATTACAAACTCCCACTGAAACTGAATATTCTTAAATGACATGACACTCATATGAGCAATATGATCATGAAAACCTTGGGTGGTAGTCCCTTAGTATGTGGACCCATAACTATTGAGTTTGTACCAATATGTTCGATAGACACCTAATCACTCTGAACTCTTTCTTTAACAACCAGAAACTTTTTGTCAATGTACCTTGACTTTACCAAACTCATGTTGTTGTTGGAATACAAGACTGCTAGCTTATTGTCACAAAATAACTTAAGTGTTCTTTCAACTTTAACTATGGATTCCCAGCCACTGACAAAATGCTTCAGTCATATTCCATTATTAGATGCTACATAATATGTTATAAATTAACTTCTATGGTGAAAAGAGCTATGAGTGCTTGTTTAACACTCTTCCTTACATAGCTCATCAACCAAGTATGTCATATTATATCAGCATCTAGTAAAGTCGATATCCGAAGGCCTAATTATCTTTAACGAAGTGCAGAGTATAGCATGAGTACAACCAACTCAATAAGTAATAAGTCTAATCTTTGGGCCGAAAGTAGTGACGAGCTCAACCATTACAATCCAAATACATAATTTAATAGTATAGCAATGACATGAAATAGGACATTAATATCTCAGAGAAAACTCGTGATCTGTTCGTACATAGTATAGGAAATGTAGACATGCTTTCAGGTTTAACAATTAAGCTCGTTACAGATAAAATATGCCAAGCCTGATTGATATGAGGAATATGACATCTCTATATCTATATACCAATATGCATATCGTATGTGATACAACACAATGAAATCCTCACGTACTCACACTCTCAGAGTACTCAACTTGACTATCTCAATTCTCACTCATCACACTCAGTCACTCAGCACTGTACGGTACCCGCTGCGGCGTGCAATCCGATCCCATCATGAATCAATAAAACTTGCGGTCACTGCTGGTATGTCAAACTCCGCTGGGGCGGATCATGCCCAAGTGCTAATAAAACCAGTTGCGGTGCGTAATCTGATCCCATCATGAATCAATAATACCTGCTGCGGTGTACAGTACGATCTCATCATGAATCAATAGTACCTGCTACGACGTGCAGTCTGATCCCATCAATACTTACTCAGTCATCAATCTCTCCAGTCTCTCGGGCTCACAACATTCGTGCCAAGCAGCCAAATCAATGATACATGATGTGACAATAAATGCTAACAGAGACTGAGATATGATATGCAATGATGAATACGACTGAGTACAAAACTACAAATTAAGCAAATAACTCAACAACAAAAGAATGACCGCTATGGGTCCCAATAGTACAATCACATAGCCTAAACATGATTTCATACATAAAATCACAGCTCAAGTGCTCTAACAAATAGAATACAGTAATAATATTCTGACAAGGTGACTACACAGTCCCACTAAATCGACTAAGTCATAATTACTATAGTGTACGCCCACACGCCCATTACCTAGCATGTGCATCACCTCAACACCGATCACATAACACAAATTTCAGGGATTCATACCCTTAGAACCAAGTTTAGAAGTGTTACTTACCTCAAACCGTGCAAATCTCTACTCCAATAAGCCCTTGCCTTGTGAATCGGCCTACCAATGCCTCGAATATTGCCACAAACAACTCAATACAATCAACAAAAGCTATAGGAATTAATTTCATATGAAAAGGCTAAGTTCTTTATCAAAAGTTAAAAAGTCAACTCAAACTGTTAACCTCGGGCCCACATCTCGAAATCCAGTAAAAGTTACAAAATTCTAACACCCATTCAACCACGAGTCCAACCATACCAAAATTACTCAAATCCGACACCAAATCGTCAATCAAATCCCCAAATCTTACTCTCCAAATCCCTAGCCCAAAACTCCCAAAATTCCACCTTAAAAACACATAAACTAGGTGGGAAAATCAATGTGCCATCAATATCATTGAATAAAAATGATCAAAAGTGGCTTACTTCAAGAATTCTCGTGAAACACCTCTCACAAATTGTCTCCAACCGAGCTTGCAAAGTCCAAAAATGATAAAACTCTCGGAACCCTTGAATTTAAACACTACCTAGGCCCCTTCGCTTCTGCGGCCAAAGATTCGCATCTGCGTAATCGCTTTTGTGATGAAAGCTCCGCTTATGTAGAATTCACTTAAGTACTCATAGGTTCGCACCTACGGTCCAAGCTCCGCACCTGCGGAAGCGCTTCTGCGCCCAGCCGTTTGCTTCTGCGAAGCCAGCCTCACTTACCCATCTCCGCATCTGCGGAGCATTGCTCGCATCTGCAGGCTCGCAGATGCGAAAGACCCCTCACACCTGTGACCACTTGCCAGCCCCTTTAAGGACTGCACCTACGAACCCCTGCTCACTTCTGCGAGCTCGCACCTGCAATCAATCCCTCGCAGATGCGGTCACACCAGCAAATCCCCAACTTCAGCACTTCTTAGTCCACAAATTCAATCTGATTCCCATCCGAATCATTCCCGAGGCCCCCGAGACCTCAACCAATTATACCAACAAGTACTAAAACATGATACAAACTTAGTCGAGGCCTCAAATCACATCAAATAACATAAAAAATGTGAATTGCACCCCAATTCAAGCCTAATGAAAACTAATGAATTCCAACTTCTACAATTGATGCCGAAACCTATTAAATCAATTCCGATTGACCTCAAATTTTGCATACAAGTCATAAATGACACAACATACCTATTCCAACTTCCAAAACCAAAATACAATCCCGGTAACCACAAAGTCAACTCTCGGTCAAACTTTTCAACACTCCAAACTTCTAATTTTTCAACTTTCGCTATTTCAAGCCAAAATCACTTACGGGCCTCCAAATCACTATCCAGACACACTCGTAAGTATAAAATCACCCTACGGAGCTAACGGAACCGTCAAAACTCCATTCCGGAGCCATTTACACATAAGTCGACATCTGGTCAACTCTTTCAACTTAGGCTTCCAACCTTGGGAATAAGTGTCCCAATTTATTTTGAAACATCCCCGAAACAAAGACAACCACTCCAGCAAGTCACATAATAACAATTGAGCATAAAATAAGTAGTAAATGGGGGAACGAGGATAACACTCAAAACGACTAGCCGGGTTGTTACATCCCCCCCTCTTAAATAAACATTTATCCTCGAACGGGTATAGAATAATACCTGGAGTCTCAAATAGGTATGGATATCTGCTCCGCATCTCCCGCTCGGTCTCCCAAGTAGCCTCCTCGATTGGCTGACCTCTCTACTATATCTTCATTGAAGCTATGTTCTTTGACCTCAACTTCCGAACATGCCGATCCAAAATGGCCACCGGCTCTACATCATAAGTCAAATCACCATCCAACTGAATCGTACTGAAATCCAAAACACGAGACCGATCGCCGACATACTTCCGGAGCATGGAAACCTGAAACACTGGATGAACACTCGACAGATTAGGCGGCAAGTCAAGCTTGTAAGCCACCTCCCCAATCCTCTGAAGCACCTCAAAAGCCCCAATATACCGAGGGCTTAGCTTACCCTTCTTCCCGAACCTCATAACACCCTTCATGAGGTGAAACTCTGAGTAGTATCTTCTCCCCTACCATGTAGGCAACATCGCGAACCTTCTGATTGGCGTAACTCTTCTGTCTAGATTGCGCAGTGCAAATCCTATCCTGAATCAACTTTACCTTGTCTAAAGCATCCTGAACCAAGTCAGTACCCAATAGCCTAGACTCACACGACTCGAACCAACCCACCGGAGGCCGACATAGTCTCCCATACAAAACCTCATACAGAACCATCTGAATGCTCGATTGGTAGCTATTGTTGTTGGAAAATTTGGCAAGCAGCAGAAACTGATCCCAAGAACCCCCGAAATCTATAACACAGGTGAGTAGCATATCCTCCAATATCTGTATAGTGTGCTCGGACTGTCCGTTTGCCTGAGGGTGAAATGCTATACTCAACTCAACTCGTGTTCCTAACTCTCGCTGCACTGCGATGTAAACTGCGTGCCCCGATATAAAATAATGGACACCGACACACCGTGAAGGCAAACAATCTCACGGATGTAGATCTCAGCCAACCGCTCTGAAGAATAAGTAGTCCCAACAGGAATGAAATATGCGGACTTGGTCAACTGAACCATAATCACCCAAATAGCATCAAACTTCCTCGAAGTTCGTGGGAGCCCAACTACAAAATCCATGGTGATACACTCCCATTTACACTCCGGAATCTCAAGCCTCTGAACCAATCCGCCCTATCTCTGATGCTCGTACTTCACCTGCTGACAATTTAGCCACCAAGCTACAAACTCCACTATATCTTTCTTCATCCTCCTCCACCAATAGTACTGCCTCAAGTCCTAATACATCTTTGCGGCACCCGGGTGAATGGAATACCACAATTTATGGGCCTCCTCAAGAATCGACTCACGTAGCCCATCTACATTGGGTACACAAATCCGACCCTACATCCTCAACACCCTATCATCCCCGATAGTAACTTCCTTGGCATCACCGTGCTAAATCGTGTCCTTAAGGACGAGCAAATGGGGATCATCATACTGACGCTCTCTGATGCGATCATATAAGGAAGACTGAGAAACCACACAAGCTAGAACCCGACTGGGCGCCGAAACATCTAACCTCACGAACTGATTGGCCAAGGCCTGAACATCTGATGCAAGCGGTCTCTCACCCACTGGAATAAATGCAAGGCTGCCCATACTCACCGCCTTTTTACTCAAGGCATTGGCCACCACATTGGCCTTCCCGGAATGATACAGAGCGGTAATATCATAGTCCTTTAGCAGCTCCAACCATCTCCACTGCCTCAAATTTAAATCCTTTTGTTTGAACAAGTGCTGTAGACTCCGATGATCTGTAAATACCTTACAAAAAACACCATAGAGATAATGCCTCCAAATCTTCAATGCATGAACGATGGCTGCCAACTCCAAATCATAAACATTGTAGTTCTTCTCATGAGGCTTCAACTAGCGCAAATCATAAGTAATCATTCTACCCTCCTGCATCAAGATATACCCAATACTAATCAGAGAAGAATCACAATACACTATATAAGAGCCTGACGTTGAAGGCAAAACTAGAACTGGAGCTGTGGTCAAGGCAGTCTTGAGCTTCTGAAAGCTCTCCTCACACTCATCCGACCACCTAAATGGTGCACCCTTCCGGGTTAACCTGGTCAATGGCGCTGCAATGAACCAGAAACCCTTAACAAAGTGATGATATTATCCAGCCAAGCCAAGAATGATCCGATTCTCAGTAGTTTAAGATGGTCTGGGCCAACTCTGAACCGCCTCTATCTTCTTTGGATCCACCTTAATCTCCTACACCTCGTGCCCTAAGAACGCTACCGAACTGAGCCAAAACTCACACTCGGAGAACTTGGCATAAATCTTCCCCTCCTTCAACCTCTCTAGTACAATCCTCAAGTGCTGGGCATGCAACTCCGGGCTATGTGAGTACACCAGGATATCATCAATGAGTTCTATGACAAAAATATTGAGATATGGATAGAATACACTGTTCATCAGATGCATGAATGCTGCTGGGGCATTGGTCAACCCAAAAGACATCACAAGGAACTCATAATGACCATAGCGGGTCCTGAATTCCATCTTCAGAATATCCGAGTCCCAAATCTTCAACTGGTGATACCCATACCTCATATCAATCTTAGAGAACATCCCCGCTCCCTGAAGCTGGTCAAATAAATCATCAATGCGCGGCAAAGGATACTTGTTCTTGAAAGTAACTTTGTTCAACTGCCTATAATCGATGCATATCCGCATAGTACCATCCTTCATCTTCACAAATAGAACTGGTGAACCCCAAGGTGACATACTAGGCCTAATAAAACCCTTATCAAGAAGCTCCTGAAGCTGCTATTTCAATTCCTTCAACTTTGGTCGTGTTATACGGTATGGAGGAATAGAAATGGGCTGAATTCCCGGCACCAAGTCGATACCAAAATCAATATCCCTTTCGGGTAGCATGCTCGGCAGGTGTGCAAGAAACACATCCGTAAAGTCTCGCATTACCGAAACATAATCAATAGTAGGAGAATCAGCACCAACATCCCTCACGAACGCGAGATATGACAAACACCCCTTCCCAACCATCTGTTGGGCCTTTAGATAATAAATCACCCTGCTGGGAACATAATCCAGAGAACCTCTCCACTAGATCCTTGGCAACCCCGGCATTGCCAACGTCATGGTCTTTGCGTGACAATCCAGAATAGCATGGCATTGAGACAACCAATCCATACCCAAAATCATGTCGAAATCAACCATAATAAGCAATAAGAGATCAACTCTAGTCTCCCATCCCTCAATAGTCACTACACACGACCAATACACACGGTCCACAATAATAGTATTGCCCACCGACATAGATACATGAACATGCGAAACTAACGACTCACGGGGCATGTCCAAATAATGAGAAAAATATGATGATGCATACGAATAAGTAGAACCAGGGTCAAATAATATGGAAGCATCCCTGTGGCATACTGAGACAATACCTGTGATCACTGTGTCTGAAGCAACGGCCTCTGGCCTGGTAGGAATAGCATAGAATCGAGCATGACCACCACCTGATCGGCCTCCCTCTCTAGGGTGACCTCTAGCTGCCTATGCCCCACCCTGAGCTGACTGAGCGGGTGGTGAAGTAACCAGTGCAGAAGTCACAGCCCAGCTATTCTACTGAAATGGACCTCCCAAAAATGCCTCCTCACATGACCAAACTCTCCACACACAAAACAACCCCGCTCTTATAGTGGTAGCAAGTACTGAAGCAGACACCGAGTACCAGAATAATTACTAGAGGCACCTGGTGCAGATGCACCCTGAACCGAAGGAGTACGAGATAAAATCTGAGCTGGATGTGCACTGAGAGATGACTGACCCGGGTGAGCACTGTATGAACCATGACAAGCTGATGCGCCATAATAAACCGGACTAGCCATCTAAGCGGGCCTATAAGGATGACCCTTGCTGTGGTGGGACTGACCCCCATAAGAAACAGCATTGAAACCACTTGATCCATGAGGCTTCTTGGCCTCCCTCTTCTCACGCTCCTGACTACGGACCAGCTCTAACTGCCTAGCAATATCAATGACCTCGTCGAACATAGCACCTGATATATTCTCTTGAGTCATAACAAAACGCAGTCCATAGTTGAGGCCATCAATGAACCTCCTAATCTTCTCCCTCTCTATGGAAACCAACCAGACCGCGTGATGAGCCAACTCTAAAATCTCATCTCGTACTGGGTCACAGACATGCCTTATTGGCGTAGCTGCTCAAATTGCCTATGAAACTCCTCCCTGCAGGTCGGTGGCACAAACGTTTCCAAGAAGTGAATGAGGAACTCATGCCATGAAAGTGGTGTAGCACGGGCTGGCCTGCTCCGCTCATAGGTCTCCCACCATCTTATGGCTGCCCCCGTCAGCTGAAAAGTAGTAAAAGAGACCCCACTAGTCTCTAGAATACCCGTCGTCCAAAGAATCCGCTGGCACCAATCTAAGAAGTCCTGATAATCCTCTAACTCAGCCCCACTAAAAGATGGAGGCTTGAGCCTCCCAAACCTTTGTAGCCTCTTATGCTCCTCAACACTCATAATGGGACCCACCTAGGCCTGAGCAACTACAACCGGCTGGGCTGGTAGTATCCCCGGTGTCTGAAGTCCATGCACCACCTGCTCTAGAGTGCAGGCGGTGGGAGTTTGAGCACCTTCCCCAGCCTGAGAAGTGGCTGGTGCGGCCTGAACTGAAACCGCCTGAGCAAGGCTACTGCAAAAAGTCAATATTTAACCAAGAGCCTCTTGAAGGCCTGGAATCACAATAGGCATAGTTGGTTCCTAAGCTAGCCCCACCGGCTCAACCACATCTGGAATCTGCTCCTGAGTTGGAGCAACTGGTGTGTCTACAGGTGCTGCTCTAGCTGCTGTACAAGCTGCACCTCGGCCTCTACCGCGGCCCCGACTTCTCATTGCCCTAGCTAGTGGTACTGGTGGCCGTCTACCCGATTCGGTAGCACATGTCCTCACCATCTGTGAGAGAATAGAATAACAGAAGTTTAGTTTCCGGAATCAACAAATTTGTAGGACAAGGATACAAGAATGTGAAGTTTTCCTAATGGTCCGGCAGCCTCTCGAATATAAGTACAGACGTCTCTGTACATATCCTCAAGACTCTACTAAACCTACTCATGACTCGTGAGACCTATGTAACCTAGGTTCTAATACCAACTTGTGACGACCCAAATCTCACAAGTCGTGATGGCGCCTATCATAATACTAGGCAAGCTGACTTTAACAATAAAACCATGCATTTTTATCTTTGAAAAACATAGTAAGATAACTTCAAGAGAAAATCTCATAAATACTGATAAGAAAATACCGCGACTCAATACAGAATTTTCCAAAATCCGGGTGTCACTGAGTACATGAGCATCTATACAACAACACGGTCTGACAACTGAAACACTATATAGAAAGGTAGACCAGTACAAATAAAACTAAAAGATAAAGGACGAGAGTCAAGGTCTGCAGACGCCAAGGTAGCTACCTCGATAGTCTCCGACTTGATAAGCTCCAACACTAGAAACCTCTGTGCCCAGAAGTACCTGGATCTGTACACGAAGTGCAGAGTGTAGCATGAGTACAACTAACTCAATAAGTAACAAGTTTAACCTTTGGGCTGAAAGCAGTGACGAGCTCAACCATTACAGTCGAAATACAGAATGTAACAGTATGGAAATGATAGGAAATAGGATAATAATATCTTAGAGAAAACTCGTGATCTGTTCGTACATAGTATAAGAAATGTAGACATGCTTTAGGTTTAACAATTAAGCATAACTACAAATCAATGATACATGATGTGACAATAAATGATAACAGAGACTGAGATATGATATGCAATGATGAATGCGACTGATTACAAAACTACAAATTAAGACAATAACTCAACAACAAAAGAATGACTGTAGTGGGTCCCAATAGTACCGGCACATAGCCTAAACGTGATTTCTAACATAAAATCATAGCTCAAGTGCTCTAACACAGAGTAGAGTAATAATGTTCGGACAAGGTGACTACACAGTCCCACGAAATCAACTAAGTCTTAATTACTATGGTTACACCCATACGCCCATTACCTAGCATGTGTATCACCTCAACACCGATCACATAACACGAAATTCATGGATTCATACCCTTAGAACCAAGTTTAGAAGTGTTACTTACCTCAAACTGTGCAAATCTCAACTCCAATAAGCCTTTGCCTTGTGAATCGGACTCCGAATGTCTCAAATCTAGCCACAAATAACTCGATACATTCTACACAAGCTATAGAAACCAATCCCATATGAAAAGGCTAAGTTCTTAATCAAAAGTCAAAAAGTAAACTCAAAAAGTCAAGCTCGGGCCTACATCTCGGATTCCAACAAAAGTTGCAAAATATGAAGAACCATTCAACCACGAGTCCAACCATACTAAAATTACTCAAATACTACACCAAATCGTCACTCAAATCCCTCAATCTTACTCTCCAATCCTTAGCCCAAGACTCCCAAAATTCCACCTTAAGAACGCATAAACTAGGTGGGAAAATCAATGGACCATCAATATCATTGAATAAAAATGATCAAAAGAGGCTTACCTCAAGAATTCGTGTGAAACCCCTCTCAAATATCGTCTCCAGCCAAGCTTTCAAACTCCAAAAATAATAAAAATCTCAAAACCCTTGAATTTAAACACTACCCAGGCCCTTTCGCTTATGCGGACAAAAATCCGCATCTACGGAATCTCTTTTGTGATGAAAGCTCCGCTTCTGCTGAATTCACTTAAGTCCTCACAGGTTCACACCTGCGTTCCAAGCTTCGCAGCTGTAGAAGTGCTTCTGCGCCCAGCCGTCCGCTTTTGCGAAGCCAGCCTCACTTACCCATCTCCGCATCTGCGGAGCCTTGCTCGCATCTGCGGGCTCGCAGATGCAAAAGACCCCTCGCACCTGCAACCACTGGCCAGCCCCCTTTAGGCCTGACCTGTGACCCCCTGCTCGCTTCTGCGAGCTCGCACCTGCGTCCAATCCCTCGCAGGTGCGGTCACACCAGCAAATCCCCAGCTTCAGCACTTTTATGTCCACAAATTCAATTCGATTCCCATCCGAATCATTCCCGAGGCCTCCAGGACCTCAAACAATTATACCAACAAGTCCTAAAACATGATACAAACTTAGTCGAGGCCTCAAATCACATCAAACAACATCAAAAATATGAATCATACTCTAATTCATGCATAATGAAAACTAATGAATTCCAACTTCTACAATCGATGTTGAAACCTATCAAATCAATTCCGATTGACTTCAAATTTTGCACACAAGTCATAAATAACACAACTGACCTATTCCAACTTTCGGAACCAAAATTCTAGTTCGGTAACCATAAAGTCAACTGTCGGTCAAAATTCTCAACTCTCCAAACTTCTAATTTTCTAATTTTTGCCTTTTAAGCCAAAATCACCTAAAGACCTCCAAATCACTATCCGAAAGCAAGATATATCATGAAATAAATGAAAACGTGGAAACAAATATCATGACAGCGTATATAAACTCGTCACCTTGCATATACGTCATTTTCTCACATAATCCACATAACACATAGTTCAAGAATTCCTAATTCCCTCAAGTCAAGGTTAGACCCAACACTTACTTCACTCTGCGAATCAAAGCAATCAATCAACCAACCATTGTCTTTCGAACAATCCTCCAAACCAACAAAATCTAGTAAATTATCGACCAAACGATTCAAAATAAGCTTTAGAAACTACCCATTAATGAAAGAGGTTCAATTTTGATCATTTTTCAAAAAGTCAACCCCGACCAGGTTGGTCAAAACTCGAGGTTCGGACCAAAACTCGATTACCCATTCACCCCCGAGCCCGGTTATGTAATTTGTTTTGAAATCCGAACCCAATTCGAGGTCTAAATCTCAATTTTACAAAAATCCCCAATCTCTACCCAAATCCCTAATTTCTACCATGGAAATCCTAAATTTGATGTTGAAATCTCATGAAAAGTAATGGGTAATTTAAAGGAAATGGATTAGAGTTGCTTACCAATGATTTTGTGGAGAAAATCCTCTTGAAAAATTGCTTCTAGAGTGTTTAGGGTTGAGAAATGGTGTAAAAATAAGCTAAGTCCCGGTTTCCTCCTGTTTTACGCAACTGTAGATGTTGTAATCGCGAAGTCTTGTTCGTAATTGCGAACATCGCAAATGCGAAACAAGGGACGCAATGCGTAACTTGCTTCAGAAGAACAGAAGTCGCAAATGCGACAAATTGATCGCAAATGCAAATAACCAGCCTCCGCAAATGCGGACAATATCTTCGCAATTGCGAAGAAGTCCTAATTTGCTAGGCATCACAAATGCGACCTTGTGATCATTAATGCGATCCTGTGTTGTTCGAAATTACGAACCATTTCCTCACAAATGCGACGTTACCCAATCCCAGGCCCTGCTCGCAAATGCGAACTCTTGTCCGCAAAAGCGAGTCTCGCAAATGCGGGCCAGACCTCGCAAATGCGATATTTGTATCAGAACACCAGAGCTGGAAGGACACAAACTCACTTCAAACCATTCAAACTCATCTAAAACACGTCCGGAACTCATCAGAGCCCCTCGAGCTCCAAACTAAACATGCACACAAGTGTAATAACATCATACGAACTCGCTCGTGCAATCAAATCACCAAAATAACATCTAATTCTACAAATCAAACATCAAAATAAATGAAATTTCAAAGTAATCTCAAGAACAACTAGAATCACCTCTAAGCGTCTGAATCATGTCAAATCAAATCTGAATTGCACCAAATTTTGCAGACAAATTTCAAATAGTAATACGGACCTAAACCAAGTTTCAACATCAAAATCCAAACCCGTTAGCTATGAAGTCAACTTACAGTCAAACTTAGAAAATTTCCAAACTTTCAAAATATTAGGTTTCGATAAAATGAGTCAAGTCAACCTAGGGACCTCCAATTTCAATTCTGGGCATATGTCCAATCCCAAAATCACGATACGGACCTATTGGCATCGTCAAAACACCGATCCGAGGATATTTTCATAAATTGTTGACCGTGGTCAACTCAAGTTGTTTTTAAAGTCAAAAATCATGTTTTCTTTAAATTTTCACATAAAAACTTTTTAAAAAGCGACACAGACCATGCACGCAAATCAAAAAACATCAAACAAAGCTAACGTATGTCTAGGAACATTGAAATAAGGGCTAATACTCAAAATGACCTATCGGTCGTCACATTCTCCACCTCTAAAAGAAACGTCCATCCTCGAAAGGACATTGAAAAGTATTTAGACTAGTGTAAAGGTTGGGGTATCTACTCCGCATATCGAACTCGGACTCCCACGTATCTGCCTCGATCGGCTGACCTCACCACTTCACTCTAACATAAGGATAACTCTTAGACCTCAACTTCCGGACTTGTCGTGCTAGAATAGCAACCTGCTCCTCCTCATAAGTCAAATCCTTGTCCAATTGGACTGAGTTGAAATCTAATACATAGGAGGCATCACCATGATACTTCCGTAACATGGAAATATGTAACACCGGGCGAACTGTTGATAAGCTAGGTGGCAATGCAAGCTTGTAGGCCAACTCACCAACTCTCTCAAGGATCTCAAAGGGTCCTATATACCTAGGGCTCAACTTGCCCTTCTTCTCGAACCTCGTCATACCCTTTATGGGTGAAACCTAGAGCAAAACCCTCTCTCCAACCATGAATGCAACATCATGAACTCTCCGATCGGCATAACCCTTCTTCCTAGAATGTGCGATACGAAGCCGATCCTAATTCATCTTGACCCTTTTCAAGGCATCCTGAACCAAATCAGTACCCAACAATCGAGCCTCTACCGGCTCAAACCAAACAACCGGAGAACAACACCACCTCCCATATAAGGTTTCATAAGGAGCCATATGAATACTCGATTGGTAGCTGTTATTGT
Organism: Nicotiana tabacum; assembly: GCF_000715075.1. Taxonomy (NCBI): domain Eukaryota; kingdom Viridiplantae; phylum Streptophyta; class Magnoliopsida; order Solanales; family Solanaceae; genus Nicotiana; species Nicotiana tabacum. The sequence continues at coordinate 69,943,546 of NC_134088.1, forward strand.
AGGCAAACTCCGAAAGAGGCAAGAACCAATCCCAAGAACCCCTAAAATCCATAACACAGGCGTGAAGCATATCCTCCAAGATATGAATGGTGCGCTCGGACTACACGTCCATCTGGGGATGAATTGTTGTAATCAACTCAACCTGTGTGCCTAACTCACATTGTGCGGCCCTTCAGAAATGCGATATGAACTGCGTGCACCGATCAGAAATAATGGACACCGGCACACCTTGAAGATGAATAATCTTGCGGATATAGATCTCTGCCAGCCACTCGGAAGAATAGGTAGCTGCTACTAGAATGAAATGCACCGACTTGGTCAACCTATCCACAATGACCCATACTGCATCAAATTTCTTCAAAGTCCGTGGAAGCCCAACAACGAGATCCATGGTAATACGCTCCCACTTCCACTCGGGAATCTCAAGTTTTGAACCAAACCGCCAGGCCTCTGATGCTCGTACTTCACATGCTGTCAGTTCAAACACCGAGCCAAATAATCTACTATATCTTTTGTCATTCTTCTCCACTAATAATTATTTCTCAAATTCTGATACATCTTGGTGGCACCCAGATGAATGGAATACCACGAATTGTGGGTCTCATCAATAATCAACTCACGAAGACCCTCCTGATTAGGCACACAAATCGGACCTTGCATCCGCAACACCCCATCATCTCCAATAGAAACCTTCTTGGCATCACCGTGCTGCACTGTGTCCTTAAGGATAATCAAATGGGGGTTGTCATAATGACGCTTTTGATGCGCTCATACAAAGATGAATGAGAGACGGTGCAAGCAAGAACCTGACTAGGCTCCGAAACATCTAACCTCACGAACTAATTGGCCAAGGCCTGAACATCTGATGCTAACCTGGGGCGATACTATACTTCCATAAGCGTATTTCATAGCATCCCAATGTGATTCACTTTACGTGGGTATTTTCATCCCGTATAATTCATGAAATCCTTTTTTTCTTTATTCAAATCATTACTTAATCGAAGGCCCAAACGTCATCCTTTATCTTTCATATTTACACCCCTATTCTACTACCGGGGCAGCATTCCATCTCTTTTAAATTCTACTAGTCTTAGACTCCTTTGAGTATATTCAGGCTATACTGAGCTTTTTATATTCTTGTTCTCATGGGCTTAATCCCGAGGAATTATCCCTTCTCGTCACCTTCTCACTTGCCTATTCTTATCATTACTCCTGTATTCCTAAAACGTTGTCACTTTATCATACTTTAGCTTGCGACCTACACATATCTATTTATATTACTCGCAACTTTCCTTCAACTTTCTTGCACCATAAAGTTCCTTGTATTATTTTGGAATATCAAGCGAGACATCACATAGTCTCTAACTCTTCTTTAATCTCTTGACTAGGCCTCTCGATACCTAGAAACCATATGCTGGAAGATATGCCACCAATGACGTCTCTATCATTCTTGGATACTGAATCCCAGTGCTTCTAGCCCTCTATCCGAGGTATGGACTATTCACAACCTTCTGTATTTGAGTATCTCGTATGTTGTTCACCTTTACCTTACTACTTTAAAATCTTACATTGTATCTTCTATCTCTTTCATGACCTCCCTTCCACATAGGTATAATTCACGTCCATAACTTAAAGATCTATTATAATACTTGCAACTCTGGTGCATACACAACCCGGTGGGATCTTCATACTGACTTCTTTTGAGGCTGGTACTTTTTCTAACTGGCTTTATCATAGAGCCATTATAGGATATGGCTACTGTACTATCTCTCTTGTACCTCTGATATCTAAGAGTAATCCTGTAATGTTCTCAATCACGAGGTCTATAATTGTTTTGGGTCCAATAATCAGATCCCTGATTTACTTTGTTGATGTAACTCTTTAGTTTCCTCCTCCTTCTAATCAGCCTTTATGTAGGCTTAAGCTATTTTCCGATCTGCGGCTCATGGTATTAGTTATTACTTTAGCCTTTCGTGGGCGCTATGGAATATCTATGCTACAATCTTCTAATAATTCAATCTTTTGTGTATGCCCTGGGTTCAGTTCTTTCTTTTAACTTACACCGAAGTCTTCTACGGCTGTATGATTGACAACATATATGATACATGGATAATACTATGAAATATTAAGTGCGTTTATAACGTAGCTAATTCTGGATCATTTTTCGAATAATTCCTTTCGTTCCATCTCAACTTTCTTTAAATGCAAGCTATTACTTTTCCTGATCTTTCTGCCCCCTTGTTGCGTGCATACTTAGCTTATCTTAGTTCCCACGTATACCAAAGTTTTTGTGCAACTCATATGATCTTGAATATCACTTTTGATTTTACTTCCCGTTCATTAGCCACGGTAGGTGCCACTTTCTTATGGAGTGCATACAATGTTGTAGTGAGAATGTTTTTACATGACCATTTCTTCAAGTTACTATGTTTAGGTTGAAGCCTCCTTCCTTATTTCCTCAGCTAGTCTTTTATTGTAGTAATTAGGGAGGACCCTCTAACTCTTGTGAAGCTGTGAGCTTCTTACATTGTATACTCGACGGACCTTTTAATGTCCCTCCTTGCCTATAATTATCCGTAGTTACTTACCTCCACGCCCTTGTGCTTGTAGGGTTGCTTCTGAACTGATATTTTAATTATCTTCCCAGTGGCATTCTCTTTTATTTTCGTAACACTCATACGGTACCTTTTTAACTTCCCCAACTCCTATATGAATATATCTCAAATACTATAATGTCATAACTGCAAGGCTGAATTCCCCATGTTGGGGTTCACTATGTTTATCTTGCATTGATTTGTTGATTGGTCTATATCCTCTTGTCTAGCCATAACTAGGCTCTTCCTGAATCAACTACTAATTACTCGTTGGCCCATTCTCACATCAATACTCCGAGTAATGTTTCTTGGGTTATTCCTTTTGTCTTAACTTACCTCTCGCACTGGCTCCTTATTTATTAAAGACATCCCGGGCTGGAACCCTTACTTCCTTTCCTTAACGTCGTGCTTGCATAATGTTCTCGAATCGTAGCATATCTATAGGATTTGAATAAGTGCAATCTTATCCTACTTAATGCCACATTACTCCATATTCCCCCCTTTTTGGGGAGTACTATGATTTAGTGCTACGATGATCTACGTATAGATGTTTTACCTCTTTATCTTTGGCGTCTTTTAACATCATCGATGACCCTTATTCGCCTCGCGGTAATCTTTCTGTACCAAGGATAATAAATTTCCTTACTCGTAAGGGTGACACTTAGTATAACTGGCACATACAATCCCTTAAGCTGAACTTTGCTCATATTGCTTGCTTTAGGGAGCATCTTCCTGAATGACCATTCTCTGAATTTCTCATGAATCTTCTCCTATTGTTCATTCTGTTATCATCGGAACAAAATCTGAAATTCTCATGATGTCGACCATTATCAACTCACTCAGTCCCTAATTCATGTTTAGTTTATCCCGTTCTCCAGCCCATACCGATTTCTAGTATTCTGGGTCTAACTTTTCCTTCTGGTAGTTGCATTGGAGTACGAACTTATTTCTCGAAATGAAGATATGACTTTATGGCTAGTATTCTTTTGTTGTCTCAAGGCCTGCCACCTCTCGTCTTTTCCTTCGCTTGACTATAGACTCTGTAATACTGTCATCCTTTTCTTTTTCTACCTTCATCATCCATGTATCACATCTTACTCATAATGCTTCATTAACTCTCTTCTTATTTTCCGTTAACATTTATGTCAGTCACTTTATTCTAAAAACTCGAACAAGACATTCTTTTGCTTTTAGATCCCCTTGCTCCATCTACTGGCTCTTCGGGTTGCCTAACATTCTTTCTCTACAAGGGACAGGAGCCATACTAAGCTAATATTTATCCTTTCAAGGCTTCTAGTGCCTATATTTGTAGTACTCATATCTAGCTGTACTATTTTAGAGCGCACCATCTGGGTGACTCACAGGGAGATTTATTAGCACATTTGCAATGTCCTTTGGAAATGTTAACTAACGCATACAATCCATCCACCATTTTGGGTCACTCTAACCCCAGCTGGATCCAGATATCCGTCTTTCTCTTAACTATTTATGTTAGCCCCCATATGGCATAACTAAGATGGGTGTGGCCATTTGTACATACCTCTGTGACAGTTGAAGATAACACAAAATGCTTATATTTCTCTGCCCGAATGTAATACTGATAATCTTCATTAAATGGGTGCCCCGTGCCCTTCTTCATCTTGCTTCTTTTACTTGTTGCAACTTGTACCTTCTAATTCTCTCATTGCTTTTCACCATATGGGTGGATAGATATTCTTGCCTTAAGGATCCATATCAAGAAGCTTATATGTATTAGTACACACCTGCTCTGCTGAAGACCTTATATTTACTCATCAAGAATGATGCAAAAATCGAGTTCCTCTGACTCAACTCTTCCACAGCCACATTCAATTCCTTACCAACCGCCTTTCTAGATATAGGCATCGTCATATTATGAATAATATAGAGTTTAGGAAATTGAGTTCTTACAACTAAGCTCTACCACACGATATAGAGTAAGAAGAAAGAGTGATAGTCCTAAATGCCATATAGCCTCCTACTTATAAGTGTGGTACATAACACACCCATAAACAAGACTCTACTAGACACAGCTAGTAGACTCCCTATGATAGAACTGCTCTGATACCACTTTTTTCACGCCCCGAACCTGGGGGCGAGACCGGCACCCGTTGCCTCACCTATCCTCGTGTTCCAACTTGTGACTAACGGACTCTAAACATATAATGTCATACTTAGGCCATGGGCCCCATTGCAAGATAATTGCGAATGCTGACTAAACATCAATATAAAGCTGGGCCGACAAGGTCATCATAAACAATACAGTTGGCAAACCAACAAAATATACATAAAAGGCCTACAAGCCCAACATACTGCACTAACTGACAGGATACGTCTCCAAGCCTCTATTGATGGATATACTGTGATTGGAACAGGGCCCCGACCTACTCATATCATATATACATATATACACAAGATGTACATAAAGCTCTAGACCCGGCAACTCCGAAGGGCGTGGAGCTTACCGATCAAGCTGAACTTGGGCAACACCTAATGAGGAGGTCTACCTGTCTGTCTGTCTAAACCTTTACACATGAAATGCAGCGCCCCCAGAAAAAGGGACACCAGTACAAAATAATGTACCAAGTATGTAAGGCAATATACTGAAAGCTGAAACTGAACTGATAATATAATAGCTGAAAGTAACTGGGAGTCAAAGATAATCTGAAGATATGCTCACCTGCTGATACTGACTCAACTCTCTCAATATAGTAAGTAAAATAGTTGTCCGGCTTATAAGGCTCGGTATATATAACTGCTCTACCGTAGTAGGCTCGCTCATAGGCGCTCGGCCATACTAGGCTCTGTATCTCGGCCAACCGGGCTCGCTCATAAGCGCTCGGCCATAGTAGGCTCGATATATAACTTACCATCTGATCAAAGGTTGCCCAATAGGGGCCTGCCCATCATTTATAGCACGATGGTAATGAAAATACTATAACACTGTATATATAGTCTCTCTGCTCTCTTGACCGGAAGAAGACAATACTCAATTAAATATTAAGTCCTGATGAGGAGAATACTGTAATTTATTAGACTACGATAATGTATATTAATTCGAGAGTAGGAGCTTCTCTTTATGCCTCGTTATCAAACACATGTAATTACGAGATCATGCCAAAATGAAGGAAGGGATTAGCCTTAACATACCTGAGCCGGTTCTCTTGACAATCCCTTTAATACACGTCAATTGCGACAACATGTAATCGGTAAGATCGGAGTAGGGAAGAATCCGTATGATATTCTTGAGAAAGATTGTACCGTACTCCCTTAGAATCAAAATCTCACGTTGCGATAACATTAGGTAGACTTCGTATGAAATCTTTGAATCCATTTCGTTGCTATTGCAACATTAGCTTTGCTGAAGCTTTAAGAATGAGAATTCCATCTGTTAGCTAACTTGGCATCCAACTTGCTGGTTTAATTCTAAAGTGGCAAGCATGCCATAACTCATCATCCCAACCAAGTTATATTACCACTAAATCTCCAAGTTATGCCATAATGTGGCTGGTCTAACTTTCCAAGTTATATTACCACTAAAGAAACATAAATCCAAGGAACATTTCACGTGTAAACAAGGCATGTTGTGTCTTATGACTCATCATTCATATTGGTGCCACTTTGGCTTAGCTTAATGCCAAGTGGCAGCCCAACAAGGATCCTTATCCACTCATTTTCTTAATTAATTAGTTAATTCCCCACTAATTCAATAATTACCCAATTATCCACATAATTAGGAATTATCTCAAATTACTTAAAATACTACTCACTTTAACACACTTCGTACACCTTACTATTATGGTCATGTGGTACCTTGTATGGCACTAGTCCATAAATACCGGATATTATAGCTCGAACCGTATTTTTTTCTCAAAATGTCAAACTTCGACGAAAACTAATTTCCTTCGATTCGCTTACCCTCTCACCTTCACGAATTTACTTATCCCTTGTTTGAAATAGCATAATACTTATAATCCCAAAATAATCTCATTCCCGAGCTTACATCGATTAACTTACGATTTAACGTACAAAAATGCGGGATGTAACATCTTATTTCCGAGCTTTCATCAATTTATTTATGGCATACTTTTACGTACAAGAAATATGGGGTGTAACACACTAGGCCTAATGAATCCATTATCAAGAAAATCCTGCAACTACTCCTTTAGTTGCTTCAACTCAGGTGGGGTCATACGGTATGGTGGAATAGAAATGGGCTGTGTGCCTGGAGCCAAGTCAATACAAAAGTCGATATCTCTATCGGGTGGCATCCCCGAAAAATCTGCAAGAAACACCTCTGGAAACTCACACACAACTGGTACTGAATCCATGGAAGGAACCTCCACACTAGAATCATGAATATAGGCCAAATATGCTAGATATCCCTTCTCGACCATATGCCGAGCCTTCACATAAGAAGTAACCTTGCTAGTAGAATAGCCAGGAGTCCCCCTCCACTCTAATTGGGGCAACCTCGGCATGGCTAAGGTCATCGTCTTGGCGTGATAGTCCAATATAGCGTGGTAAGGTGACAGCCAATCCATGCCCAAAATAACATTAAAGTCCACCATATCAAGAAGTAGGAGATCTACACTAGTCTCAAGGCTCCCGATAGAAAACGCACATGAGCGATAAACACGATCTATAATAATAGAATCTCCCATAGGAGTGGACACATATACATGAGCATTCAAAGAATCACGAGGCACAATCAGATATGAAGAAAAATAGGATGACACGTAGGAATAAGTAGAGGCCAAATCAAATAGAACTGAAGCATCTCTATGGCAAACTGGAACAATACCTGTGATGACAGCGTCAGATGGCTCTGCCTCAGGTATAGCTGGAAATATATAAAAATGTGACTAGGCCCCACCACTCTGACCTCCATCCCTCGGACGACCCCTAGCTGGCTAGCCTCTTCCTCTAATGGCCTGACCTCTACCTCTAGCAACCTGACCCCCGCCTCTAGTTGGATGTGCAGACGGTTGAGCAATCGGTGCCAGCATAATGGCACAAGAACCCTGCTAAGCTGCTCGTCAATCTTGGGAAATACCTACTAATATGACCTATGCCCCCTCACGTAAAGCACTTTTTCGGTTGCTGATGCTGCTGAAGCTGTGACTGACCCTGACGACCCAGGTATCCACTGTAGTAAGTTTAAAACGGTGGTGCACTCATAGGAGATGAAGGTGCACTAAATGCTGGCTGCTCAGGATGAGACCCATAAGAACCACGGCCGCCCGAAGCACCGTGGGCTACCTAAAGAGCTGACTAAATAGGCCTAGAAGGATGGCCTCTACCAAAAGAACCTTTGCCTCCAGATGAGGCACAACTGAAGCCACCTAAATGATGAGACCCCTTTTCAGATATTGCTCTTCTATCCTGACCACGAACTATCTTGATCCGTCTAGCAATCTCTACGACCTTCTTGAAAGAAATATCATTCCCCGTCTCCTTGGCCATCTGAAGCTTTATGGCCAATGTAAGTCCATCAATAAACCTCCTCGCCCTCTCTCTATTAGTGGGAATCAAAATAGCTGCTTGATGGGCTAGGTACACAAATCTGGTTTCATACTGAGTGATGGTCATGCCACTATGTTGAAGGCGCTCGAACTACCTGCGGTACTCCTCTCTCAGAGTGAAAGGAATAAACTTCTCCAGAAATAGCTGCGAAAACTGATCCCAGGTAAGTGAATATGAACCAGTCGGTCTGGTCAAAACAAAATCCTGCCACCACCTCTTAGTAGAACCGGTCATCTGGAATACTACAAAGTCAACCTCATTGATCTCAACAATACCCATGGTGTGCAACACCTCGTGGCAACGGTCCAAGTAGTCCTGTGGGTCCTCAGAACCAAAATAAATAGAAAAGAGCTTGGTGAACTTATCCAACCTCAACAATCCCTCAGAAGATACCGCGGGCGTTGCCCCGTGCTGTGTCGCAACAACGGGCTGAACTACCCCAACTACTGGAGCTGTCGGAGTCTGGTTTAGGGGAGCCATCTGCTCCGGATTTTGAGTGGTGGGAGTCTATGCTCCTCCCCCGGCTTAAGAGGTGGCTGGTGCCATAGGAAATACCCAGTTTGAGCCACACTCTCCATAAGCCCAACCAAGCGGGCTAAAGAGTCCTAAAGTACGGGAGTGGCAATAAATCCCTATGGGACCTGAGCGGGTCCGACTGGTGTGGTCTGAACTGGACCTCCCCTTCATAGTCAGTCTGAGGCTCCACCATGGGTGCTACTGCTCGTGCTCTAGGGCAAGCTTTGCCTCTGTCTCGGCCCTGGCCCCTACCCCTGGTAGTGGCTACAACAGGGGCTCTGGCTCCTGCCTGGCTGTAGACGTTGTTCGAGTTCTCACCATCTGCGAGAGAACAAGAGTAGAATGGTTCAAACTTCAATAATGGAAATAAACCTGTCACGACCCAAAATCCACTAGCGGTCATGATGGCGCCTAACACCGCCGTCAGGCAAGACAATGGTGATTGATCAATTTAATTACTCATTTTATTATTTTTGAAATCATAATTCTTATTAAGGAAGGAAATTTACGCTTTTAAATCCACGGGAACATACATAATTAGTAGTTTATAAAAGAAATGAAGGGCGATAATGATATATAGCTCCATAAGCATCAACTAGCATATCCCAAAACCTGGTGTCATAAGTGCATAAATATTTACTAAGGAGTACAATAATGATACAACATCTGTCTAGAATGTAAATATGTTAGGATAAGTAAATAGTACGATGGCGACTCTGTGGACTGCGATGCGTAGCCCAGAATGCAGCTCATATTTAGTGCAAAAGTAAAGCATGAGTACGTAAATCAACGCCTACCCAGTAAGTATCTAGCCTAACCCCGGAGAAGTAGTGACGAGGGGTCGACATCAACACTTACTAGTGGTCCAATAAATCAACATGGCAAATCATAAACGGATAAGAAGCACAACAGTAGTAGCGAGGTAAATCTGTAACTAACACAATTTTCCAAAATATCTTTTAACGATATCAATTTCTCAATCTCATATTCTATCTCAACAACTCAAAATTATCAAGTACCAATATCAAACGGATAAAGAACTACCATATAAAGTACCATGCATCAGTGGAAGGATAATCTCGTGAGCATTCTGACTGCTAGCGATATAACGCACGATTATGACAATGTCGTACGACCCGATCCCAGAAGGAATATGATACTACCAAGGCGAACGGACCAATCCCATCATAACGTGTGCACTGCCGAGGGTCGAACGATACGAACCATAAATGCATCTATTATACTATCGAGGTAAACAGACTGCTCCCATAAGAATATGGTACATAATCCTACCGAGGCGAACAGTCAGATCCTATTAGAATAAGAAACTTTAACGGGTCCTTGACCCCACTCATGAATCAACGAGTGAGTTATAAATTTGAAGGAAAAGCTCTCGATAAAAACACATAGCGCGGGAGAAATTCGAAAGAGGAGCACAATTGTTTGCGGCTAATCATGAAGCTCGTCAAATCTCTGCAATAGCAAGTCTATCACTCTATGCAAGTCTAGTCTCAAGTCGTAACGCAAAATAAAGGTATTAAACGAACAAAGATAACTCCAATAGTACAATTATAGCAAGGCATGAACCTAAGACTACTCGGACATAACATGAATCTAGCTACGTACGGACTCTCATCACCTCGTGCGTACGTATCCCACGCAATAAGTAACACATATCAAATACGTCACCTAGGGGTAGTTTCCCCCTCACAGGTTAGACAAGAGACTTACCTCGCTCTGAAGTTCCATAACCGGCTCCAATGCCTCTTTAACTTCTCGACTCAAAGCCAAACAATTTGAAACGAGTCAAACAATATGCAGTTCAATCAAAATATACTCCAATGCTTATAATTAATCAATTTATAACAATTCCCAACTCCACTCGAAAAGTCAATAAAGTCAACCCTCGGGCCCACGTGCCCGAATTTTGAAAGTTTTCGAAGATAAACTTTACTCATGACACCACAAACTCAAATATATGATTTATTCCAAATTCTATATCCAATTTCGTGGTCAAAATCCAAAAATACCAAATTCTAGGTTTTCTACCAAAATCCCAAATTTTTACTAATTTTCATGTTTAAATCCATATATAAACCATGTCTTTAACTCACAATATGCGGGAATTACTTACCTTGACATGGATGATGAAAATCTTCCCTCCAAGAGCTCTAAATATGGGCCAACTAAATGAAAATATGAGAAAAATGGGCTAAGTCTTCGGATTAAAAACACCTCACTGCCCAGCGACCTTCACACCTGCGGTCAACTAGCCGTTTCTGCGGCTCCGCACCTGCAGAAAATCCATCGCAGGTGCGGCTCTAGCTCAAGTCAGCAGCCCTCGCTTCTGTGGACCACAAGTGCTTCTGTGCTCACGCACCTGCGTGACCAACTACCCTCCTGCGGCCCAGGTCTTCTTGGCCAACCTCTGCTTATGCGATCTCTTCTACGCCTCTGCGACTTCGCAGGTGCGTAATTTTCCTCGCACCTACGCCCCCTAGACCTTCTCAACAAACATCGCACCTACGATGACCGCTACGCACCTGCGGCCACTCTTTTCACCGGTGCGATTACACTAGTCTTCAACAGCAACAACATCTCCTCAAATTCGAATTCCTATCCGTTTTCAAACCCAAGGCCCTCGGGACCCCATACAAACGTACGAATACATCCCAATATACGATACAAACTTAGTCGAAGCCTCAAATAATGTCAAACAACATCAAAATTCCGAATCGAAGGCCAAAACCTTTCTTTCAACTTTCCAACCTTCAAACTTCGTTGAACGCATCCGAATTACACTTAAACATCCCGGAATGACGCAAAACTTTACGTACAGGTCATAAATCAGAATACTAACCTACTCCAAGACTCAAAACCTCAAACAGATGTCAATAACATCAAAATCCACTTCAAACCAAACATATAAAATTCTAAAACATTCAAAATGCCATCGATCCAAATTAAGCATCGAAATGCCCCCGGACCACCCGATACTCAACCCGAACACATGCCCAAGTCCAAAATCATCATACGAACTTATTGGAACCTTCAAATACCTATTGTGAGGTTGTTTACTCAAAAGTCAAACCTTAGTCACTTCTTCCAACTTAAAGCTTCCGAAATTAGAATGTTTCATCCGAATCAACTCTGAACTTCCGAAAATTCAATTAAGACCACACGTACAAGTCATAATACTTGAAGTGAAGCTACTCAAGGCCTCAAACTGCCGAACGACGCGCTAAAGCTCAAAAACACTAGTCGGGTCGTTACATTCTCCCCCACTTAAACATACGTTCGTCCTCGAACGTGCTAAGAACTGCTCCGGAGTTGTCCCAAAATCACTGTTCAACACCTTGTGCACCTACCCGTGCCACCACAACCTAGTTGAGCACATTAGCTCGAGCCAGACTCAAGATCCTCCCTATAACCTTAGCTAACAAGCCTTAGAACCAAATTCCAACATCCGAAATTCTCTACTATACCTGATTCTAAAATACGAACAACGCATCAATCCCTATACACTGTACCAAAACCTAATCATGCACCTATGCTGAAATCACATCATGCACCACATAGGTCACCTACCCATAACAACCTCTTCCAAGCACATCAACTGCAAATCCACTGACCCGAGGCCTGTAGTATACCTCATAACATATATACACCCTGTCTCAACCCTCACAATACTGCAATGATGAAAGAGATGCGCAGGAACTTATAATTACCCGTCAAATCAATAACTCACAGATTTTCTCCGTTTGGCGAGAACCGTTACCTCATTCTGAACTATATAGTGACATTCCCTCTTTAATATACCTTACATAAACCCGATCGCACCAATTTCAGATCTAATAACCTCGTCTCACCCAGTACAAGTTGCTCCGAAAATGAGCCACCTCAAACATGACCAAGATCTCATATGACGCCATCAATGCGCTAGCAAGCTACAACTTGAATATGACACATAAGGAAAAATGAAATCTGGAAAATAACTACCCAGCCCGCGTAATGAATAAAATGGTCGAACAGACGCTATGAACCCTTCTTAGAGAATGAGAAACAAAATACACAAGAATAAATATAGGGAACCGTACTCAACATCTCACTATTGCGACGTGAAACTCGATCCACACATGATACTGTTGCGGCGTGCAACCCGATCCAAACAACATACCCGTGGTGGCGTGCCACCCGATCCACACATAACAATCTATAAGGAAATACCTACCGACCCAGAATGCTCATACCCCCGAAATACCCGAATATCGACCACAAGCACGCCAAGTGCATAGCACAATCCCTGGAAAGACGGATAGCATCATAATCTACAAAACCCAAGTAAGACTAAGGTTCAATAAATGACCTGCACCTCGAGAGCCATCTTGCTCATATAACACCACAAGCTACACGGGATCACAACACATGTGCGAATAATCAAGACGTCTCATAACCCACATGGCACAATAGAGTATTACATGGTATAGCTGACGATGGGAATACATCTAACGCCCGAAGACTCCTCCATAAGCAGTGCTATGACGAATGAACACATCCGACCTAACGTAGAGAACACATTCACATTAGACCCACTAACGAATTTCAAACCAATTATGATCATACCATGCTGGGCCAACAACCTTTCAAGGATCCACAATGTCCCTATTAATGACACACACGAGAAGCCGTCCAATCCAGATCAATCCCGCAGTCTACAATCAAATGACTAGATCGCCTTTTAGGCATAAACTCTCACATTAGCGATAGTACCAGAATCTTCATACTTGGTTTCAATCCCTAACAATTAAGTGACTAACATGTAACACTTATACAAATCTCCCCGTGGGATATGCTCCCACGACCTTCCGTACTAGGTATCCAAGTCTGCACATCCATACCACCAACCGTACTAATTCTGTAAAGCAAATCAAGAATTCGCAAATAAATACACAAATACTCTTACACAGGACACCGTTGTCAGGTGACACTAAAGCAAATGCCAGCTTACTCTGAACATCTGGATTCTTCCCTGCTCATCCGAGCTCGTCACATTCTTATTAACACCGAATCGCAACCTTGATCCTTAACTTCTAATTCCCATGCCGCTCATTACACCTATCATGCCGCAATGCGAGAGTACAAGAATTCATCATAACCCCTATACTACTAGTAGAATAAACACTTCATTGGCTAGAACTCTTTCACTTAACTCATTTCAGAAGAACCCTTGCAACACGCAGCTGAATTCCCAGAACCGCAGAAAATACAAACCTTAAGTTGTGGTTTAAACCTCTATAATTATTCCGGGATCCATTTACACATAACAAGGACATTTGAATCAAATACCTCCCAAATCAATCAAATTATGGTAGCTGTCAAGCCCGTACGTACAACCACAAATCACATGTATAACTACACGCCGAAGGAACTGATCATTGCCACAATCTTGCTGATTCAAACCATCACTCACAGACCCAACTTCATCCAATTTACACTTGACTTGCCTTAGAAATAATAATAGCTCTATTAAAAAACAAAACGAACTCAATCAACACTCATCCCGAGTGTCTCGAATCACTAGACCACACCGTCTCGATACCTATGAACCATCGCATACCCTTCTCATGCGCACAATAACACCTCCAATTGGTACACCCATTCTAAAGCACCTTCCGCGAATACAAAACTATTTCTTCCATTTCTCTAATACTGCCCTGCAGACCCGATGATAACACAAAAAATTCCCCAAGTATTCTTCACACTCTACTACAAAATCCCGGTCTTCAGCCACACCACGAACCCAAAATCCTTAAATACCGCATTTTAATTCTTGCACCCACTAGAACCATTACTGAGAGTCACCCACTCTGACCTGGTCCCGACTATAATCAAACTCCATCGCTCTGTTAGCATATGAACACTCCCAAAGAAGCAACCAAATTAATTTTTTTTCTTGTACATCACATCCACAAGAAGCATAAACTCTGAGTCTTCCTCAAAACCTGCATATGAATCGATACGGCCAAATATAGAATACATTCATTCTTTGCTCAAATTAACCCCGATGTTCATTTTTCTTTGTCATAATGATCCACCAATGCATGAATAACCAAAAACCGCACAAGCAGACAACCACGCGATCCAATCGTAGACTGTGGGCTCCCCCACTTAACTTTAAGCTACAATCACATAAATCTAGAACCCACAAAGATTCCTCCTTCTTAATTTACCATGATCTCGCACCGTTAACCCGTCAAACTTCTCGAAATCTCTTGTTAAACTTTTCATGAACATTCCAAATTATCAGCCACAATGGCATATTCTACCTTCTATTGAGTAGTAAGTAGAACTCTTCGTAGAAACTTCATCAAAATCACGCAACCGCTAACCTCTCCACAAGAGATAGCCCACCTATGGAATTCCATACTGACATCTTCCAATGATGCTGCACAGGGTACAACTACCATGAAATCAGTAAACCCTCCTGAGCCCATGCTCGTCCACCGGCTGTAAAAGTCTGTTCATTCCCCATAGACGTC
This sequence comes from Nicotiana tabacum, assembly GCF_000715075.1. Classification (NCBI taxonomy): domain Eukaryota; kingdom Viridiplantae; phylum Streptophyta; class Magnoliopsida; order Solanales; family Solanaceae; genus Nicotiana; species Nicotiana tabacum. The sequence goes on from NC_134088.1 coordinate 69,958,739, forward strand.
AATTGAAAGTCCGACAATACATTCCAAACTCGAAGTCACGTTGCATCCCAAAAATGATAATCAAGTTTCCACACCCCTTTTCATTTCAAGAAAACTCCTCTCTACCATAATTCAATCTTCCTCAGTACAGTAGCCACTATCCTAAATAAAATCCGTAGACATAGTCACTTTCCACCATGACTCCCAAATCACTCTAACCTTTCTCAAGGCATATGGCCACCCTACCACAGAATCCATATGCTACACTGCCAATCCTACTTCGGTTAAACAATCTCCTTTAAGCAACTTCTCAACCTATGCTTTTCATACTTGACCTGCTAGCAATTCAACCACCGCGAGACACCTCCCGCCATGCCCTTCCTCATCATTGTCAACCCAAATGTTGCATCAAATCAAAATCCATCTTTGTAGCACTTGAACTAATAAATTTCTACCAACTCTAAGCCTCCCCGAAGATCATCTTTCTTGAGCCATCAACATTAGAAATACCAATTCGATTCTGAAACAGCTATATACTACTATCTTTGATAACCGCTTCTCAGGTACCACTTCACAACACCCAGTCCCGAAGGAAAATCAAAGAAGACCACAACACCGACGAGCCTTAATGTGTTCAAACAAGGACGACGACACCACATCACAAATGAGAATTCCACCACACTCGAAAATATCAAGTCTCGTTACTGTACCAACCAAGGCCTGGACATCCATAGTCTGATTGCCTTTCCTCCGCTGGAATTAAATGTCGAACCTCTAATCCATAAACCGAGTAGTCCTCCTTTCGAGTTATTCATTGCCGCGACACATAAATAAGTACCTTACAATTTACACCCATACTGCGCGATAACCATTCATGAATATCATAATGCACCATGCATAGCCGCGAACCCGTAGGAAATACTAACATTGCGCTGAAATGACATAACATCCCTCCATGAGGCGACGACAATAGCCCAATCAAATACGCACGGAGAAACACCCTACACCATATCAACAGTACCATTACAACTCCTCGATGCCCAATGGATAACAAGCACTCCACATCGTATAAGAATGAATAGAAAGGAAATGAAGGAATGATCCTCAATGGAATCAAATCACATGATGAGGAATCAAGAAGGGTAGTGCTCTTAACAACCCTGTAGCCTCTCGAAAATAAGTACAGACGTCTCCATACCGATCCGCAAGACTCTACTAGACTTGCTCATGACTCGTGACACTTAAATGAACCTAGAGCTCTAATACCATGTTCTCACGACCCAAAATCCACTATCAATCGTGATGGCACCTAACGCCGCCGTCAGGCAAGCCAATGGTGATTGATCAACTTAATTACTCATTTAATTATTTTTGAAATCATAATTCTTATTGAGGAAGGAAATTTATGCTTTTCAATCCATGGGAACGTACATAATTAGTAGTTTATAAAAGAAATGAAAGGCGATAATGATATATAGATCCATAAGCATCAACTAGCATATCCCAAAACTTGGTATCACAAGTGACATGGGCATTTACTAAGGAGTACAATAATGATACAACATCTGTCTAGAATGTAAATGAGATAGGATAAATAAATAGTACGATGGAGACTCTGTGGACTGTGATGTGTATCCCGGAATGCAGATCACATAAAGTCTTTGCAACAGCTACGCCTACGTGCCAAGATGATCACCAAATGAACCTGCACATTTAGTGCAGAAGTGCAGCATGAGTACGTAAATTAACGCGTACCCAGTAAGTATCTAGCCTAACCCCATAGAATTTGTGACGAGGGGACGACATCGACACTTACTAGTGGTCCAATAAATCAACATGGCAAATCATAAAAAGATAAGAAGCAAAACAGTAGTAGCGAGGTAAATCTGTAACTAACACAATCTTTCAAAAATTCTTTTAACGATATCAATTTCCCAATCATGTATTCTATCTCAACAGCTTAGAAATATTAAGTGCCAATATCAAACGGATAAGGAACTACCATATAAAGTACCGGCATCAGTGGAAGGATAATCTTGTGAGCATTCTGACTGTTAGCGATATAACACACGATTATGTCGAGGTCGTATGGCCCGATCCCAGAAGGAATATGATACTACCGAGGCGAACCGCCCGATCCCATCATAACGTGTCCACTACCGAGGGTCAAACGACACGAACCATAGATGCATCTATTATACCGTCGAAGCGAATGACCCCCTCCCATAGCTACCGAGGCAAACGGCCAAATCCCATTAGAATAAGAAACTTTAACGGGTCCTTGGCCCCACTCACGAATAAATGTGTAAGTTATGAATTTTAAGGAAAACCTCTTGATGAAAACGCATAGCATTGGATAAATTCATAAGAGCAGCATAATTATTCCGTGGCTAATTATTAAGCTCGTCAAATCACTACAATAGCAAGTCTATCACTCTACGCAAGTCTAGTCTCAAGTCGTAACGCGAAATAAAGGTATTAAATGAACAACGATAACTCCAATAGTATAATTATTGCATGGCATGAACCTAAGTCTACCCGGACATAATAAGAATCTAGCTACATATGGACTCTCGTCCCCTTGTGCGTACGTATCCCCCACAACAAGTAGCATATATAAAATACATCACCTAGGGGTAGTTTCCCCCTCATAGGGTTAGACAGGAGACTTAACTCGCTCCGAAATTCCATAACCGACTCCAATGCCTCTTTAACTTATCGACTCAAAGCCAAACAATCCGAAACTAGTCAAACAATGTGCAATTCAATCAAAATATACTCCAATGCTTATAATTAATCAATTTATAAGAATTCCCAACTACGCTCGAAAAGTCATTAAAGTCAACCCTCGGGCCCACGTGCCCAAATTCTGAATATTTTCAAAGATAAACTTTACCCATGACGCCATGAACACAAATATATGATTTATTCCAAATTCCATGTCCAATTTCGTGGCCAAAACTCAAAAATACCGAATTCTAGGTTTTCTACCAAAATTCCAAATTTCTACTAATTTTCATGTTTTAATCCATATATAAACCATGTATTTAACTCACAATATGCGGGAATTACTCACCTTGACATGGATGATGAAAATCTTCCCTCCAAGAGCTTTAAAAAATGTCCAACCAAATGAAAATATGAGAAAAATGGGCTAAGTCTTCGGATTAAAAGTATCTCACTGCCCAACGACCTTCGCACATGCGATCAACTAGCCACTTCTACGGCTCAGCAATCGTGGAAAATCCATCGCATGTGCGGCTCCAGCTCAAGTCAGCAGCCCTCGCTTCTGCGTTCCACGTAGTGCATTTGTGCTTTCACTTCTGTGCTTACGCACCTGCGTGACCAACTCTGCTCCTGCGGCCCAGTCCTTCTTGGCCAACCTTCGCTTCTGTGATCTCTTCTCCGCCTCTGCGACTTCGCAGGTGCGGAATTTTCCGCGCACCTGTGCCCCCAGTCCTCCTCCACTAAAATCGCACCTGCGATGACCCCTACGTACCTGCGGCCACTCCTTCTGCAGGTGCTATTACACCAGTCTTCAGCAATAACAGCATCTTCTCAAATCCGAATTCCAATCCGTTTTCAAACCTGAGGCCCTCGGGACCTCATCCAAATGTACCAACACATCCCAAAACACGATACAGACTTAGTCGAAGCCTCAAATTGTGTCAAACAACATCAAAATTATGAATCAATGGCCAAAACCTTTCTTTCAACTTTCCAACTTTCAAACTTCGTCGAACGCGTCCGAATTACACTTAAACATCCCGGAATGATGCCAAACTTTGCTACAGGTCATAAATCACAATACGAACCTATTCTAAGGCTCGTAACCTCAAAGGGACATCGATAACATCAAAATCCACTTCAAACCAAACTTATAAAATTCTAAAACCTTTAAAATGCCAACTATCCAAATTAAGCGTCGAAATGCTCCCGGACCACCCGATACTCAACCCGAACACACGACTAAGTCTGAAATCATCATACGAACCTATTGGAACCCTCAAATCTTGATTCCATGGTGATTTACTCAAAAGTTAGACCTTAGTCACTTCTTCCAACTTAAAGCTTTCGAAATTAGAATTTTCCATCCGAATCAACTCTGAACTTTCCAAAATTCAACTTCGACCATGCGTACAAGTCATAATACATGAAGTGAAGTAACTCAAGGCCTCAAACGGATGAACGACGCACTAGAGCTCAAAATGACCCGTCGGATCGTTACAAAATCACACGATAAAGAAAGAAGTGAAATTTTCGTAAAGCCTTATAACCTCCGAAAGAGAAGTACAGACGTCTCCGTACCGATCCTCTAGACTCTACCAAACTTGCTCATGACTTGTGAGACCTAGGCAACCTAGTGCTCTAATACCAACTTGTCACGACCCGAAATTCCCATCCTCGGGACCGTGATGGCGCCTAATATTTCACTTGCTAGACAAGCCAACATTAGCTATATTTATTAACCAGTTTTAACAATTCAAATTAAATGATAACAATAACAACCGAATAGTCTGAAATAAGGTGATAAACTACTGAACAATGTAATCCAAATATAATCACAGAAACTGGAGTCACGAGTACATGAGCGCCTAGAGTACTACAGATAATAGTTTGAATAAACACAACTGTTTGAATCAAAATAAATAGCAATGATGACATAGAAGGGGACTTCAAGGTTGCAGATGTTGTGCAACTATACCTCAAGTTTCCACAGGTGGCTGGATCCGGGCAATCTCACTAAGCGTACTACCAGAGAACACAGGATAACAAGCCTCATAGTCTCATATCATAATACCGAGACAATCCAATTGTCACAAACAAGTACCACATATACAATCCGTTGGGGCGCGCAACGCAATCCCACCATGTCATCATCTGTCAATATCATAATCCGTCCTTATTCCACCATTTAAATTCGTTACCTTTCAATTTCCGTTGCGGCGTGCAACCCATTCCTTAAACAAACATCAACATAAGAAATTCAAAAACCAAATTTACAAGAATTTCTACATCAAGAGGGTAAATGTACAAGGCAACAAAGAACCACAGAATAATCAAAGAATCTCTAATAATTCGAAGTTTCAACTTTACCGATTCATCGGTAGCTAACAACTAAATAATTCATGCAAGTGAAACCACATTATAGAATGCAACAAATATTACAAAACAATAGGATAAGTAAAGCGTGTGACAATTAAGGTGTACAAGTGAAGCAAGTAAGGGCAAGTAGCAAATAAGTATGGAGTCATGGGAGGAACGGACAAATTACGACAAGGAATAGTTAAATGACAACTAACAATTATGGCATAGAAATCAAATAAGGCATGTAACAATTAAGGCATAAAGCAATATATATCATGAAATAAATGAAAACATGGAAACAAATATCATGACGGCATATATACACTCGTCACCTCGCATATACGTCGTTTTCCCACATAATCCACATAACTCCTAGTTCAAGAATTCCTAATTCCCTCAAGTATTTGTTAGACCCAAAACTTACCTCACTCCGTGAATCAAAGAAATCAACTAAACACGTCCTTGCTTTTCGAACAAGCCTCCAAACCAACAAAATCTAGCAAATTATCGGTCAAACGATTCAAAATAAGCTTTAGCTACCGATCAATGAAAAAGGTTCATTTTTGATCATTTTTGAAAATGTCAACAAAAGTCAACCCCAGGCTTGATTGGTCAAAATCCGAGGTTCGGACCAAAATCCGATTACCCATTCACCCCCGAGCCCGGTTATGTGATTTGTTCCGAAATTCGACCCCAATTCGAGTTCTAAATCTCAATTTTACAAAAATTCCCAATCTCACCCAAATCCCTAATTTCTACCATGGAAATCCTAAATTTGATGTTGAAATGTCATGAAAAGTAATGGATAATTGAAAGAAAAAGGATTAGAATTGCTTAACAATGATTTTGGGGATATTTTGTTCGAAAATTTATATTCTCATATGGAATTAATTCCTATAATTTGTGTTGACTGTATCGAATTAATTGTGACTAGATTCGAGGCGTTCAGAGGCCGATTCGCGAGGCAAATGCATATTGGAGTAAAGAATTACACGGTTTGAGGTAAATAATTGAGATGAGGCTCATATTAAAGATCATGAGGCTCATATTAATTGAGGCAAAGGCCGATTCGTGTTGTTGTTGAATTAACTGTTTTAAATTATAAATTTCATACTCAGTCATGTTCATCCATTTGTGAGGATATTTATGGGATCGAGCTGCGCGTCGCAGCAGGCCATATTGGCTTTATATTTATTATTATATGGATCGAAGTTGCACGCCGCAACAGGACTTATAGGCTTTCTTATTATGGGATCAGACTACATGCAGTAGTAGGCCATATTGGCTTTATATAGCGCTTTGACTGAAGGAGCCCCTCCGAAATTTGTACCTCCCCCCCACAGTGAGCGCAGTTGATGTTTATATTTGGGATGGACTTCCTAGGGCATGGAGTTGCCTTATTTATTTATTTATCTTAGGGATGGATCTTCCATGGGCATGGATCTTGCCCGAAGCATTTATATTTTTGGGCCGGATTGGCCTTATACAATACTGAGTAACTGACTGTCAATTGATGTATATATACATACTAAATTTACCAAATTCCGACATCAACTCGATGTTCAAATCCTCAAATATTATTTTCAAATCCCTAGGCCCAAATCCTCGAATTTCACCTCAAAAACACATAATATAGTCGAAATACTCAATGATAATTCAATATTATTGACTAACGATGATCACAAGTGACTTACCTAAAGTTTTCCCGTGAATTCTCGCTCAAACATTGCCTCAACCCGTGTTAGAAAGGTCCAAAATGACAAAAAATGTCGGACCCTTCTATTTATGTAGCCTGACCAGCGTTTCCGCTTCTACGGAGTACTTAACCGCATCTGCGGTCTCGCAGATACGAGGTCCTGCCCGCTTCTGCGGACAAGAGGTCCGCTTCTGCGGTCACCCAACCCGCTTCTGCGGAATCCAGTTGCCCCCTTCACTCCGCATCTTCGGAGCATGGCTCGCACCTGCGGGCTCGCAGAAGCGGAGACCTTCATGCACCTATGACCTAGCCCCAGGCCATCCCCAAATCCGCTTATACGCAAACCAGGCTCGCTTCTGCGAGCTCGCACCTACGAGATTAGTTCCGCATGTGCGATTGCATCAGTAGGCAACAAGTTTCAACTTGTTCTAAGTCCAAATTTGATCTTTTAACCATCCGAAACTCACCCGAGGCCCCCGGGACTTAAATCAAATATTTCAAAAACTCCAAAAACATCATACGAACTTAGTTGAAACCTCAAATCACATCAAACAATGCTAAAACCATGAATCATACCCTAATTTAAGCTTAATGAGACTAAGAATTTCCAACTTCCATATTCTATGCCGAAACCTATCAAATCAAATCCGATTGACCTCAAATTTTGCACGCAAGTTATAAATGAAATGACAAACCTATTCTAATTTCTAGAATCAGATTCCAACTATAATATAAAAATTTCAACTCCCCGGTCAAACTTCCAAACTTAAATTTTCCTATATTTGCCATTTCAAACCTAATTTAAATACGGACTTTCAAATAATTTTTCGGACACACTCCTAAGTCCAAAATCACCATACGGAGCTATTGAAATCATCAAAACTCTATTCCGGAGTCGTTTACATATAAATTAATATCTGGTCAACTATTTCTACTTTAAATATTGGTAAGTGTTCCAATTCATTCTGAAACCTCCTCGACAACTCACATAATTATAATTGAACACAGGATAAGCAGTAAATGGGGGAACGAGGCTGTAATACTCAAAATGACTGACCGGGTCATTACAGTGAGACAAGGGGCGCAAATGCGAACCCTGCCTCAGAAGAACACAAGTCACAAATGTGACAAATTGATCGCAAATACGACAAATTGATCGCAAATGCGAATAACCATCCATCGTAAATTCGGCCAATATATTCGCAATTGCAAAGAAGTCCTATTTTGCGAGGCATCCCAAATGCGACCTAGTGATCGCCTGTACTGTTCGTAATTGCGAACCATTTCCTCACAAATGCAAGGTTACCCAATCCCAGGCCCTGCTCGCAAATGCGAACTCTTGTCTGCAAAATCGAGGCTAGTAAATATGAGCCAGACCTCGCAAATGCAAGATCTGCATCAGAACCCCAGAACTGGAAGGACACCAGCTGACTTCAAACCACCAAAACTCATCCGAAACGCGTCTGAAAATCATCCAAGCCTCTCCAGCTCCAAACCAAACATGCACACAAGTGAAATAACATCATATAAACTTGCTCACACAATCAAATCACCAAAATAACATCTAATTCTACAAATCAAACATCAAAATGAATAAAATTTTAAAGTAATCTCAAGAACAACTAGAATCACCTCTAAGCGTCCAAATCATGACAAATCAATTCCGAACTGCACCAAATTTTGCAGACAAGTTTTAAATTATAATACGGGCCTATACCAAGTCTTAACATCAAAATTCGAACCCGTTAGCTATGAAGTCAGCTTACAGTCAAATTTAGAAATATTTTAAACTTTCAAAATACTAATTTTCGGCAAAATGAGTCAAATCAACCTGGGGACTTTCAATTTCAATTTCAGGCATACTCTCAAGTCTAAAATCACGATACGGACCTACCGGAATCGTCAGAATAGCGATCCGAGGTTGTTTTCACAAAATATTGACCGTGGTCAACTCAAGTTATTTTTAAAACCAAAATCATGTTTTCCTCAAATTTTCACATAAAAGCTTTTTAAAAAGCGACACAGACTATGCACCCAAACCAAGAAATATCAAACGAAGTTAACGGAGGTCTCGGAACATGGGAATAAGGGCTAATACTAAAAATGACCTATCGGGTCGTCACAAATCAGGCTTGTCAAGAGTGTACCAATCTCAGCCTTTTCACTCTTGACAAATACTTTCTCAATTTCAACCATAAATTCTTTAGCCGTCTTAACCCCTTCGGACATAGTATCCATGAAAGTTTCTGGAATAGATTTCTTCATGATCATCATACACATGCGATTTGATCTTTCTCACCTTTCCATCTCCCTCTTTTCAATAGAGGTACTCTTATCTGTAAGAGGTGGTATAGAATCAACCCTTAATGCAAGGTCGAGATCCATGACTCCGAGAACTATGTTGAGATTCTCTTGCCATGACTTGAAGTTAGTGCCATTTAACATAAGAATTGAATTGATGTTGGCAGTAATATTTTTAGGAGTAATTTCAGCTGAATCAGAGAACAATAAATAACAAAATAAGCTCACATATACTTATAACAAAAATAAAAATAAATTTGAATAAGGGTAAACCCCATCTCAAGGTACCAGTCACTCCATTGGTTTTTCATCTTTGGACAAAATATTAATTTGTATCGTGGTGTAATAATCAAACTCTGATAATAAAAGAACATGTCGAATAAGAAATCTTTCTTTGATCCGATTTATTATTCACACGAAAAATCAAATAATCATCACGTGTTTATTACACAACATGCACATTAATTCTGTTAAATATTGACATTCCTTTGGGCCAATCAATATTTAATAGGTTACATGTACACAACATTTTGTATTCCAAAATAAATAAATCTCCACAAGAGAGGTCACTTTGGCAACATCAAGTTTCGACTTTATTTATCTCAAAATATATACCACTATACCAATATTCAAATTTAAATTCACCACAAGAAATATATAAACTCCCAAGCCAAAAGTAACTTAACGGTGGGCCTGAATTTATCAAAGAAGGATACTGCCAGTATGTTCTTTTTTAAATTAATTGTTAAAAACAACTAAACAATTATTTAAGAAACTCTTTTACAAATCCTTCAAAGAAGCCTTTCTGGAAGCACATCTAAAAGAGGTCAAAAACCTCATTCTATATATTTATGCCATAAGAGTGGCCTTATGCCCTTTTTTTTAGGAATTGCAAAATGCAGTAAAAACAATGAATTAGTAAATTAAGAGGCAACTTTCTGGTGCCTTGCTTTAAGAGGGGATAAATCTCTTTTTCTGCAAATCCAGAGGCCACAAAAATGGCAAATAATCAACCCCAAATTCTTTATTATTATTATTATTATTATTATTATTATTATTATTATTATTATTATTATTATTATTATTACTATTATTATTATTATTATTATTATTATTATTATAATATAATAATAAGCCTAAAAGCCTTAAAATAGACTCTTGTCTTGCGGCTGATTTAGAAGGCAAACCCTTCTCCTTAAAAGTAACTCAAGAACGCTGTTATGCGGCGCAGGTGATTGAACCAAAATAACTTACTATTTATTTCATAAAATTGCTGAAAGTTTAGGAGCTTATAACAATAAACTTTCTCTCAGTATAATCTTGTTGCAATAGCAGCAGTATAACGCCATCTAAAAAGTAAAATGCTTAAACCTTTAGACTATAGCCCTTTTTTAGTTTGTTTACTGTTTCGTCGTTGTTTTGTAGATTACCATCTTATTGAAACAAAAAACAATATGCTATATCATATTTTCCGGACCATCAATTTACCACAAGAATATAAAGTGAATCCTCTGATATATATGATTTATAGAAACTCGTTTTTGAACAATGATTAAAGTGAACTTAATTCTCAATGATTTAACAAGATATAGGATCTGATATCAATTGTTAGAAACAAACAACTTTAAAGATGAAATCCTTCATATTTTACCCAAGACCTATCATGTCAAATCATCAAGAAATAAAACTAGATGTGGAAGCGTACCTGGATCCATGAGAGATGATGAAATCTTTCGTCTTGCAAGTTATTGGTCTTCCAAACCAAGGCGGGTGGCTCTCAACTATATCCGTAAAGAAAACCCTACATCTGATTTGGAGACCATAACTCATTTATAGTTGTACTTGTTTATGTAATTCTAATTTAGCCCATCATTAAATTAGAAGTTACATCCGAGTATCTACACATAAGAACCATACTTTAGGAGGTGTCTTATAGATCCATTAAACTTTAAACCTTAGTAGATCACCTTTGATTTGGGTCAACCTTTTAACGATAACAACCAACATACAATTACAAGTCCATAAACTCTTACATACAGGACCGAGTGTGGTTTTGGAAGGAATTAATCAGACCTCTATGATACTCTATCAGTATATGATATATATGTCACAACCCAAAATCTCAACTCGTCGTGATGGCACTTAACACACTTGTTAGGCAAGTCGTCAATTTCTTAACAGCTAAACATTTGAATAAAACATGTAATAATCTCAACAACGGGAATCTCATAAATACCTAATACAAATAACTGAAATACTGCTACAACCACCCCAAAATCCGGTGTCAACGAGTACATGAGCACTACTAAGTATCAACATAAACCAAAACTCTAGTACAATTGTCTGAGTAATAGAACAATACTGAAGAAAATAAAAGGAAAGATAGTCAAGGTCTGCGGACGTCGTAGCAGCTACCTCGAAGTCTCCGAGCAGGTACTAGCACAGATCTAGCAATCACCATGCTCAGATATACCTAGATCTGCATACAAAGTGCAGAGTGTAGTATGAGTATAACTGGCCCCATGTACTCAATAAGTAATAGAACTAACCTTGAGCTGAAAGCAATGACGAGCTCAGAAGAAAAACAGTTAGAGTCCAATATAATGACACACGGGTATAATGATGACAACAACAATAAATAACTCAAGGAATTATCATAATCGGCTCGTTCATATTACAAAAATTTAGACATGCTTTCAAGTTCAACAATTAAAGTCTAACACTGCTAGGAACAAATCAGTTACAGCTAGCATGAGCAATGGTACATCTCTCTGCCTACATGTCAGATATGTATGTCAAATGAATAATTTCAAGGTGATATTCCCAAGTACTCTCACTCTCAGAATACTCAATCTGTCTGACTCAAATGCCCACTCATCACACACATAATCACTCAGTACTGTACGGGTCCCTGGCATCAATGCCCCTCACCAAAATACGTGTATATATCACTGTGCATGCGCTCACTACTGGTATGTCAGACTCCGGAGGGGCAGATCCTTCCCAAGCGCTAATCAAAGCCTATAAAGCCTGCTGCGGCGTGCAACTCGATTCACATAATAATAAAGCCAATATGGCCTGCTGCGGCATGCGGTCCGATACACAATAACACTCACAACTCGGCTCTCAGGCCCACCTCAGTCATAAATCTCTCAAGTCTCAAGGGCTAATAATCTTGTACCACTCAGCCCAAACAATGATAACATGTGATGTAATAGTGAATGATAACAGAAACTGAGATATAATATACAAATTAAAAATCATGATTGAGTATGTAATTATAGTTAAAGCAGATAACTCAAAACAATAGAAATAACCTTATTAGGTCTCACCCGAATAAGCATATAGCCTAAACATAATTTCTACTACTCTAACTACTCTAACAGGTAGGGATTACACGGATAAAACAAAGACTTGATATCAACACAGTACAAGCTGTTGACGGCCAATTTTGACTCTCCTTTTTTAAATTTATTTATTTATACTTAATAATTTACAATGAATGTTTTGAAAATATTTTCAGTCAGTAATACCTGTTTTCACAAAATTAACTAAGTATTAGTTTTAAAATTAATAATTTAGTATTAGTATTATGTAATTACAAATATATTTATTATTTTGAGATTATTAAAGTAACTTTATATACATCACACAGGCTTTATGATTAATTTAACGAATTGCTCTTTAACTGCTAATTAATTAGACTAATATGTTGATAATTCAAAATTAGTATTATGATTTAGAAAATAAAGTATTTTATAAATAATTAATTACAATAATTAGTAGCATATTTGATAATTATAATTTTTACTATATTTTATTGGAAATAATTAAGTTTATTTAAATTAATTTTAAAAAGGTTAAAGACTAAAGGACTATAATTGCAATTGCACTCCTAAACACAAATTGGCTATTTTCTAAATCAAAAGTTGCCCAAACACAAGCCCAATCCGCTAATAACCCAGTCCAAGTCCACCCATATTTGCCACTTTGTCTGTCCGTGATCTCTTCTCCAAGCATATCCGCGTATGCTATGTCACCTCCCCATAACACTCATAAAAGAAGCATAGTGAATCCAAGCTGTGCATTCCTTAAATCAATGGCTCAAAATTTATCTTTGTTTTCCCTTTAATTTAAAATCACTCATCAGATCTCATCTCTACCGTCAAAATATTATGATCAGACGGCTACCAAAATTCCTCTTCAAAATTGTCACGACCCTAATTTTCCACCTTAAGATGTCATAATAGCTCTAAGACTAGGTAAGCCTAACACATGCCCATTTAATAACAAAATTGAACTATTTAATCATTTATCATAAACCATTAAATGATATACAAAGCCACATGCGGCCAATAGTTATATATTTTCCCAAACCGGTAGTACAGAGTCATAAGCACTATTAAAACATACTAGAATTTCTAAACACAACATTGTTTTGAAATACAATTTAACAGTAGAATAATAAAGTAAGATGGTGACTCCGAGGACTGCGAACGTCAAGCAGGTATACCTTGAAGTCTCCCGCTGTGCAGACACAACTCTCAACAACACAATCAGAATACCTGGATCTGCATAAAAATGTGCAGAAGCGTAGCATGAGTACACCACAATGGTACCAAATAAGTATAAAGTCTAACCTCGGTAGAGTAGTGACGAGGCCAGGTCAAGACACCTACTAGACATAGAAACCTGTTCAAGATATACATAAGCTAACAATGGAAAGAACATCAATGTAAGACCAACAACAAAAAAAATATTGATTTACAACCAACAAATGAATAAAAACATAAATGGTAGCAAGTAGTAAATGAGTAATAAAGAAATAACCTAATCAGAACACCGATGAGATATAAATGAACTCACATAAGGAAAAACTGATGACAACTCAAATAATCAAATTGCTCCCAATGCATGGACTTACAACAAGAATTACCCCGTGGCACCACACCTCAAAAATCACAAGTCATGAACCACAATTTTTAAATCTTACACATATAGCACCTCGTGCCCACAATAACAATCACCTTCGCACGGCAAAGTCCACGTGCTACCATGTACTTTGCAACCGTGATAAATATTAATTTAGAAGAACGAAAGATATATTTAGACACCATAAAATATAATAACAATATTGAATAAAGTAAGGTGTCAAATGAAATAATAAATTTATTCTCGAAATCAGGTAAAGTAAAATAATATATAATTTGTACGAAATAGAGTATAAGATGAGTTTAGTTTAGAAATCAATAAAATTGAGTAAAAGTATCATTTTTAAAGAAAGAAAAACATAAGTTAAATTAAATAATTAAATATAGATTTTTTTAAAGAAAAAATTGATAACAATTTTAAGTAAGGTAAACATCTAACAGGGCGATGAGTATAATTTGAGAACCCAATTATTGTGAAATGCAATAATCATTTAGAATAATAAGGCACCGAGTGAGATAACGAGTTCTATCTTAAGAGGCACATAGAATAAAGCATGGTAATAATTCTTTTATTTAAACCATTATGTAGCCAACAATTCAACAGAATATGATATAGTGACTCCACACAATTAAATTCACATTGACAATCAATTCACCAAGTTATAACGGAAGCACAGATTGGCATGTTAAAGCAACACAACAAATCACGTAGAATGCATGCCTCACACAAGAAACCACAATCGTTCCAACACCAAGATAATAATGAATAACCAAACACAATCAAAATACGGATGAATGATTGAAGGAAGAACAATGACCGTTCAAATCAACAAGTTGTTCCAACATGGAATATACAATGAAAATCACAACCGAGGTACCGCCTCGTATTCACACTTCACAATTTCAATCACAATCTTTTCTTATATCACCGCGTGAGCCTTACATTTAGTTTTGAAAATCATTTTTCCCGAAATACCTACACGTGTTTTAGCCCACCTTATCTCACCGCGTGGATTCAAGTAGTTCCCCTACTAGCAACACACATATCAAACCCACCTTATCACACCGCATGCGTATCAACCCCTAGCCTTATATCACCGTATGCGTATCAATATCACAACACAATCACAAGTCGCACTATAAGTACCTATATGCCACAACTTGCCACAAAGTCAACAACACCAATATTTCCACAACAAATAGCCCATGGCTAAAACCCCAATGTGTACAAGAATTTCAACAATAACAAAATGAATGAGAATGCTCAACAAGGAAAGGCATCTCAACAATTAACAAATCCGCCTCAATGTGATAATGACTATTACAATTTCAACACCAATAACTCAACAAGATGATATTCCACGAAATAACAACTTCAATTAAAAGTGATTCAACAATTAAGAGGTAATACGATAATAAGGAAGGCAATAACTTCAACTAAAGCATATAAGAGCAAAATAACAAGTAAGAGGTAGAGCAAGTGCTAACAACGTCAAATAGAGCATGTAAGAGTAGATTAAAAATGAGAGATATGACATGTTATGACAATTCAATTAAAGGCATGGAAAGAGTCTAGATAATGTAAATCAGTCAAATACAATATATAGCCTGTGTACCCACTCGTCACCTTGCATACACAGCTTTCATATAACACAAATGGCACAATCAATCCAAATCCCAAGGGGTAGTTTCCCTCACACAAAGTTAGGCAAGATACATACCTCAACTAGGCCAACTCAACCCTCCGAAATAGCTTTTACCCTAAATTTTGCCTCCACACGACTCAAATCTAACCAAAAATACTTAATAACATCAAATAATGCAATAGAAATCAATTACAATAAATAAAGCTATGATCTTTACATTTGTCCCAAAAGTCAACAAAAGTCAACGCTGGGCTCGCCTTTGATTCCGAATCCAAACTTACCAGCATGCAGCTGTCGTGTATCAGACCCCGGACGCACCACCCGTGGGCGGAGCTCAGCCAGTTGCAGCAGCTATACCTGAGCCCAGACCAGCTGTGGCTGGCGAGCTGTAGAAGCTATTGGATAGATGGACCAGGCTACATCCTCCTGTCTTTGGAGGTGAGCGACATGAGGACCCCGGGGACTTTATTGATCGTTGCAGGGACAGACTGCACAACATGAGGATATTAGAGTCCCACGGGGTGGACTTTACCACTTTTCAACTAGAGGGCAGGGCCCGTAGGTGGTGGCAGTCATATCTCCTCGGCAGACCAGCAGGTTCTCCTCCCTTGACTTGGGACCAGTTCACATGTATCTTTCTGGAATGATATATTCCACCCTCTCAAAGGGAAGAGTTGTGATATCAGTTCGAGCAGCTCCATCAGGGTCACATGTTAGTGACCGACTATGAGGCAAGATTTTCTGAGTTGTCTCGACTATGAGAGAGAGTGCAGAGGTTTGTTTTCGATTTGCACTCTGGTATCCAGGCCACTATGGCCCAAGAGGTTGATATGGGGACTTCTTACGAGCTAGTTGTGGAGATAGCTCAGAGGATCGAGGGTGTTCGTTAGCGAAGCCGAGAGCAGGTGCCGAGGGACAAGCGATTCCATTATTTTGGAGGGTTCAGTGGTGCTCCGTCTGGGGGCAGCGGTCAATTTGGGAGGGGTCAATCTAGCAGGCCCACATATCTAATACCACCGCCTTCTCGGGGTGCTCCAGTGCGGCCCTATTTTAGTGCCATGCCAGAGAGCTCCTACTGCCCACCAGCTATTCAGGGTTCCTATTTTACATCAAGTAAGCGAGGTAAACTTCTCTATTCTCATGGGAGCATGTCGTTCGCCTCGAAAGTATAATAGATGCATCTATGATTCATGTCGTTCAGCCCTCGGCAGTGCACAAAGTATTTTGGATCGGCCCCGTACGACCTCGGCCTAAATCGCGCGCGATAAATTCGCGGAACCAGATTACACTTAATATTATGTTATGTCTTAAGAGGTATAATTGATTTAATAATCGAAAGTGATTTCGAACTAGTATGTGTTAGATGAAGATTTTGGAATTTATTATCAGTTAAAGAATCATTTATTCACTGCTTGTTATTGTGTTATTATTATTATTATTATTTTCATATTCCATAACTGTTTAGAGTTTCTACATTTTATTATTGGCCTATAGTAAGTGTCAATGTCGACCCCTCGTCACTATTTCTTTGAGGTTAGACTGGATACTTATTGGGTATATGTTGTTTATTTACTCACGCTACACTTCTGTACTAATCGTGCTGGATCTGAGGCAGGTGCATCTGGCAGTCATTCCGGCGTGCACCCCCGATACCCCGAGGCTTAGTGGCGAGCTGCTTCCGAGTATGTTTTGCAGCACCCAGAGTCTCTCTTTTGCATTTACTTTCTATGTACTCAATTTCAGACAGTAATTTAGTGTTTTGTATATTCTACTAGTAGCTCATACACTTGTGACACCAGGTCTTGGAAATATAGTAGTAGACATTTGATGGTTTTTGAGTATTTGTTACACACACTTGCTCTCATATTTATTTACGCTTTATTTTATTAAAATTTTCACCTCTTACTTACTTAATAAATAAAAATCAACTATTTTGAAATTGTTAAAAAGAATAAATACATGGCTAGTTTACCGTTGGCTTGCCTAGCGATGACGTTGGGCGCCATCACGGCCTATAGGGGAAATTGGGTCGTGACACTTGGTGTCGAGAGTATGAAACCCCGAATTACATGCTATGTGATTGATGTTGAGTGACGCGAATGGTAGGTAATGGGCGTGTAGTCATGCATCGTGTGAATTATGATTTAGTCAATTCCATGGAATTGCATAGTTGAATAATCTTGTTGTTATCCGTATATTCCCCATGTGTTAGAGAAATTGAGCTGCAAGTCATGTTAGAAATCATGCTTAGGCCTTATGTTGGTACTGTTGGGACCCACAGAGGTCACATTACATGTTGAATTATTTGCTTAATTTAAAATCACACACTCAGTCACAGCTCTTAATGTCATATAATATCTCAGTCTCCGTTGTCATTTATTTATACCTTATATCATCATTGTTTGGGCTGATTATCATTATTCTTGTAAGCCTAAGAGACTGGAGAGATTGATGAGTGAGTGAGGCCGAGGGCTTGATTGTGAGGATATTTATGGGATCGGGCTGCCCGTCGTATCATGTTTATATGATTAATGTCATGATTGGCTTATTATGGTGCTTGGGATGGAATTGCCCCTCCGGAGTTTACACATCCATAGTGGGCACAGGTACCTATTGAGTGAGAGTGCAAGTGCCGAGCGATTGGGAGGACTGAGTGATTGGGAGGACTGAGTGACTGGGAGGACTGAGTGACAAGGAGGACTGAGTGGACTGATACTCTAAGAGCATACATATGGTTGTTCACTATGTTGTATTGCATTCGACATGCGCACCTGTCATACAGGCATAAAGATGCATTTTCCTCATGATGTACAGTATCACGTCATTCATAACTTCTCAAGCACATTAACATGTAGGCATAGAGATGGACTTTCCTCATACCATTTGATAATGAAACATTTACTTTTTGAAAAGTTTTGGAAAGGAAATCACAATTTTACAAACTTACTCATATTTTGGTGCTTTCGGTAAAAGATTTGGGTTTTACTATTTTATTTAAAAAATATGCCTAATTTTCGGAACTGTGAACGAGCTGAGCATTATATCTCTGAGTTATTTCTTGTACTACTTTTATTATATTATTGTGAGCTGTTGTTGGCTATTGGTGTTGGAATCTTACCTTTGTCCTAGCTCATCACTACTTTCAACCTAAGGTTAAGTTTGTTACTTATTGAGTACATGAGGTCAGTTGTACTCATACTATACTTCTGCATCTTGCGTGCAGATGTTGGATGTTGATGTTACTGCGTATGGCGGGAGCGAAATTTGAAGATGTGCCTGCGGTCTAGTTATGGCTATCACTTGTCCTTGGTAGCATTAGATTCAAATTTTCTTTATTACATTTCAAACAGACGTTGTAATTATCTCGATTCAGTTTTGTAAAAATCTTAATCTTAGAAGCTCATGATTTGTACTATTAGTCCTTGAAAAATTATTGTATAAAAAACAATTGTATTATCTTTCCTTCTCTTGATAAAACTCATTAAATTGGAGAGTTGGTTATTGGCTTACCTAGCGGGTTGGGTTAGGTGCCATCACGACTAGTTGGATTTTGGATCGTGACAAGCCCGAACCAATACAAGCTCACACGAATAAAAACCGACTCAATCGGATTCTGATAGCTCAACTAATTTACCAAAACATCGCTCTTGGGTTTTCTTAACCCAAGAGTCCAACCCACATTAGTTGGCTCCCATATCTCCCGAAATACTCCTCCAAATGAATTCGAGTATGTTGTTCTCATAATATAGGAGAACAAAACGCCAAAAGGAATTGGGAACTAAACACATCTAATTCATTTTCAAATTTTAAAATTTAGGACATAACTCTAGGTCATGATTTTATGAATTAAATGAGTTTTCAATTAAAATCATGGATTAAAACTTAAACCAAAGGAATGAATAAATTTAATATGATATTATGAATCTATAACCCTGCTAATACCCTTTAGAAGTCCCAATTATATTCCTTAGTTTTTATTTCTGTTGATATGCTTTAGAAGTTCTAATTGAAGTTTGTTAATCTGCAAGCATGTTAACATTATTAGAAGTTCTGGTTGAAGATATAAATTTATGACCTTTCTAATATCTTTTAGATGTTCTAAATGTAGTTGTTAATCTACAATTCTGTTAGTATTATTTTGAAGTTATAATAGTAGTTATTAATGGTACCTCTGTCAGCACCATTTAAAGAACTCAATTGATGTGGTCAACCTACACCTCTATTAATAGTATTTAGAGGTTTCTATTGGAACTCTTAACTTTTATATATTCTAAAAGTTGAGACCTAAGCTATTAAAGGAGTGTGTCTATGTCCAGAACTTCATATGTTAAACCATGCACTTACTTGAAGTGCCTTATTGACACTTAAACCTGTAGGGAAGAATAAATGGGAGTAGTTAGGGGTATTTGGGAGTAGTTAGGGGTATATGGTTGAGCTACTCTCCCCGACACAAGCACTGCCCTGGGCCATGAGACCCTTGGAAACTCTGAAGTGTCAGGGGTCCAAAGAAATTTTTGGCCATGAATGGAGCTCTACCATTAGCCTCTAATCCATTGGCCTTTATTACTCCCTTTAGGTTTAGTGTTTAATGACAATACAAGTTTTCAATGTGAATCACTTTGCCATATGTGACCCCACATTAGTGCAATTCCTATAGTATAAATTATCATTAATTGTTACAATTTGCTTAGCCACCCTTAACAGTTCATTTCATGTATGATTATATGTATAGAGTAGCATATCTAATGACCTTCTTTCCCTTTTGAACATGTATTATAATTGGTCCTACCGAGTTCCGAAAGAACTAAGGCCCAAATCATGCCCCTGTGCATTTTGGGAAGTCTGAAGTCAGCTGCTGTCCGTTTCTACTATCTGCTGGGCCTCCCTCTTTTAGGCCCAAAACCAGAGTCCATCCTTTCTCTTCACTACTTTATTGCTTTACTGCTTCACTGCCTTTGCTACATTTTGTTGTCTTTATCTCCCACATGTATACAGCAATTATCATATTATATTGAATGCTTTACTTTACCTCTTTGAATCATGTAGACAATCTAGGCAAGCCCTAAAAGATATAGGATTAAAAGAGATATTAGACTTAGTAATAGATAGCCTTAATTTGCTAATTATACATTATTTATACTAATATTTACTGATGATTTTATGAAATCTTTTGGGAACAAAACAACTTTATCAAAGGCGATAATCTTATCTTTTCAAAAACTAGAAGCCGAATCTAAAACTGGTCTTTTAAACTTCGCTTCGCCACAAAATTGAATAAATGTTGTCGCCCAGTTTATAGGGACTTCTAGCAATTTTGTCCAAAGAAATGAATTTGAAAACTAAGGTATATATTAACCTATTCCTTCATAATATTTTCACTATAGTTATACAAATAGCCATAATCATTTAAAATGTTTACAATTTAATACAATCTCATATTCTTACAAACATGAACATTATGTTCAATACTTTAAACTCTTTCAATCATATGTTTACATAACACTATCTTCAAAAGCTTTTCTAAACCCATGTGTTTTAAAACCACACACCCTCTTCTCAATTATTAAGTCTTTAAAATAGATACATAGTATGTTGCCTCTCTAATACTAGTTAAGCATAATACAAACAACTAACCCTTTAACCTAGTCTAAGTCCTATGGAGCTACCTCAGGTAGATTTTAAGGGGTGTCTAACACCTTCCCCTTAGAAGAATAAGAAACCTTACCTAAAATATCACCCATTAGAAAACCAATAAAGAATATGGCTTTTAGTAATTAAATAGGTACCCAAGTATACCTTTAAATATTAGGTGGTGACTCTCTTTCATCAACAACAGAGAAACCACAAGTTGAATCTTGTTTTGACTAGTGCAAAATAGGGTGCAACAACATGGCGACTCTGCTGGGGAAACCCCACTTAGGTTCTGACCTTAGCAGACTTAGACTAGACTTGGAACTTAGATTTGTTTGTACACTGCTTTTAATCTTCAAATTACGTGCTTGCCTGCTTTACTTGCTCATTATGCATGCTTATTATCATGCTTGTTATTGTTACACCCATATCTATTACCGCTTTATATATATATACTTTCATGACACTTCTTCCTATCGAGTCTTGGCCATACACTATTACACACAATGGCACGCGAGGGTTGTCTTTTACACCCTTCCGAACCTTCTTTTCAAAATTCTTTAGTTTCATAGAATGGCTTTGTCAGGTCAACTAACATAACTTCTCACAGTCTTCAGTCCAATTCAAAAGTAGGAAACATTCTACTCTAGCAAACATAAACCTTAGGAGAGTCGGTCCTTGGTAGCGACACACGATTAGGAAAGCCACCCTAATGTTAACGGGTCATGCACCAACGACATGACTTTTGTGGAAAGACGAACAAACCTGATGAGACACCTAAAGATCCGAAGCAAATACTTACCAAACACTCTCTTTACCCACTTCAGAAATGGAAAGCAATCAAAACATCCCCGAGATCTATATGGTGATGGGAGCACCAAACAAGCTGAAGGCAGTGGTGGAAGAATATCCGTGGGGAACACGGAGACGAAATCCGGACACACCTAGGAGCACTGACTGCTTTGCAAAACATCCAAGCTGACAAGGTGCTTACTCGCCTGCTAATAGAGTTCTGGGATCCGGCCAAGGTGGTGTTCAAGTTTGATGATTATGATTTAGTGCCAACATTAGAAGAAGTTACCAAATTCACGGATTTGCCATTTACAAGAAGGAAACCAATACTACCAGTCACCATACCCGATTACAAGTTTCTTGATTCTTTGGGTCCGGCAAACAATAGAGGTTAGAGAAACATCGAGGATGGGTGGGTAAGCCTGGATCAATTGTTCTATATGTTTGGACAACATGAAAGCTATGAATGGTACTTGGGAGAATTTCAGTGTGGAAAGTGACGTAGGAGAGTCTCAGGCCCATAACTTTCTCATTAGCGATGTTGGGATTGTTGGTTTTCCCACAAAGAAGAGGTCAAATCAATATCAATTTGTTACCCGTTGTTATGGCAACATTCTGGAGGCAACCTCCAAGCTACTCTGGTACCGATGGTGTTAGCTGAGATTCTAAGGGCTTTGTCTGCATGTGCATGAGGGTATGATTTCTTTAAGGGTTGTAACCTGCTGCTTCAGATCTGGGCCACAAAACACTTCTTTCAGCGAGAGGCCACATTTCACTACTTTGTGGGCGTCAACAACATGGTCCGAAGCCACGACGAGAGGATGAAACATTTGGTCTCCCTACATAGACAAGAAGAGTGGAAGGAAATGCTGACTAACCTAAGTGGAGAATGGGTCAATTGGAATCTGTCATGGCTAGGTGGAAGAGCAATCCTAAGGACTCCTAAAAAATACTTCATTGAGCTAATAGGACTTGAGGGCATCCAACCATACTCACTCAAATAGTTCGGGTTGATCCAATATGTGCCTCTATGGACAACGACAATGCCATATCCTCGATATATTATGATGGATCAACGAGGAAGACGAGCTAGACCGACCAAGCAGAGATGGTATAGACTGGCTGGAGGATGCAGTGACTGCTTTGCAAATCTACTATGAGATCCTGCCACATTACCTTGTGACTACTTCCATGCACCGTCAAGTGGTCCCGGGGTCCATTGATCACATGTTGCCTCCCGTTGAAGATGATGACCGAGTAGTGGAGTGCTTCGAGATAGAATCAGAGACAGAGCCAAAGGAAGACCCAAAGGAAGAATCTGAGTTCAATGACGATGGAGAGGAATTTGAAGAAGATCCAGAGGAAGAGCCGGAAGAAGAAGAGGAGATAGGGAATGATTCCGGGGATGGTTACTAGAAGTTGGTTGATTTCCCCTTCTTTCCCACTTTGTATCTTTATCCCCAGTTTTCTTGTTTTCTTTAAGGGAGAGTTGCTCCATCCCATGCAGTTCTGTGAATGTTGGAAACAATGATGTAACCTCTACTCCCGCTTATCTCAATCCAAACACTATCCATGAAAATGAAATTTGCTTTGGATCTGGATGTGTTAAATCTGATTGTTTGTCAAATATTCACGAATTAGGCGTACCTACGACAAAGAGAGGTCCCACGAATTCTAGGAAAACACGCTTGCCTGAATACGTGAATTAACTGCTCTGTGTGACCTTTTGCTCGTATAAATGAAGAAATTGACTTTTGTTTCTTTTTTATTTTTCTTTTGTTTCTTACTTTATTATTATTATTCCCAAATAATGTTGGGTTATGTCGACCTAAAACTGACGGAACAACCGTACAACATAAGATCAAAGGGGAAGATGTCTTCCATAGATAACCCGACCGAAGATGCTCTCGTAATATACGATAGCCCAGAGAGATCGGGAGAGAAGGAGGATACAAGGAATGATGAACATATGGCTAGGATGGCCCAGGAGATGAAATATTTAAGGGAAAAAGTACAACATATCAGGGAACTAGCATATCTGGTCGTGACAATGCTTCCACAACCACCTCGTTTTCCTTCTCTGGATTCAATCCCTGACCACTTTCCTTCCACCACTTGCCAGACTAACAACACCATGACTTTGGTCCCTTCCACTTAAATAATACTTCCAGTAATCCCCACAAATCCACCAAATCCTCCTATCCACACTCCCTATGTACCACATTACGTTCAAACGCCACAAAACCCACCCATTACCACTAACACAGTTCATACCCCTCCTCATGATGGAGTCACCTTTACCACTCACCAAAACCAGCACATACCCGTGGCACATAAGCGATATGTTTCTCCTGTATATGCATTTCTGAACCCACCTTTATAGCACCTGTCACAGTCAGGGTGAGTTGTGAGATTGACCAGTACGCTAAAATGGAAAGGGAAGCTAGGCGTAAGGAGGATGAGTCAGTGTCTAAGCAGTTACAAATCTGTAGAAAACACATGAAAAACCTCCAAGTCGCTCGGGGAAGTGCAAGTCTAAACTATGAGGATCCGTGTATCCATCCTGATGTAGATATGTCAATAGGATATAAGCCTCTAAAGTTTGATATCTTTGATGGGATGGGCGATCCCCATGCACATTTCAGGGCATATTGTGACAAGTTAGTTGGAGTGGGAAGAAAGGAGAAGTTGAGGATGAAATTGTTCATAAGAAGCCTGACAGGGAAGCACTTACCTGGTATACTCGACAAGATCCGCGAAACTGGAGGACATGGCATGATATGGCGACAGATTTCATGAATCGCTTCCGATTCAACACAGAGATCACTCCTGATAGGTTCGCATTGGTAAACCTGCAGAAGAAGTCGTCGGAGACATTCCAAGAATATGCATGCCGATGGAGATCAGAGGCCGCCAGGGCACAACGTCCGTTGGACGACAGTGAATTGACTAACTATTTCATCAGGGCCCGGGAAGGGATTTACTTTGAGAAAATGATGGGCATGATGGGACAGAAATTCCCCAAACTAGTAAAAATAGGAGATTTCTTAGAAGAAGGTATAAAATTCGGCAAAGTACAATCCATGGTTGCACTGCAAGCAGCTAGCAAGGCAATCCAATCAGGCTTAATAGGTAGCGAAAAGAAGAAAAAGGAAAAGGTATCAGCAGTCGTCCCATATTATCAACCCAGCCCACATCATGGAAATACCTCTTATTCCCCAAACAACCATTCACCACCACCCGCTTATTCTCCAGTCTACAACACACAACCATATTATATTCCCCAACTCCAATACAACCAACTTCGAACCCACAACCATCCAAAACCACCACGACCATATGCTCCTATCCAAACTACCACTCATCAAAACCGACCCACTTATGCACCACAACTTCGCCCAAATTTTGAAGAGAGAAGTCCAGAAATTATACCCCAATTGCTGAACCTCTGGCTCAACAAATGACCGAGGAGAGCATGTTTGATCCATCCAGTAGAAGGAAGGGTTCTTGAGTATCCCTCAAAGTATTTTGATGCAACCAAAAGGTATGTGTACCATTCAAACGTACCTGGACATGATACTGAAGATTGTTTCAAGATAGAAAATGAGATTGAATCATTAATCAAAAGCGGAGCCAGTTAGTGCACTCCGGCTCTGCCCAATGTGAACCGCAATCTGCTATCGAATCACCAGAATCAGGGGGTCAACATGATCACTTTGGATGAAGAATACAATTTAAAAGGAACTATTGTCACGATAGGAAATGCAGAGGCCACAAGGGTCCCACCTCAAAGGACTCCGATGATCATAGTACAACTGAGACGTACTGTGATGGTTCAGACTTATTAGCGACAACCTACAACCGCTACCAGGGACAAAGAGGATCGGTAATACAAAACTGTCCCATGGACATATCAGCAAAATGGAAAAGCCAAGATGACAGATTCCACGATAGCCCACAGTATGACTAGGTCAGGGAAATGCTACATTCCCGGGGATGCAAAACGAGGGAACCTGGAAGGGAACAGATTCATAGAAGAAATATAACAGATCCCGAGGCTGCATAATTCTGGAAGAGAATGTCAACCAAAGAATACTCCATGGAGGAGCAACTAAAGAAATATCCGGCACAAATATCAATCATGGATTTACTTATGAGCTCTGTCAGTCATAAGGACGCCCTGATGAAAGTGTTAAGTGGGGTAAGTGTGTCGAGCAACACCACCATTGTGGCACTGGCAGCAACTATTGGGAAAATGGTTGAACCAAATATGATCACTTTCAGAAGAGATGAGCTTCTTATCGAAGGCGTGGGTCACAACAAAGCTCTACACATCACTGTTAAATGTGGAGATAAGGTAGTGTCCCGAGTACTGGTTGATGGAGGATCATGAGTCAACATCTGCCCTCTCTGTGAGCTGGGTATCCACCCAAGAGAAGTCAAGGAAAGTCATGTGAGAGTAAGGGCTTTTGATGGGTCGCAGAAGGATGTCATTGGGGAGATTTATTTGTCTTTACAGATCGAACCAGTTGAATTTCCCATACAGTTTCAAGTGATGGATATTTCCTCTTCATACAACTTACTCCTGGGAAGACCCTTGATATACATGGCAGGGGTCGTGTCATCCACCCTACAATAGTTAATGAAATTCTAGTGGGGTGGTCAAGAGATCATGGTTCATAGCGAATGGAACCAGTCAGCTTATCTGGAACACACAATCCCGTTCATAGAAGGACTTGACGGGGTTGCCTTCCATGCAGTGGAAATCATGCAGACCACCATAATAGAAGCGACTGAGAAATACCTAGAAATGCAGTCACCGTATAGATCGATGATGGCCATGAGGGAGATGATGAAATATGGATACAGACCAAGAACCGGGCTGGGAGCCCGATAAAACGGGATTACAAAACTGATTGAGCCAAATGGGCAGAAAGGAAGAGCCGATATAGGGTATCAGCCTCCAATTGGGAAGACTTGTACTGGTAGCTCCGGGGAAAAGACTTTTGTGCCAGAGCATGTTTCAGGTACGGGCCAGAGCGCAGCGCCAGAGGACGATATCGTTAATGGGATGGGAAGGCTGTTTGTGACTATGATTAAAGAATGTTATGAAGGAATTGATATCAAGACACCGACTATTTGGAATGCCGAACCAGGAGAGGATCTGCGAAAATTGACCGCCATCCCATCTTCGGTTCACTGGGAGTCTTGGTATTGTGGAATTGTAAAGTTTTTTGAAAAAAGCGCATGGTCAGCTGAGGCCTGAACTGTGTCTGTACCCTTTTGTCATTTGCCTCTTTGAACGCTTAGATGTTCCTCTTTTGATTAAATAAAAAGAATGGCTTTCTTAAAATTGTTGCAACTTTATTTTTCTCTTTATTTACACTTATTTTTTCTTTTCAGTAATCAAAACGATAAATACCCGCGTTCCGCAATTTTGACATGTAACTAAACCTAATAGAAAAACGATCCTGATTATGAGGAATACGACGAGAGTATGATGCCATACAATCTCCCACAAGAGATCGAACAGCTGGAAAGCTAGAAAAATCCTAATCTTGAAGAAACAAAGGTTAACAACCTCGGAAGCCAGGAAGACGTGAAAGAAACACCGAATTAGCATCCATCTAGAAGTGGAGCAGAAGGAAGAACTGGTTGAGCTCCTCCGACAATACATCGATGTGTTCGCATTATCATATGATGACATGCATAGATTAAGTACAGATATCATCTCACATCGATTGCCTATCGATCCATCTAGGCTACCAATCAAGCAAAAACCCAAAAAATTCAAGCCCAACCTGAGTTTGAGGATAAAAGAAGAAGTAACCAAGAAAATAGAGGCGAATGTAGAAAGGGTCACCTATTATCCCACTTGGTTAGAAAATATTGTCCCAGTACCTAAGAAATATGGGAAGATCAGGATATGTTTGCAACAAAGTCAGGCCGAAGGGCGACTTCCCTTTACCAAATATCCATATCCTCATCGACAAATATGCGAATCATGAACTGCAACTGTTCGTGGATTGTTTAGCTAGATACCACCAGATCCTGATGCACGAAGAAGATGCAGAAAAGACAACCTTCACTACATCTTGGGGAGTTTACTGTTACAGAGTCATGCCATTCGGTCTCAAAAATGCTGGTGCTACTTACATGTGGGCCATGATGACCCTCTTTCACGATATGATTCACAAAGAGATCGAGGTGTATGTGGATGATGTTATCATCAAGTCTTGAAAAAGTTCAGAACATTTGGACGACTTAAGGAAATATTTTGAGCGCTTACGGAGGTACAACTTGAAGTTGAACCCGACAAAATGTGCATTTGGAGTCCCTGCTGGAAAGTTGTTAGGTTTCATCGTAAGCAGAAAATGGATAGAATTGAATCCGTTATAAATCAAGGCCATTTAGGAGTTCCCACCACCCAAGAATAAGAAAGATGTGATGAGTTTCCTGGGTAGACTGAATTACATCAGCCGTTTCATAGCCCGGTCTACAGGAATTTGTGAACTTATCTTCAAATTGCTGAAAAAGGATGTTGCCACAAAATGGATAGAAGAGTGTCAGAAAGCCTTTAGCCGAATTAAGGAATATCGGTCAAATCTATTAGTGATGTTTCCCCCAATCTCGGGAAGCAATTGTTGTTGTATCTGTCAATCTTGGATAACGCCTTTGGATGTGTGTTAGGACAGCACGACAAAATCGGAAGAAAGGAGCAGGTCATCTATTACCTAAGTAGGAAGTTCACGCCATACGAAGCCACATAGACTTTGATAGAGCGCACTTGCTGTGCTTTGACTTGGATCACCCAGAAGTTGAGGCATTACATGTCAGCATACACCACGCATTTGATATCTCGGCTCGACCCACTCAAGTATATCTTTCAGAAGCTGATGCCTACAGGAAAGCTAGCTAAATGGTAGATTCTCCTTTGCGAATATGACATTGTATACATAACCCAAAAGGCTATCAAAGGACAAGCTCTAGCCGACCACCTTGCAGAAAATACAATGGATAAGGATTATGAGCCGCTCACTACATATTTCCCTACGAGGAGGTATTGTTTGCCGGAGAATACATTGCAGAATCATACCCTGGATGGAGAATGTTTTTCGATGGAGCAACGAACTTCAAAGGAGTAGGGATCGGGGCACTCCTAATTTCGGAATCAGGACAACACTATCCAGCATCAGCGAAAATAAGATTCCCTTGCACCAATAATATGGCCAAGTACGAAGCATGTATCCTTGGGATTAGGATAGCAATCAACATGAACATCAAAGAGCTTTTGGTCACAGGGGATTCTGATCTATTGATACATCAATTCCAAGGGGAATGGTCTACCAAGAATGTCAAGATTCTTCCATGACTGTACTGTGTAAAAGAGTTATGTAAGAAGTTCACGAAGATTGAGTTCAAGCACGTTCCCAAGATCTAGAACGAGTTCTCCGATGCTCTTGCAACCTTCTCATCCATGATTCAGTCTCCATATAAGAATTATATCGACCCTATCGAGGAAGAGATCAAGGATCAACATGCTTACTATTTTCATTTAGACAAATAGCCAGACGGTAAACCATGGTACCATGACATCAAAAGGTTCCTCGAAATAAGAGAGTACCCGGAGAGCGCTACTAATAGTCATAAGTGAGCACTCCGAAGGTTGGAAAATCATTTTTACCTTAGTAGAGAAGTCCTGTATAGGAGGCCCCCAGACTTAGGTTTGTTGAGATATGTAGATGTTGCGAACGAAACCAGACAATTACAATAGATACATGCCGGAATGTGTGGACCCCACATGAACGGTTTCACATTAGCCAAGAAGTTCTTGAGAGCTGGATACTTTTGGATAACCATGGAAAATGATAGTATCCGCTACCTACAGAAGAGTCACTAGTGCAAGATCCACAAAGATTTCATTCGGGTTCCGCCCAATGAGTTGAATGTGATGGGTTCGCCTTGGCTGTTCGCCGCTTGGGGCATGTATGTGATTGGACCTATAGAGCCCGCTGCATCAAACAGGCACCACTTCATCTTGGTAGCCATCGACTACTTCACTAAATAGGTCAAAGATCTACCTACAAGGCTGTGACAAAGAAGTTAGTGACGGATTTTGTCCGAAACAAGATCGTTTGCCGATTTGGGATACACGAGTCAATCATCACTGACAACGCAGCTAACCTCAATAAATGAGGGAAATTTGTGAGAGTTCAGAATATTCTGCCGCAACTCCACAGCCTACAGACCACAAATGAATGGACTAATTGAGGTAGCCAAAAAAGAATATCAAGAGAATTCTACGAAAGATAGTGGACAATCATAGGTTATGGCACGAGAATTTATCTTTCACCTTACTGGGTTATAGGACCACCATGAGACCATCCACTGGGACAACGCCATACATGTTTGTATATGGCACCGAAGTTGTGATAACCGCAGAGGTCAAGATACCATCCTTAAGAGTCATCCAAGAAGCCAAATTAGACGATGCAGAGTGGATACGGGTCAGACAGGAGCAACTCATTTTCATTGACGAAAGGAGAATAGATGCAGTATGCGATGGTCAGTTGTATCAGAATAGGATGGCAAGTGCATTTAACAAAAGGATGAAGCCTCATCAGTTTACACTGGGGCAATTGGTTCTGAAGAAAATCTTCCCCCACCAGGAAGAAGCCAAAGGAAAGTTCGCACCAAATTGGCAAGATTCTTACGTGGTCCGCCGAGTGTTGACATGTGGAGCTCTAATCTTGGTACAGATGGACGGAAGAGTCAGCACGAAGCCCAACAACTCAGACGAAATTAAGAGATACCACGTTTGAAGGCAATTGAGCTAGGTTTTTGCTGTAACAGAACTATGCTCAACCTGACTTCCCATGGAGTGATACGTAGGAAACCCATGTAGGATTCAATTTCTCTCTCCCCTCTCTTTTGTATTGTATCATTAGAAAATCCAAATATCATTTTGTATTGTATTTGGAACAATGCCATGACTTGATTTCCTCCGGAATGAATACGTACGTAATCCTCATCAGATTCAGCAGTCTTTTGTAATTGAACTACGTTCTGTCCTGATTCCATTTGGATACGTAGGCAGTCTGAGTCAGACTCGGCCATTCCATTCTTAATCTCATCATTTTGCATTTGTTGTAATCGAACTACGTCTTGACCTGGTTTCGATTGGATACGTTGGCTGCTTGAGTTAGGCTGGGTGATATTTATCATATTTTTCTTAATCATCATCCACGAACTACGTTTAGACCTGATTCCATTTTGGATATGTAGGCAACCTGAAAAGGTTCGGTCGTAACCCTAGGAAACCTTTGTAATGCATTAGTATAGATTAGGACGTAGTCGCAACGAAAAGCAGCCACGTCGTCAAAAACATCATGGAAGATTGACATCAGCGGGATAAAGTTTTCAAGGTGCAATGCTCACGTTCAAAGAACCTTTTGAAGCATGTCATAATTTGGAATGACGGCATTTGCCATAAAACAATGATTTTAAAAAAATGATTTCTAAAAAACATATCTTAATTTGTTCGACCTACTGAACTTTGTGGCGTAACCTTACCAGGACCGGGGAAAAGCCAGTACTATGGTCGACACAAACCGACTCCCCCTCCCGCTAAGAATATTTCTTCGAGCGCATGACCAAAAGAATGCAAGGAAATGCTAGGAATACACTAGGCAAATGACGGATCCGCCACTCTCTCATGATTATCACTCCTCTTCTTTTATTTAAATTTTCTTGGTATAACTGAAACTAATTCCTAAATCCTTTGCAGGTATCTTGGAATCAAACCGCTGATGCAAACAAAGCATATTTTACATAGCAAACTGTATGCTCAACCAATCGGAGCATCTTGTAAAAAACGAGCTGCTAGCTTCACCAATTGAAGCCATGTATGTAGCAAGCCGTTCGCTCAATCAAACGGAGAACCTTATACAAAACGAGCCGCTGGCTTCACCAATTGGAGCCCTGTATATAGAAAATCGTCGGCTTAATCGATCGGAGCACTCTGTACAAATCAAACATTGGTTTCGCTAACCGAAGCCTTGTATATAGCAAACTGTTCGCTCCGCCAACAGGAACAATCTGCACCGCCGCTCCGTCACATCGGTGGCCAAAAAAGACAGTTGCAAACCTCGTCACCAACGTTCGGCCAATCGATGGACGCGAACTTAGCTTCACAGTCAAGAGTATCTCTTGGGCATGCTTTCTTTTCCTTTATTGTTATCTTGAACGTATTGACATTTTGCTCGCGCAGCTTATAGGCATGATTATGTTTTTCCTCAAGTCAATTGCTCCCATCAAGCGAATATTACTTTAAATTTTTAGTACAAAGCTCTTCCAACAAGCGGAGAAGCAATCTACAAGTCAATCGCTCCCAAGCGGAGATATTTTACTCTTTCAGTGCAAGGCTCTCCCAACATGCGGAGACGGACTCCACAAGTTAAGCTCTCCTAACAAGCGGAGACACTTTTCAATGCAAAACTCTCCAACATGCAAAGATGCATTCTACAAATACCCCCTACGAGGAGACTCAATGCTCTAACAACTGAGGAACGGTACTTAGCCCGGCTAAAAATTGAGTCAAATTCAAGTATCTCGTCATCCCGATCCCAAATAATGGCTCGTCGGCAGCCATGCATTATCATTCCTGCATCATTTACATCACATCTTAACATATTCTGTATTGCAATATATGGGTATGTGTGTATTTTATTCTTTTTTGCAGGAACAAACATCGCAACATGGAACTCCTTCTAAGCAGCAAACCAAATTATAACGCTATGAGGAACAACAAACTCATTAGCGAGCCAAGGATCCGAGCTCAAGTTCGAAATGATCAGTAGAACTCTAATTTTTCAAATCTTTCAAGTCAAGTCGCAAATTTAAAGCTTTCATGAGTGCCGAATCTTTTGCCTCGCAGTATCGTCATAATACGATATTGGGGCAATTCCAGCACATATCGCTTCTTCAAAGTCTTCACTCCAGAACTACATGAGGCCTGATCCTCGTTAAGCCCGAGCTATGTAAGAAATTCAAAGCCAAAATTCGGCCATGATTCCCCAAAATTCTCCTAGAATCTTCCTAATCCCACAACTCATAATCCTTGTGCCATTCCTGCAATGCATGCCTAAAGTCGGGAAAAAATTGGCTTTTATTCAATTTTTTTCCCGAAAACTCTTTCATCGTCTCCGGTTAAAGAGGGGTAGCTGTTGACGGCCGATTTTGACCCTCCTTTTTTAAATTAATTTATTTATACTTAATAATTTACAATGAATGTTTTGAAAATATTTTCAGTCAGTAATACCTATTTTCACAAAATTAACTAAGTATTAGTTTTAAAATTAACAATTTAGTATTATTATTATTATGTAATTATAAATATATTTATTATTTTTAGATTATTAAAGTAACTTTATATACATCACATAGGCTTTATAATTAATTTAACGAATTGCTGTTTAACTGCTAATTAATTAGACTACTATGTTGATAATTCAAAATTAGTATTATGATTTAGAAAATAAAGTATTTTATAAATAATTAATTACAATAATTAGTAGCATATTTGATAATTATAATTTCTACTTCATTTTATTGAAAATAATTAAGTTTATTTAAATTAATTTCAAAAAGGTTAAAGACTAAAGGACTATAATTGTAGTTGCACTCCTAAACACAAATTGGCTATTTTCTAAATCAAAAGTGGCCCACGCACAAGCCCAATCCACTAATAACCCAGTCCAGGTCCACCCTCATTTGCCACTTTGGCTATCTGCGGCCTTCTCTCAAAGCCAATCCGTGTATGCCACGTCACTTCCCCATAACACTCACAAAATAAGCATAGTGAATCCAAGTCATCTGTTTATTAAATCAATGGCTCACAATTTATCTCTGTTTTCCCTTTAATTTAAAAGCACTCGTCAGATCCCATCTCCACCATCAAAATATTATGATCTGACGATTACCAAAATTCCTCTTCAAAACCCCTTAAGTGCCCAAATTATCAGGGCCGTTGATCATCAGATCCAATGGCCCAGATCACTCCTACCTTTTTAAACCTTAGAGACTACCCAACCTTAGTCCAAAACCCTAATCATTTGTCTCCTAACCTTGCTGCCCCTCCTTTCCTTTTCCTCTCTACTCTCTCAACTCCCATCACCTAATCAGTCAAGAAAAACCTTACACAAATCCGTGTAATGTCTCAAATCGCTCAAAGATTCATCCCTACTGTCTCCTGCATCCTGATTCCTGCTGAACCATTTCCTCTTTCACCGATCAAATTTGAAATCCCAAAATCCAATTCCTAAGACTCAAAGGTGAAACTTCGAGTTTCCAAATTTTTTTGTACTCTGTTAAATCGGAGCATGCATAAGCACACTTCAGGGCCTCGTCATGATTATTCGAGGTCCAAAGGTCAAATGCAATAACCTCTAGACATTGGGGCTTTACCCGATGGTCCTTGCTTTCAACGGCCAATTTCCACTCAGGTAAACTCTCTTCATCATTTTTTGATCTGTCTCCTTAGATTTTCCCTGATTTTGTTTGCATCACCACTCCTTCGTCACTCTCCACTACCATGGTTTGAATCCGAAATCCTAAGTCTCAACGGCCACTATAAATATCAGTCTAAAAATGCTCTCACTATGAACATACCAACTACACTTAACATTCTAAAGAAATTAAGATACAACAGGGTATTGCTTAAGTTTTTCGTTTGAAAATTTGAGTTTTACTCAAACTCTGCTTCTTTCTATCTTTTGGCTCTGAGTTTGTCACTATTTCAAAGATGAGCTTTTGGTTTCCTAAACGGCTAACTTGAGTACTCGTTTTGTTTTGCTGCCCCTAAGGAGGTCAGTAAAACCTCGACCCTATTCTTCTTTTTTCATTTAAATTACTAAGTGTGAATTGTTTTGTTACCAAATGATGCAGTTAATAATGTATTCACGTTTAACAGTTCTATGTGCTTGCTAATGACATGTGTTGCTAAATAGGTTCTGAGATAATGAATTTCCTTTGGTTATTGAAATTAGAGTTCTGTGATGATTCCAATGAACGTGTGATGACCCATCTCTGTTGTTAAGTCTTAAGAATCACCTAATAACTCTAAAACTATCCTGATGTTTGGTTTCTTTTGGATTTCCTTGATGTTATGTTAAGTACTATCATTTTTGCCTTATGTATTATCTGCATTTGTAGTAGCTCACCTGGTAAACTAGACTTAAACAAGTATGAGGCTGTCATCTTGGTTTGAGGATGCTAGTTTATGATATCTGAACTAATCCTCTCTTCTAGCATGCTTCTGTAATCTTATGAACTTTTTAGAGGTCATTGATTCTCTGATAAGCTCATGGTTGTCTGATCAGACTATATAAGCATGATTTGAGCAGACTGCATTCCTGTGCCACATTTGTGTGCATTTTGAAATTCATCACATGCTTGACCTAAGTTTTGAGGCTCTTGTGCAAGTTCTGGTATTCTATTTAATAAGCTAAGATGCTAAAACCAAGTTCCACTATACCTGAAATCTTATACTTGACTTGCTTGACAGATCTCCTAATGTGATAATATCCCTACCCTTTTCCAGAAATCCATGCAGTGACACCGTTGGCTAAATGATGATAACACTTTTGAAATAATGTAACTCCATGCTATATGTCTCATATATATGTGATACTGCACTCATTTGATTCTTCAATACTTTCTGCTTGCCTTCCATAACCATGTTTATGTATATGATGTCCTTAGAACTTCATTGAGCTGACATGAATGAACTAGACCAAGCTTATGAACTCTGAATGAACCTTACTTTGCTATTGTTTGAGTATAACATCATGCCTTGTTTTTCCAAATGGATTAGTATAAAGTTGAAAACTCTTAGGAAAGGAACAATCATGTCCTGAACTTTAGAGTAAACAAGACTGTTAGCTTAAGATTCTATTGGAGGTTTAATATGATGTTATGAATCTGTAACCCTGCTAATACCCTTTAGAAGTCCAAATTATATTCCTTAGTTTGTATTTTTGTTGATATTATTTAGAAGTTCTAATTGAAGTTTCTAAATCTGCAAGCTTGTTAACATTCTTAGAAGTTCTGATTGAAGATATAAATTTATGACCTTGTTAATATATTTTAGAAGTTCTAACTGTAGTTGTTAATCTACAATTCTATTAGTATTATTTAGAAGTTATAATGATAGTTGTTAATGGTACCTCTGCCAGCACCATTTAAAGAACTCAATTGATGTGGTCAACCTACACCTTTGTTAATAGTATTTAGAGGTTTCTATCGGAACTGTTAACGTGTGTATATTGTAGAAGTTGAGACCTAAGTTATTAAAGGAATGCGTCTATGTCCAGAACTTCATATGTTAAGTGATGCACTTACTTCATTTTTGAGATGTAGGACCTACGTGTTGGAGTTCCTAACAATGATATGATAATGTCTTTGTCTCTATGTCTGAAGCTGATTCTTTTAAGCAAGTCTAGCACATCATTTACATTAAATCATGTACTTTGCTAGATTGTGGTTACATCAGGAGGATTGGTTGTCTTCTGATCATATAAGTATCTTGTATTAACTATTATAAAAGTGTACACACACTTCTGTGGTATGGTGTCACTGTGATATTGAGATTTTCATTGAAGTACCTCATTGGCACTTAAACCTGTAGGGAAGAATAAATGTGAGTAGTTAGAGGTATTGGGAGTAGAGTTTAGTCCTTGGTTGAGCTACTCTCCCTGGCACAAGCACTGCCGTGGGTCTTGAGATTATCATTGATTGTTACAATTTGCTTATCCCCCCTTAATAGTTCATTTCATGTATGATTATATGTATAGAGTAGCATATCTAATTGCCTTCTTTTCTTTTTGAACATGTATTATAATTGGGCTTGCCGGGTTCCGAAAGAACTCAGGCCCAAATCCTACCCCTGCATATTTTGGGAAGACTGAAGTCAGCTGATGTCCGTTTCTGCTATTTGCTGGGCCTGCCTTTTTTAGGCCCAAAACTAGAGTCCATACTTTATTGCTTTACTGCTTCACTGCCTTTGCTGCATTTTATTGTCTTTATCTCCCACATGTATACAACAATTATCATATTGGATTGAATGCTTCACTTTACCTCTTTGAATCATGTAGACAATCTAGACAAGCCCTAATAGATATAGGATTAAAAGAGATATTAGACTTAGTAATAGATAGACTTAATTCGCTAATTATACATTGTTTATACTAATCTTTACTAATGATTTTATGACGTCATTTGGGAACAAAATAGCTTTAGCAAAGGCGATAATCCTCTCTTTTCAAAAACCTGAAACGGAATCTAAAACTGGTCTTTTAAACTATAAGTTGAATCTTGTTTTGACTAGTGCAAAATAGGTGCAACACAAGCATTAATCCAGATCACGATTAGCATGGTGCACGCCTATAGGCCCGTCACCTAGCATGTGTGTCATCCCAACACAACACAAATAAAATGTTATCTAGGGATAAATACCCTCAATTCCAAGATTAGAAATATTACTTACTTCATAGCGCGGTCCTTTGCCACGCAAATCGGCCTCCGAGCGATTCAAATCTAGCCAAAGCAACTTAATTTCATCAGTAGTAGCTATATGAAAAATTTCTAAAAGATAAATCTAAAGGCTTTAATCAAAATCGGAAAGTCAACACAGAACGTCAACCCTGTACCCCCACCTCGGAACCCTACAAAATTCACAAAATTCAAACACCGATTCAATTACGATCCAACTATACTAAATTCATCCAATTCTATCCATAAATCAACCCCCAAATCATCAAATCTTACTCTTCAACAACATAATCTAAAATCCCCAATTTCCACTGCAAACACACATAAACTAGGTGTAATAATCAATGGGTAATCAATATTTATCAACAAAAATGATGAATCTTCACTTACCACTTTAATCGTAGTCAAAACCCTCTCAAAAATTGCCTCTAGCCGAGTTCCAGAAGTCCAAAATGAGAGAAAATCATGAAACCCTTCTATTATAAGTTCTGTCCAGCAAAACCACACCTGTGGTCCAAAAGATCGGACCTGTGATGCCACCTTTGCAGTCAAATTTATGTATCTATGGAATTCACTAAGACACCCCACCAAGCGCACCTACGGCTAAAAAATACGCACATGTGGGACTACTTCTGCAGTCCTGCCTTCACTCCTGCGTGTCCGCACCTACGGAAAAATTCCGCTTCTGATACTCTAACTCATCATTCTCGTATCCGCCTCTGTGGCAACATTCCTCGCACCTGCAGGCTTGCAGATGCGAAAAGTACCTCGCATTTGCTGCTCTGCCAAGCCCAGCTAACCTCCACTTCTGCGATAATCCTGTCACTTTTGCGACTTCGCACCTGCGGTCAAGACCTCACAGGTATGATCACACCAGAAGCCATAAGTTTCAGCAATTCCTTAAGTCCAAATCTCAATCCAATTTCAATCTGAATCACATTCGAGGCCCCTGGGACCCCATACAAACGTACCAAAGTCCTAAAACATGATACGAACCTAGTCGAAGCCTCAAATCACATAAAATAACATCAAAATCATGAATCGCACCCAATTCAAGCATAATAAAAGTAATGAGCTTCCAACTTCTAAAACCAATGCCGAACCATATCAAATCAACTATGAATGACCTAAACTTTTGCACACTAGTCCCAAATGACACAACGGACCTATTTCAATTTCCAAAACCAAAATTCGAACCCGGTATTAACAAAGTCAACTCTCGGTCAAACCTCTCAACCTTCCAAACTTTGAACTTTCCAACTTTCGCCAAAAAGCCTCAAACCAACCTACGGACCTCCAAATCAATATTCGGGCATACACCTAAGTGCAAAATCACCCTACAAATCTATTGGAACCATCAATACTCCATAGAAGTTACTTATTGGACCCATAAATACTTCAAAATACTCCATATTGGACCTATCAATACTCTATAGAAAGTCAAACTCCGGTCAACACTTTTAACTTAAGCTTCCAACCTTGGGACTAAGTGTCCTGATTCACTCTGAAACCTCCGCGAAACAAATCCAACCACCCCGATAAGTTACTTAACCACAAATGAACATAGAAGAAGGGATAAATAGGGGAACGGGCTACAATACACAAAATGATTGGTTGTGTTGTTACATTCTCCCCCTCTTAAATAAACGTTCATCCTCGAACGGGTTTAGAATCATAGCTGGAGTCTCAAATAGGTGTGGATAACTTCTCTCCATATATTCCGCTCGGTCTCCCAAGTAGCCTCCTCGACTGGCTAGCCTCTCTACTGAACTTTCACTGAAGCTATATTCTTTGATCTCAACTTTTGAACCTGCCAATCCAAAATGGCCACCAGCTCCACATCATAAGTCAGATCCCGATCTAGCTTAACTGTGTTGAAGTCCAAAATATGAGACGGGTCACCATAATACTTACGAAGCATAGAAACATGAAAGGGCCACCTCTCCAACTCCCTCGAGCATCTCAAAGGGACCGATATATCAAGGGCTTAACTTGCCCTTCTTCTCGAGCCTCATCACACCCTTCATGAGCGAATATTTAAGCAATACCTTCTCTCGTACCATATATGCAATATTACAAACTTTTCGATCAACGTAACTTTTCTGCCTAGACTGTGTTGTACGAATCCTATCCTGAATCAACTTGACATTATCCAAGGCATCCCGAACCAAATCAGTGCCTAACAACCTAATCTCCCCCGGCTCAAATCAACCAACTGGAGAATGACACTGCCTCTCATATAAGGCCTCATAAGGAGCCATCTGAATACTTGATCGGTAGTTGTTGCTGTTGGCAAACTCTGCAAGCGGTAAGAACTGACCCCATGAACCCTTTGAATCTATAACATAGGCGCTTGGCATATCCTTCAAGATCTAAATGGTGCGCTCGACATGTGTGCATAACTCATGATGTACAACTCTCTAGAAATGCAATGTGATCTTCGTGCCTCAAAAGAAGATAATAGACACTGGCACACCGTGGAGACGAATAATTTCCGTGATAGAGATCTGATCCAGCTGCTCTGAAGAATAGGTAGTCACCACTAGAGTGAAATGTGCCGACTTGGTCAGCCTATCCACAATAAACCACACTGTTTCAGATTTCTTCAAAGTTTGTGGGAGACCAACAACGAAATCTATGGTAGTACGCTCCCACTTCCACTTGGGAATCTCAAGTCTCTGAAGCAAACCGCCCGACCTCTGATGCTTGTACTTCGCCTGCTGGAAGTTCAAACACCGAGCCATAAATCCCACTATATATTTCTTCATTCTTCTCCACCAATAGTGTTGGCTCAAATCCTGATACATCTTAGCGGCACCCGGATGAATGGAATACCGTGAACTGTGGGCCTCCTCAAGAATCAACTCACGCAACCCATATATATTGGGCACACAAATCTGACTCTGCATCCGCAGCACCCCGTAATATACAATAGAAACCTCTTTGGCATCGCTGTACTGCACCGTGTCCTTAAGGGAAAGCAAATGGGGGTTGTCATATTGAAGCGCTCATACAAGGATGACCGAGAAACCATGCAAGAAAGAACCCGGGTAGGCTCCGAAACATCTAAACTCACGAGCTGATTGGACAAAGCCTGAACATATGATGCTAGCAGTCTCTCACAAACTGGAATATATGCTAGGCTATCAATACTCACAGCCTTTCTACTCAAGGCATCAGCCACTACAGTGGCCTTCCCGGAATGATACAAAATGGTGATATCATAGTCTTTTAATAGCTCTAACTATCGCCGCTGCCTCAACTTTAGATCCTTTTGCTTAAACAAGTGATGCAGCCTCCGATGATCTGTGAATACCTTACAAGACACGCCGTAGAGATACTATCTCCAAATCTTCAATGCATGAACAATAGTTACCAACTCTGAATCATAGGCGGCATAGTTCTTCTCATGGGAATTCAGCTGGCGCAATGCATAAACAATCACCCTACCCTCCTGCATCAAGACACATCCGATGCCAATCCGCAAAGCATCATAATAAATTATATATGAATGCTGATTGCAAAACTAGAACTGGAGATGTGGTCAAGGCAATATTGAGCTTCTGAAAGCTCTCCACACACTCATTAGACCACCTGAATGGGGCACCCTTCTAGGTCAATCTAGTAAAAGGTGCAGTAATGGACGAGAAACCCTCCACAAAACGGTGATAGTAACCTGCCAAACCAAGAAAGCTCTGAATCTTCGTAGCTGAAGACGGTCTTCCAATTCTAAACTGCATCAATCTTCTTCAAATCTACCTTGATTCCCTCACTAAACACCACGTGGCCCAAGAATGCCACTGAATCAAGCCAAAACTCATACTTGGAGAATTTAGCATATAGCTTCTTCTCCCTCAACGTCTGCAGTACAACCCTTAGATATTGCTCATAATCCTCCTAGCTGTGTGAGTACACCAGGATGTCGTCAATGAACACGATGAAATATGAATCAAGATATGGCTAGAATACATTGTTCAACATATGCATAAATGCTTCTGGGGCATTGGTCAGCCCAAAAGATATCACAAAAACTCGCAGCGACCATATCAGGTCCTGATCGCCGTCATCAGAATGTCAGAATCCCGAATCTTCAACTGATGATACCTTGACCATAAATCAATCTTCAAAGAACATTCTAGCACCCTGAAGCTGGTCAAATAAGTCATCAATGCACGGTAGTGGATACTTGTTCTTAATTGTAACTTTGTTCAATTATATGTAATCAATACACATCTACATAGTACAATCCTTCTTCTTCACAAATAGAACCGGTGCACTACAATGCGACACACTAGGCCTGATGAATCCCTTATCAAGTAGGTGCTGAAGTTGTTCATTCAACTGCTTCAACTTTGCTGGTGCCATATGATACAGAGGGATAGAAATGGGCTGAGTGCC
The DNA here is from genome assembly GCF_000715075.1 of Nicotiana tabacum. NCBI lineage: Eukaryota > Viridiplantae > Streptophyta > Magnoliopsida > Solanales > Solanaceae > Nicotiana > Nicotiana tabacum. The sequence continues at coordinate 70,000,750 of NC_134088.1, forward strand.
TAGCACCAGGTCTATACCAAAATCAAAGTCCCTGTCATGTGGCATGCCCGGCAGATCTACAAGATATACATCGGAAAAGTCTCTTACTACCGGAACGAACTCAATGGTAGGAGTATCAGCACCAACATCCCTCACAAAGGCCAAATATGCCAAACATCTCTTCTCAACCTTCCGTTGAGCCTTCAAGTACGAAATCACTCTGCTAGGAACATAATCCAAGGAACCTCTCCACTCTAACCTTAGCATCACCGACATCGCCAATGTCACGGTCTTGGCATGATAATCTAGAATAGCGTGACATGATGATAATAAATCCATGCCCAAAATCACGTCAAAATCAACCTTGGTGAGTAGTAAAAGATCGACTCTCCTATCATAACCCCTAATAGCTACCACACATGACCGATATACACGGTCCACCAAAATAGAATCACCTACTGGCGTAGATACGTGAACATGCATAACAAAAGAATCACGAGACATGTCCAAATAATGTGCAAAGTACGATAATACATATGAATAAGTGGAACTAGGGTCAAATAATACGAAAGCATCCCTGTGGCATAATCATTACGTCTGAAGTAACTGCCTTAATCCTGGAGGGAAAAACATAGCATCGAGCTTGACCACCACCTGATCAACCTCCCCTTCTAGGGAGACCTTGAACTGCTTGAGTCCCACCCCGAGCTGGCTAAGCGGGTGGTAGAGTAACTGGTGCGGAAGTCATAGCCTGGCCTCTCTGCTAAACGGAACCTCCCATAAGATGGGGGCAATACCTCCTCACATGCCCCAATGCTCTACACTCAAAGCAACCTCGATCTAGAGATGGCGGCGGGGCCTGAACTAGACCCCAAAAACTAAAATATCTACTAGAAGAACCTGGTACTGACGAACCCTGAACTGATGGAGCACGGTACGAGCTCTGAGCTGGAAGTGAACTGAAAGATGACTGACTCGTACAAGTACTGTATGAACCATGACTAGCTGATGCACCACGATGAACAGGACAAGCCATATGAGCAAGTCTATAAGGATGACCTCTACTATGATGTGACTGACCTCCAGATGAGGTACCACTGAAACCACCTGAAACACGGGGCCTCTTGACTTCCCGCTCCTCGTGCTCAAGCCTACGAACTAACTCCAAGCGCCTAGCAATCTCAACCACCTAGTCAAACCTAACATCTGTCTCGGCTTCTCAAGCCAAACTAAAACATAGGCCATAGTTGAGGCAACCAATGAACCTCCTGATCATCTCTCTCTCAGTAGGAACCAACCACACTGCATGACATGCCAAATATGCGAATCTCATCTCATACTGATTCACTGTCACACCCTCCTGGTGTAGCTGCTTGAATTGACTGTGCAACTCCTCTCTGTGAGTTTGGGGAACAAACTTCTCTAAGAAGAGAACCGAGAACTCATGCCACGTAAGTGGTGATGCGCCGATTGGCCTGCTCAACTCATAGGCCTGGCACCATCTGTAGGCTGCCCCTGTCAGCTAAAATGTAGTGAATGCGACCCCATTGGTGTCCAAGATACCCGTTGTGCAAAGAATCCACTAACACCAGTCTATAAAATCCTGAGCATCATCTGACTCTGCTCCACTGAACTCTAGAGGCTTAAGCCTCCCAAACTTCTCCAATCTCTTCTGCTCCTCATCACTCATATGGGGACCAACCTTAGCGACAGCAACCGACTGAACTGGAAATACACCTGGTGTCTGGAGTCCCTAAGCTAGCATACAAAGTCCATTTTACATTCAGTTCTCTTTATCAAAAATCACAAAATTGATTAATCAAAATTCAAAAAAATTAAAATGAAATGAAAATCTAAAAATATTTTCTTTCCACCCTTCCTAAACTACGCTTGACCTGTTCTCATTTCAATGAGATACGTAGGCAACCTTCGGGTTCCGTTTTATTTTTTCAAAAATCACAAAAACTTGATAAAGTCAAATATTCAAAAAACTTGTTAGGCCAAAATTCAAAATCCAAAAAAGGGGGAAACCTTCCTCACGTGTAGTCCCTTTTATAAAAACAAATCAAAAAATAGAAGAAGGAACATCATCAAATATTGACTTGCTTGGTGTCAACACAGTTAGGAGTGTGCATAGGAAAGAACAAGTGTTTAAGTTGTATGATGGAGAGGATCAGTTTCGGGTAAACCATAGACTCTTGTGGTACCTCTTAATTATACCTTAGTGATGCTTGAAAAATCTCGTGCTTACAGTTGGGGTAAGAACAAAGCCGACCTCAATGTTTCATGTGCATTGTGTGGTGAGCCTAGATTAAAATTCATTACATTGCATTATAGATATAGAACTTGGCTCGAACGTCTGTTGAGGTGAAATCCTGTGTAAAGCTTGGTTTGGGAGAGGATCGTATGCCTTCTTTGACCCATTTGAGCCTTTCTAGCCTGCCAAATGACATCAATCCCTAGCATTCCCCCTTTGAGCCTTAAGCCTTTTTCTTGGACAATCACATCTTAGCCTATACCCTTTTTGTGCTCAAATGCACGACCCGTCTCTTGGCCCAACCTCCATGCGCGCACTGAAAACGTGTAACTTTGGATGAAGACCAAAGTTAAGGAGACAAACATGAAAAGGCAAAAGATGCAAAGTCGAAGACAATCAAAGATATGACTTCAAGAAAAGAAGGCGGAAAACTCCTCCAGTCAAAAGGATAATCCAACAAAAAGAAGAAAACTTCCACAAATTCAAAGAAAAGGTAAAAAAAAAAGAAAGGAGAAAAAGGAAAAAAAACTCCACAAATTCAAAGAGGAGGAACCTCGACCAAAATAAAAAGAAGGGAAAAACTCTTGCAAAGCAGGAGAAACTTTAAAAAAAAAACCTCCAAAAATGGAAGAAAAGACTTCTACAAGTTCAAAAGAAGTCAAAGCAAAGAAATGGACGTCGAGCCAAACAAGATCAAGCGCCAAAGCATGGTTTGAACTTCGAAGACACGGATGCATTGTAGTGCTTATGGAGGAATTAGTCACTTTTAACCCAAATGAATATCCTACCCGACCCCAAGCCTACATTACAAGTCGATAACAAAGTCCTACATGATCTTATTCCAAGTGTTCTCACATTAGTAGATATTAGCATAAAGGCCAAGCATATGGTATCTCAATTGCATGCATTGAACATCTTTCCGAGTGAGTGTGCTTCGCAAAACGTCCTAAAGTCAAAATACAAAATACTTCAAATATGTGAGAAAATTAGGACTTTCTTTGTAGTGAGGCACTTGAAACATGAGTTAGGCAGAATTCAAAACCTATGATTGATGCAAGACAAACAAATCTTGTCGAATCTGGGTATATCTGAGGTATCGCTCGAAGCTATACGAATTACCCATAAGCTGATCTCGGTTTGTTGGAAAGTATGAGATGGAAATTCTTATGCACAAACCTAATTGTTGGTACCAACCTAAGTCAAGTAAAAAAAAGAGATGATGATCGATCAATAAAATCATAGTCTTTTTTATAATATTCTCTACAAAAGCTACAAAAAAACACAAAAAATAAAAAAGGTAAGTCAAGCTTTACTGACTGTGTAGTTAGATTTTGTTATAGTGGAAGTTTCCTAGTTGATGTGCGAACTGTGGTACGATACCCGAGCAGAGCAAATGGCAACTTCTCGTGCCATTATTTGTAATTATCTACCATTTTCCTCAGTATCTTCTTGATGTTCTTGTTGGCAGCTTCTACGACTCCATTCATTTGCGGTCTCTATGCTGTGGAGTTCTTATGCTTTATCTTGAAGGTTTCACACATGGCCTTCATCAGATCACTGTTGAGATTGGCTGCATTATCGGATAAGATTGACTCTGGTACTCCGAACTGACAAACAATGCGGTCTCGAACAAAATCTACTACGACTTTATTAGTTACAACTTTGTAAGATGCGGCTTTAAACCATTTTGTGAAGTAGTCTATGGCCACTAGAATGAATCTATGACCATTCGAAGCAGCGGCTCGATCGGGTTGATGACATCCATACCCTAGGCTGAGAAAGGCGAAGGTGAACTTGTTGCATTGAGTTCATTGGGTGGTACCCGTATCATGTCAGCATGTATCTGGCATTGGTGGCACATCTGAACATACTTGATGCAGTCTGCTTCCATGGTCATCCAGAAATACCTCGCTCTTTGTATCATTTTGGCTAAGGTGAACCCATTCATGTGCGGCCCGTAGGTTCTGACTTGTATTTCCTCGAGCAATCTGGATGCCTCCTTGGCGTCGACACGCCGTAATAATCCCAGGTCTGGAGTCCTTCTATACAAAATTCCTCCGTTTTAAAAGAAATGGTTGGTTAACCTTCGAAGTGTGCTCTTCTGAGTATGGGTTGCGTGCTATGGATACTCTCCTTTTGCCAAATATTCCTTGATGTCGTAAAACCACGGATTTCCATCACTCTCTTCTTCAACGTGAGCACAATAAGTTGGCTGTTTATGAATTTCTATTGGGATGGGATCGATGAATTTCTTGTCTGGGTGTTGTATCATGGAAGACAAAGTGGCCAATGCATCCACGAACTCATTCTGAATTCTCGGAACATATTTGAATTCTATCATTGTGAATCTCTTGACCAACACTTGTACACAATGCAAATATGGCAATATTTTGGTGTTCTTTGTGTCCCATTCTCCTAGAACCTGGTGCACCAAAAGGTCTGAAACTTCAGTTACCAGCAGCTCCTGAACGTTCATGTCAATGGCCAACCGTTGTCCCAAAATGCAGGCCTCATACTCCGCCATATTGTTGGTGCATGGAAACCTGAGTTTTGCGGATACCGAATAGTGTTGGCCGGTCTCTGATACCAAAACAGCTCGAATACCTACTCCTTTGAAGTTTGCTGCTCCGTCGAAGAACATTCTCTAACCATCATATGCTTCGGTGATATCTTCTCCAACGAACGACACATCCTCATCGGGAAAATACGTTTTCAATGGTTTGTATTCTTTGTCTAGGGATCTTCTGCCAATTGATCCACCAATGCTTGCCCTTTGATCGCCTTTTGAGTTATTTAGACGATGTCTAACTCACTCAACAATATTTTCCACTATTCTAGCTTACCTGTAGGCATGAGTTTCTGAAAGATGTATTTTAGCGGGTCCATCCTTGATATGAGATATGTAGTGTATGCACAGAAATAATGCCTCAACTTCTGAGCTGTCCATGTCAAAGCACAACAGGTATGTTCCAGCAAAAAGTATCGGACTTTGTAGGGTGTGAATTTCTTACTCAGATAATATATCGCCTGCTCCTTTCTTCTAGAGTCATCATGTTGTCCTAGAACGCAGCCAAAAGTTCCATCCAATTACGACAAATAAAGCAACATAGGTCTTCCTGGTTCTGGTGGGACCAAAATATGTGGTTTAGATAAATACTCCTTGATTTTGTCGAAGTCTTTCTGTCATTCTTTAGTCCAGCTTGTTGCAACATCTTTCCTCAGCATCCTGAAGATCAACTCACATATCACAGTTGATTATGCTATGAAACGGCTGATCTAATTGAGGTGCCCTAAAACGCTCATCACATCTTTTTTATTCTTCAGATATGGAAGTCCTGGATAACTTTGACTTTTGTTGGGTCTAGTTCAATCCATCGGCGACTAAAGATGAATCTAACAATTTTTTAGCAGGGACTCCGAAGGCACATTTTGCAGGATTCAATTTCAGATTGTACCTTCGAGGCCGATCAAAGAATTTCTTCAACTCTGCTATGTGATATGTACTCTTTTTGGATTTGATGATAACATCATCCATGTACACCTGTATTTACTTGTGTATCATATCATGGAAAATGGTTGTCATGGCTCTCATGTATGTGGCTCCAGCGTTCTTTAAACCAAATGACATCATTTTGTAGCAGTATATTCCCCATGGTGTGATAAAGGCTGTCTTTTCGGTATCCTCTTCATCCATCCAGATCTGATGATATCTCGTGAAGTAATCTACAAAGGATTGGAGTTCATGCTTGGCACAATTGTCAATCAGTATATGTATACTGGGCAAAGGGAAATAATCTTTGGGACTTCCCCTGTTTAGATCTTGGTAATCAACACATACTCTGACTTTCCCATCTTTCTTTGGAACTGGCACAATTTTGGCCAACCAAGTCAGGTATTCCACCATTCTAAGAACCTTGGCTTTGATCTGCTTAGTGGCTTCCTCTTTTATCTTCAAAGTCATATCCGACTTGAATTTTCTGAGCTTCTATTTTACCGGTGGACATGTAGGATTAGTGGTAGCTTCTAAGCCACTATGGATGTGCTCAAACCAGTCATATCATCGTAGGACCATGCAAAGATATCTTCATATTCCTTTAGGAATCTGACGTACTCTTCCTTCTCTGATGGCGATAGGTGAACTCTTATGCATTTTCCTTGACCGTTTCGGAATCCCCTGAGTTAACTGCCTCAGTTTCATCCAAATTAGACTTTGGTTTGTTTTCAAAGTTTTCCACTTCTCTGACGATTTCCTCAGGTATTGTATTATCTTCCAGATACTCCGAATCACTATCCTTATGTTGCGTTGTCTCATTACATGTCATAGTTTCAGGTTCATTGGGATAGGTAATAATGATACTGTAAAGAGAGAATGAAAATGTAGAAAATAATAATAAATACAAAAAGAAGTAATGCATTAATAAAATTTGGAAACGTCAACAAGTGCGGCTCGATGACTCGAGCAATTATTTCAAAACAAAATACTGAAAATGTCTAAAATGCTCAAAAACTATTTTGAAAAAAATAATTGATGCTATTTTCTAGGCTAACCAGGAGCTCGACGGGCTCGGGATGGTGCAGTAGTCCAGTTTTTGATGCCAGCTAAGACTTCATCTTCCTCAGATCCCCACATCATGTCAGCTTGATGAAATGTCTTGTGCAGAGGTGGTACTGGTTGTTCTAGTGGATGATAAGGACCACGCTATGGCGGCGACCAATCCTGGTATTCTTGCCAAGTATATTAATAGTCGAGCCCAAAAGTTGTGCCATGACACTGCGGTTTTACGAGTATAGTAATCCCTTGGAGGTTTTTGCCGAGACCCTTGCTAGGTTCATATCCTGTGAATAGTAATATGCTTTCTATCTTGTTACTCCACCATCAATCCTTTTCAATTGCATTGACGTGCTCAATGCAATGGTACGTTTCTCCACCCAGCTTCTTCCTATTCTTGATGACTGGAACGATCTGATTGGTGTAGATGGGGTTGCTTCCATCTCCATGGATAATCACCTCCTGATGGTTCCAGTAAAACTTCATAGCCTGATGCAGAGTTGAAGCCACTGCCCCAGCGGCATGTATCCAGGGACATCCCAATAATAGATTATAGATAGCAGATATATCCAGCACTTGAAACTCAACATTAAACCAGGTTGGGCTTATCTGTATGCTGAGGTTGATTTCTCCGATTGTGGTTCTTTGGGAACTATCATACGCCTTTACATTCATACTTTCCATCCGTATCTCGTGCAAAGTCACTGGGCATATATTGAGACTTGAACCCCCATCTATCAGGACCCTGGCGATGAACTTATCCTCAAATTGCACTGTGACGTGTAGTGCCCTGTTGTGACTTAGTCCTTCTCGTGGTAATTGATTCTCATGAAAGGTGATTTTGTGGCTCTCTAGTACCTGCCCGATCATGTTGGCCATCTCCCCACTAGTGATGTTGGTGGGTACATAAGCTTTACTCAGCACTTTCATCAAGGCATTCCTGTGTGTCTCGGAGTTTTGCAACAGTGACAAGATGGATATCTTAGCGGAGTTTTATTCAGATGATTGACAACAGAGTATTACCTTGCTTGTACCTTTCTCCAAAGGTCATCAGGGCCAGTCTCAACAACAGGCGGCTTAGATTCAGCTTCTTTGCTTGTTCCTCCCAGGTGCTCAGGTGTATAGACTCTGCCAGTTCTAGTCATGCCTTGCACTGCACCTGTTTCCTCCATTTTTGCTTTTCCATTTCTCCCTGCTTCCTCAACATAATCCCATGGGATAGAATCATACTTGTAAGATGGCATGGGGGCTACCATCACAGTGAATAGTGTAGTTACCTCGACTTCAAATGGTGCTTGGGTTTGTACCACAACGGGTGTGAGGGTGACCAGAGACGTTTTAGGATTGTCCCCCTCCTGAATGTGTCCAATTAACCTCTCTGGATACCATTCCTCATCAATATCTATCACATTCACTCCCTCACCTCTATGATCCGGGAGAGGATTGTTACGAACATTTTATGCAACTTCCTTTGCCTGTATGACCTTAGTGTCGACCAGTGTTCTAATCTTGTCTTTCAGTGTGCGACACTCATCAATGGTATGACCCTTCATGCCTGAATGTTAGGCATATGTTTTGTTAGGGTTAATCTACTGAGAAGAATTCTCCATCGCAACGACAGGAATGGGAGTGACATAACCAGCAACTTTCAGTCTCTCGTATAGTTGGTCTATAGGTTCAGCAATTGGGTGTATTGTCTAGGTATTCTGCAGTTGAAGTTTGGTCGTGGTTTTTGGTAGTTTTGGCAGGTGGGTGGTGGTGAGTGGTAATATGCGGGTTCAGTGTTATAGGCGTGGTAGGTGGTAGCTAGTTGTTGGTATCTGGGGAGTGAAGGCTGGTATGTGGGTGGAGGCATTAGGTGTGTAGGTGGAGGTGTTTTGTATGTGAGAGGAGACTTAGGACCATGGGCCACGATTACGGCTCCCACTTCTTTCTTTTTCGTAATACCTCCCTATTGCAATGCTTTATTCGTGGCCTGCAGTGCCTCAAAATTTGTCACCATCCCACTCTAAATCCCTTTTGTTATTCTTTCTCCCAGCTTGATGATGTCGGAGAATTTGTGGTTTTCAATAACCATAAGCCTTTCATAGTACTGCGGGTCTTGAGCTCTAACGAAGTACTTATTCATTTATTCTTCTTCAAGTGCTGGCCTTACTTTCGCGGCTTCAGATTTCCACCGAGTAGCATATTCGCGAAAGGTTTCTGTTGGTTTCTTCTTGAGGTTTTGAATGTAAAAAAAGTCTGGTGCGTTTTCCGTGTTGAACCTGAATCTGTCCATGAAATTTGACGCCATGCTTACCTAATTAACCCACTTCTTTGGGTTCTGACCGATATACCAAGACAACACATCTCCTTTGAGGCTTCGCATGAACAGTTTCATACAGTTTCGTTCATCTTTGCCCACTCCTACAAGTTTGTCACAATATGTCCTCAGATGCACTTTCGGATCACCAGTTCCATCGAACATTTCGAACTTGGGAGGTTTGTAACCCTCCGGCAGTTCCATATCAAGATGAATGCACAAGTCCTCATACTTTAAACCTTCAATGCCTTTACCACCTTCGACACTCTGAACTCTACCAGTGAGCTTCTTGAGTTCTTCTGCCATGTTCTTAATGAGCAGGCCTTTCTTGGTTAATTCAGGTCTGTATAGGGTTTGTTGCGGGGTGTGGGGTAAAGTTTCCACATATATGGGATTACTTTGCTGAACTCCGGGAATCTGGGCATAAGGGTTGCCATTGGTTGAGTTTTGGGGATCAGGAGTGGGTTGTGGTACATTCTGAGGAGCGTGATAAGTCGTAGTTTGTGGGTATGGAGTTGGATGATGGTGGTGTTGTTGAGGAGTAGGTACTAGTGGAGGGTTAAGGTTTTGAGGAGGTGTGGGGTACTAGTGTGGTGTAAGAGGATTTGGCGGTGGAATTTGATTTTGTGTGTTTTGTGGTGGTGCTTGGTTTTGGGTAGTTGGATTTTGCTGGTTAATATTAGGGACATTGAGGGTGAGAGAAAGGCTTGCCACGTTTCGGACCTGCTCAAGTTCTCCTTGTAGCTCCAGGATTTTCTGTTCCATATGTAAGACTAGTTCATTCTGTGCCGGAGTACTTCGGCCATCTGAAGTTTCGACATTTTCTGCCAGGGTGGCGTTGTCTTTCCTGATACCACTTCGATAATCCATTTTCACTTTCCCTTTGCTTTTGCCTTTAGGATCGCTTGGTGGAGGAGGAGGTGGAGGACCTCTGGATCTATTGTGATATGCTGATGATGCCAGTATGCACGAACCAACCTTGGGGAGTGGGAATAATCAAAAGAAAGAAAATTAGAAAGGGGTATTGAAAGAATGCTTGCAATATTAAACATGTTTAGAAAAATCATGTAATAATTCACGTCCTAATTTGGGGACCTTGTTGTGCCCGAGGTAGGCCTAAGTGACACATAGACTTGGAGAAAATGGATGCCAATAATTGCGTCATTTCATTAATGTGAAAATGAGCCAAACCTTCACTAGATCGATAATAATAAAGTTACTAATGGCATTTAGCCTTATTACTATTGAAATCTAAAACAAAGCTAGAAAACAATAAAGAACATTATTTGCTAGTCTACTTGGTCCCTGGAGGACCTTCTCCTGATGCGTAGAAGTACACATGACCGACATGATACTTGTCTGGCTCAATAGTTTCCTTTTCCAAAATGATCTTCTGGTTCCACATATGTTGTGCTTCGAACTTGAATGGAATGGCATCCCCTTTGAAATATGCCTTGTAGTGGACCATGTTGGAAACTTGTGGTATGACCTGTTTTCTTCCCGCTTCTCTCATTACCCTTATGGGAGCATAAGGCTAGATTCCTTTCAACCCGATCAGTACCAAATGGTTAGTCTCTCTCGACCTGATGATGAACTCAGTGCTAGGAAACCATTTAAATATCCAATGTTCTTGCTCGTTTGTCAGATTGCTGAAGAACGCACCCAACTTACAACATTTCCAGGCTGTGCAAACCTATCTAGAATAAATGTCATTTTCTTTGGGTGATGGTAAGCTATGTACTCGTTCAACGGACGTTGCAGAAGCTCTTGACGATATTCTCCCCTTTGAAAGTGTTCCAACAGCCAGACTTGCAGTAACAGATTACAGCCTTCGAAGTGTCTGAATCCTTGCTTGCACCGATCTAGAGCGCGATACATTTTGGCTAGGATCATGGGGATGATGGTATAGGTTTGTCCCTCGATGCCTTCCATCAAAGTCCTGGCAACCGTGGCTAAACGGATATGAATCCTTCCCCCTTTTATTGTAAATATCAACAACCCCAAGAAGCAGACGATGGACACATAAACCCGGCGGTGTGTCCAACCCAAGGAAGTAGTGGCGAGTTCATCATGATGAAGGCGATATGACTTGCTGTGCCCGTAACGCTCAAAGAGGAATTCAACTAGGATGTATGATTTCATTAAACAAAGCAACCCATCATTTTTCTTAAAACCTAGCATCTTTAGAAAACCACGAGGGGTGCGATTCTCCGGCACTAGTAATCCTGGACTATCCCATGGCAACTTAGCGAAGCCTCCTATTTCTTCTAGGAGAGGAGTCATTTCTTTGTCACTAAAGTGGAAGACAACCCTTTTATCATCCCAGAACATGGTAGCGGCCTCAATCAAGGCCATATTTGGTCGGATGTTAAGCAAAGATGGCAAGTCACCAAGTACCCTTCTCACATGATTCTTGTCGCAAGGAGCAAGGTCTTCCACCAGTCAAGTAGCAGAGGTGGGATATTTTGGACCATGCCGAACCTGGGGACTTCGTGCTTCATTTTCTGCAAACAAATAAAGTTAGCCCTTTCCCCCTCCAGATGCGACCACTTACATAATAATGATCAACATATTGGCACATTTTCTCCAAGTAATGCACATAACATGGTAGTGTCCATTGGGATTGTAGAAATCCCGTCGGACTTTGGACAAGGCTTATCTTAGCGGGCTATTACGATAACAACGTTCTAACATGTATTAGCTTTAACATGATGCTTGTACATTTGATATTGGAGTCAGGTTTCTAGATCGGCCTAGACTGGTACTCCCAAGTGGACAACTTGAGAGGGAAAGGCACGGGACCATTGATTGAAACGCTGATCGACTAGTCTACCGCAAACAAACCTTTCCGTTTTAAAAAAAAAGATAATTTTGGAAGAGCGCGGACACTCATCAAGCTCCGCTATGTTAAAAATTGGTAAGAGTGGAGTATGATGTGGAGCATGCTTTATGCAGAGATAACAATACATTGTCAAGTATTTGCATGATAAATATGTAAAAGCAGTAAATACAATAGTAAGGTGAACATAGGAAATATAGAAAGGAGAGACAAAAGGAAGGAGTCAGTTTAGTTCGTGAAATATATGCAAGAATGTAATAAAGCATATATGGGAATAGGGATGGGAGAGGCATGATATGGCAGTCTTAGAAAAGATGAAATGAAGAGTGGTCATAGCAAAAAAAGGTGAACGGGAAAGGGATGTGCATATTATAACAGATTTAAACAAATAAAGGTGAACGAGGAAGGGATGTGCATGTCATAACAAATTTAAAGAAATAAAGGTGGATAGGGAAGGGATGTGCATGCCATAACAAATTTAAACAAATAAAGGTGAATAGGGGAAGGGATATGTATGTAATAGCAAATTTAAACAAATAAAGGTGAGGAAGGGATGTGCATGTAATAAAGAGAGTAATCCACGTAAGTCAAGTTCATTATGGTAAGAGCCTAAGTGTATCCCCGGCAGAGTCTCCATGTTGTCACGCCCCTTTTTCTCCAGAAAGCGGGTTTCGACGTGTGACAACTCTTTTAAATGAAAGATAGAGTGTTAAAAAGAAGAGTCGCCACCTAACAGTTTTTAAGGTGCTTTAGGGCACCAATTATGCAGATAACTTTGCTTGACTAGTCAATGCCACCAAAGATCGGGTAAGAGCTCAAATTACCTCAAAGAGAAGGTGTTAGGCACTCTTCAAGGTCCACAATTGTGGGTCCCAATCTAACATAAGACTGTGTGGATTATAATTAGGCAAGATGATCAAATAAACAAAGAGAATAAAAGGTCAAGGAGTTTCATTATAACACAATGAGAATTGGTACAAATCTTAAGAACTACAAGGATACAACTATAACGGTCTATATTAGTTGACTAAGTGTATAAAAGAAAGGGGGGTCCTAAGTTTTTTAGCCTAAAGGATCACCCCGTGCAACATAAATAATACTTCGCAACTCCTTTTAGATAGGAGTTGCTCATATTATTCAGCGGTCACAAACTATTATCTCCTGCTACGCGATTACTATGTTGAAATTATTTAACTAGAGCGTTCTAATTCAATTCTAGGTTGCATCCTATGGGTGCACTACCCGTCCCATGCCTATGGTCCAGGAGGCCTTGGACCTACTATTTGGGTGGTTCTAGACTTTACTTAGGTTGCTCAATAGATGATGAAACTAGGTGACATTCAAAATAAATAGGACTTCATGTAAAGACAATTAGAGACCCAAGTTAGTCTCCACACATAAACAACTAATGCACGTGAGCAGATCAGGAGGCATACAGTTTTAGAGTTAAGACGAATTAGAGCCGTTAAGTCCTATAAGCATGGTTTCTATAATTCTGATTTTCAAGCTTACATGCAGTGTTTTTGTTTGAGAACAATGAATTTGAAGATTATAGGTATTATAAATCCTATAAGCGTGATCTCTAAATTGTTTGCGCAATGAGGCAATAAAACTGTTTGAAAGCTTAAAATTATCCACGTTTGATTTTATTGGCATACTTTCTAGGCGAGTAATAGTATTCTATAGGCAGGATTTCTAAGAGTTGGCAATTGAAACTGATTCTATAACACTTCATCCCTATAGGCATGTTTTCTAGGCGAGCAATATGATGGAAACAGCAATAACAGTAGCTAATTAATCAATTAAGGTCCTATAGACATGATATCTAGATGAGGATCATAAGTTAATATAATCCTACAGGCATGTTATCTAGTAAATACACTGCAGCTGCACAAATTGAAGGAGTGGACACCTGATTCCTATAGGCATGTTGTCTAATAACGCATGATAGTAAACACGGGAACAAGCAAAGTACTTAAACCATTGCTTCTGATAGTAAAACAGGTTAAGTGAGTGCGTGATTTCCTATAGGCATGACTTCTACTAGGGCACAATATATAGAAAAAAAATAGAAGATTTGGCATGTTGTTTAGAGTAACAAAGAGATCACATAGACCCTATAGGAATGTTTTCTACCCTTTTATACAAACTTCAGAACATACCCGTTTCCCCGATTTCACTAACACCCCAATTGTTTGTTTACAAATTATTACAGGCCCAATTAAGAACATAAGTATAAATATTACACATGGAAAACTGCCGGCCAAAAGCATTCCCAAAAGTAAAAAATAAACTAGTATTGCCTGGGTTTTCATCAAGCTCACTTTTCTACGAATAGCAGGCCCAGATGTGAACTCAGCTCAAGCACTGGAGGGTATCAATTGCACAACCCAAATTCAAGTTTTGGAACCATGTTAGAACCCCGATGGAGTCTCATTTACCAAACAATTGTGAGTTAACAAATACACCTAGCAATCACTTAAAGAATTCTGGACCTACTAACAACTAATAAGTGACAAAATTTGAAGAAATGCATTTTGTATTTTAGAAGCAGGCATAGCAGGATTGATTAAACAAAGAACATGCAAGTTAAGAGGACCAATAAGGCTTAGATTCCTCATGGCAAGTTGATATAACAATACTGACATTTTAGACTCGATCAATTAGCATGGGATAGTATATTGAGCAGAAGAACATATTGAGAGAGTTAGGGGAATCAGGTTTTCTCAGGTTATAAGATAAACATATCAGAGTGCACAATGCCAATCAAGTCCAGGATAGGGCACTAACCTAATGAATTTCAAATGTCTATCTGGTACAATGAAAGTTCTTGCATGAAAGTTCTAATAAGGTCACAAATAGAATATCAACATACTAGTAGTATAGCTTGGTAAATATCTTGAAACTTAACATGGTGGGGATAGATCATAGTACAAATGCTTTACAGAAACTTATGGCATGTGAAAGGCAGATTAACTACACATTAACATGTCAGCTGACCATACATAAGAGAGAAAATGTGACATTTACTTGCAAAGAATAGTCTATTAAACACTAGACTCAGTAATTCATTCAAAGCATAGGAATGGTTTCATAAGAGTTTTAGTATAGTACCCAAATCAACGCATGAAAATGATTCTATAACTAACAACATGTAGTCAGTTTTATTAAAAGAACATCTACAATAGGCATGCATTGAAACTCAAAAGTCAAACATGTTCAGATTCTAAGAAAAACACAGAGGTATGGAACTGATTCCAGAGGAAAACAAGGAAATCCAACATAAAAGTGCAGGATATAGTGAAGAACACATATTAGCCTAACACAAACTAAGAACAAACTGGAATCCATGACATGTACTAAAATGCATTCAACTATCAAAGAATACATAATAATAGGGGAGTATTATAGTTGTGCAATATCAAGGATTCACAACTAAAAAAGGAACTAAATCATGCTCACAGAATTTTAAACGTCCTTAATATCTAGAACACATAGAGATATACATAAGGAAAAATATTGAGCATTACAAGAGTTAAAGGCACTAACCAGTAGCAAAATTAGACGGGCAAAAGAATAAGGATTTTAGAATACTGGTAGAAAGAGCACCAAATCTCCGATGCTTCAGAGTTCACAAGGGCCTCGTAAGGGACCCGAGCAGTGCTTGCACCGGAGGAGGTTGATAATATTATGGCCTTGGCTTTCAGCCGGCCAAAGAGCCAAGGGTTTCAAAGAAGATGAGCGAATGAGAAAGGTATACTGAGTGCAATAGCAGTGAAAGCTTCGGTCTTTCAAAGGGGATTAGGGAGGGGTTTATATAGTAGCAAAATTAAACACACAAACAAGAAAAAATCATCAGTCAAACACAAGAATGGAAAGAATATCACATGAAATCAAAAATCAATAAGGAAAAAGGAAAATCTCAAACCCTAGTTGGGTCCAACGACCTTGAATCGAACCAATAATGCAAGAATCGTTCATTGTAACAGTAAAAAGACAAAATGTTGTCCAGATCTTCACCAAATCAAGATACATCGGTCCCGTTTTTGAGAAGTAGTTCTTGCCAATAATAGGTCAAGAACTAAGTAACACCATGGACACGCGTATAATAGCAGAATATCACAAAGTAGGTAAGTAAATCATGGATTGATTCAATGTTTGAGTTAGAATCGGAGAAGATTGGGGACATGGCGGTTAGGGTTTATCAGAGGTGGGTGAAGATATGAGAGAATAGAGGCGGCTTTAGGTGGGAAATAAGGATTATGGTTTGGGGATTGGGATAATTAAAAAGGGGGAATAAATGAGGGCCGTTGATCTTGAGAGATCAACGGCCTAGATTAAAAATTGAACGGGGCGAGTCATGGAGATGGTACCGACCGGGTTTAGTAAAGGGTTGTTTGGCTTGGGATGGGGGCTGTTGGGCTAAGGATTTGGGCCAAATTTTGGTCTGAAATTGTCTTAAAATGGGCTATAATTTAAATACATAAAATTTATCAGAAACATAAATTATAAAAATAATTAATAAATGATAAAAAAAATGTTTTTTATGCAGTAAAATACTTAAAACAAATATCTTAATATATAAAAATATAATAAAGGATACTTTAGTATAAATAATATAATGAATCCAATTATGTGTAGAATATAGGTTAATGATGAAAAATTATATAAATAATAGATTCAGATGATTAAGTCATCATGCATAATCTAAAGGGATAATTAATAAATATTTAAGCAATTTAAATGCACTGAAATTGATTTTAAAGCTCTAAACAAATTGCTGAAAATTATGGAAAATACATGTATAATTCTTATAAATTAAATGATAATGCAAAATGACATCTCAAAAATACATATACTATTTGGAAAATTATGAGGGCAAAACTGGGTATCAACAACTACCCTTCTTTACCCAAAAATGATGAAAGAGTTGTCGGGTAAAGAAAATGATGACCAATTTTTGCCGAGTTGAATGGGGAATGATGTGATTTAAAAATGGAGGCCAAACCCTGGTTCCTGAGTTGCCTACATATCCCTGGTGTTAAGGGAATCAGGCCGTATGTAGTTTTGGATCCAACGGCGAACGAAACCGGTGGAGTTGTTATAAGAGTGGTCGTATGTTTTGAAGAGATTTCTTTGGGTAGGTTATTATCGCAAATAACATATGATTTTAGGTGGAGTCATGAATGCGAATTTGAAACATTACGTATGTATCACAAGGCAGATATCTGAACGGTCATAGAGTAAAAGGTAGGCAATTACTGGTAGTCGGTTACGTTCGAAGTGATCGAAGGATGTGAACGATATGTAGAACGGTTACCTCCCGAATTACCTGCAAAACTTAAAACACGGTGCATGCGAATATATATGGGTTATTGCGACAATTTAATCATGATACAAATTCCCTTTGGACCATTAAGGTTGTCTTTGGGCAGTGAGGATAATGTCCTTAGACCATGACGTCCTGGGCCATGAAGTGCATGATAAGGGATTCACAGGCCATGAAATAGTGTCCTCGGGCTATGGGGTTGGTGCCTCTGGACTATGACGTCTTTGAATAATGATATGCAGTATCGAGAAATCCTCAGGCCATGGAATGGTGTCTCCCAGCTTTGAGGATGGTGCCTTCGGACTATGATGCCTTCGAAAAAATGGCGATGTTTCAGCCTATAAGATGCAGAGATATGGCGATATCGATTGTTTGATAAGAGAAATAGGTGATGCTTGGTTATATGCGAGGATGGGACAAGACAAGGCTTAGTATTGTATGAGATGAGGGCAGTGTTTAGCCTGATGCGAAGAAGGGAGACAATGCTTAGTCTCATGCAAGAAAAGGTGGTGCTTAGCCTTATGCAGAGGATGGAGACAGTGCTTAGTCTCACGCAAGGAAAGGTAGTGCTTAGCCTTATGCAGTGTAATGGAGACAATATTTAGTCCTATGCAAAGAAAGACAATTCTTAGCCTTATGCAGGAAACGGAGACAATGCTTAGTCTCGTGCGGGGAAAGGAAGTGCTTTGCCTTATGCAAGGAAAGGCAGTGCTTAGACTTATGCAAGGAAGAGAGGTGATACTTTGCCTTATGCAAAGAAGGGAGACAGTGCTTAGTCTCATGTAAGGAAAGGCAGTGCTTAACCTTATGCAATTAGAGAGGCAATTCTTAGCCTCATGCAAGAAGTGGAGACAGTGCTTAGTCTTATGCGAAGGAAGGGAGACAAGGTTTAGTCTCATGCAAAGGAAAGGCAGTGCTTAGCCTTATGCAATTACAAAGGCAATACTTAGCCTCATGTAAGAAAGGGAGACAATGCTTAGTCTCATGCAGGGAAAGGCAGTGCTTGGCCTTATGCAATTACAAAGGAAATGCTTAGCCTCATGCAAGAAAGGGAGACAATGCTTAGTATCATGCAGGAAAAGGCAGTGCTTAGCCTTATGCAATTACAGATGCAATGCTTAGCCTCATGCAAGAAGTGAAGACAATGCTTAGTCTCATGCAAAGGAAGGGAGACAAGGATTAGTCTTATGCAAAGGAAAGACAATGCTTAGCCTTATGAAAGAAAAGCGATGAGTGACAGTGAGAGAGTGAAATACTTCTTAGCTGGATGTGTTTGCATTTGGTAACTTGTCGTTATGAAGGTAGTGATGTGCGTATGTATTTGCGAATATTTCTATTTCATCGTGCCCGCATTCAAAGAAATATCGTGCATTTTGTTGGGGGGGGGGGGGGGGGTCGGTTTGTGCTCTTTACTCTTTGCTTTGCCTTCACTCTTGTGTTGAGATCTTGTTTGAGTTACCCTGGGTAACGTCTGGGTGTCATAGAAACAAAGCTTTCGAAAAATATGCGTGCATTTGACAAAATATTTGCAAAAATATAGTTGTTTGAAATGTATTGTAGTATGTGATATCAAATAATTTAGTTGGAACGGTGACTGTGACGCATTTAGAGACATTGCAACCTCCTTGCTTTGGAATTTTGAGGGTCCTCCTCAAAATTCTGCTCCAGTTTAAATGAATACTTTTGACAATTCTTTTTGGCTATTCCACATATGACGAAGTTGGCTGAACTTGCGATCTTGCCCCGGTTTCTGATCATGGGAAAATGAATATTTTATTAAGACGTGACCGAACCCATAGTGCTGCCTACGTATCCTCTCTTAAACGGGAATCAAGTCAAGCGTAGTTCAGTTATATCAAATGCAGAAATGTAAACAACCCTAAACATAGTATCTCTTGACTGCGTCTGAGTTGATAGGTTTTGGCCAAATCTCTCCATCCATTTTTACAAGTATAAATGCTCCTCCTTTTAGTACTCGATGAATCATGTAGGGACCTTTCCATTTGGGTGAGAACTTCCCGTTGGCTTCATCCTGATGTGGGAATATCCGCTTTAGCACCAATTGCCTAGATACGAATTGTCTTGGTCCGACCTTTTTGTTGAAAGCTTTTGCCATTCTATTCTAGTAGAGTTGACCGTGATATACCACATTCATTCTCTTTCCATCAGTGCGAGCTAGTTGCTCATATCGACTTTGTACCCATTATGCATCGCTGAGCTCAGCTTCTTGTATGATTCTTAAAGAAAGGATCTCTACTTCGGTAGGAATAACCGCTTTAGTACCATAAACCAATAAGTAGGGAGTTGCCCCAGTTGATGTGGGAACCGTGATATGACCTTTTTAGTTACAGCTTTGTAAGATGCGGCTTCCACACATTTTGTGAGCCACTAGAATGAATCTATGCCCATTCGAAGCGACGGGCTCGATCAGGCCGATGACATCCATACCCCAGGCCAAGAAAGGCCAAGGTGAACTTGTTGCAGTAAGTTCATTGGGTGGTACCCGTATCATGTCAGCATGTATCTGGCATTGGTGGCACATCTTAACATACTTGATGCAGTCTGTTTCCATAGTCATCCAGAAATACCCTGCTCTTAGTATCTTTTTGGCTAAGGTGAACCCATTCATGTGCGGCCCACAGGTTCTGGCATGTATTTCCTCGAGCAATCTGGATGCCTCCTTGGCGTCAACACAACATAATAATCCCAGGTCTGGAGTCCTTCTATACAAAATTCCTCCACTTTGAAAGAAATAGTTGGCTAACCTTCGAAGTGTGCATTTCTGAGTATGCGTTGTGTGCTCTGGATACTCTCCCTTTGCCAAATATTCCTTGATGTCGTGGAACCATGGATTTCCATCACTCTCTTCTTCATCATGACCACAATAAGCTGGCTATTTATGAATTCCTATTGGGATGGGATAGATGAAGTTCTTGTATGGGTGTTGTATCATGGAAGACAAAGTGGTCAATGCATCCGCGAACTCATTCTAAATTCTTTGAACATATTTGAATTCTATCTTTGTGAATCTCTTAATCAGTTCTTGTATACAATGCAAATATGGCAATATTTTGGTGTTCTTTGTGTCCTATTCTCCTAGAACCTGGTGCACCAAAAGGTCTGAATCTCCCGTTACCAGCAGCTTTGAACGTTCATGTCAATGGCCAACCGTTGTACCAAAATGCAGGCCTCATACTCCGCCATATTGTTGGTGCATGGAAACCTAAGTTTTGCGGATACCGAATTGTGTTGGCGGGTCTCTGATACCAAGACAACTCCAATACCTACTCCTTTGAAGTTTGCTGCTCCGTCGAAGAACATTCTATAACCATCATATGCTTCGGTGATATCTTCTCCAAGGAACGACACATCCTCATCGGGAAAATACATTTTCAATGGTTCGTATTCTTTGTCTACGGGAATTTCTGCCAATTGATCCGCCAATGCTTGCCCTTTGATCGCCTTTTGAGTTACATAGATGATGTCTAACTCATTCAACAATATTTTCCACTTTTCTAGCTTACCCGTAGGCATGGGTTTCTGAAAGATGTATTTTAGCCGGTCCATCCTTGATATGAGATATGTAGTGTATGCACAGAAATAATGCCTCAACTTCTGAGCTGTCCATGTCAAAGCACAGCAGGTACGTTCCAGCAAAGAGTACCGAACTTTGTTGGGTGTGAATTTCTTGCTCAGATAATATATGGCCTGCTCCTTTCTTCCAGTCTCATCATGTTGTCCCAGAACGCAGCCAAAAGCTCCATCCAATTTCGACAAATAAAGCAACATAGGTCTTCCTGATTTTGGTGGGACCAAAACAGGTGGTTTAGATAAATACTCCTTGATTTTGTCGAAGGCTTTCTGGCATTCTTCAG
Organism: Nicotiana tabacum; assembly: GCF_000715075.1. Taxonomy (NCBI): domain Eukaryota; kingdom Viridiplantae; phylum Streptophyta; class Magnoliopsida; order Solanales; family Solanaceae; genus Nicotiana; species Nicotiana tabacum. The sequence goes on from NC_134088.1 coordinate 70,021,880, forward strand.
TCCAGCTTGTTGCAGCATCTTTCCTCAGCATCCTGAAGATCATATTACATATTACGGTTGATTGTGCTATGAAACAGCTGATCTAATTAAGGCGCCCTAAAACGCTCATCGCATCTTCCTTATTCTTCAGAGGTGGAAAGTCCTGGATAACTTTGACTTTTGATGGGTCTAGTTCAATCCATCGGTGACTAAAGATGAATCCTAAAAAAATTTCAGCAGGGACTCCGAAGGCACATTTTGCAGGATTCAGTTTCAGATTGTAACTTTCGAAGCCGATCAAAGAATTTCTTCAAGTCTGCTATGTGATATGTACTCTTTTTCGATTTGATGATAACATCATCCATGTACACCTCTATTTACTTGTGTATCATGTCGTGGAAAATGATTGTCATAGTTCTCATGTATGTGGCTCCAACATTTTTCAAACCAAATGGCATCATTTTGTAGCAGTATATTACCCATGGTGTGATAAAGGCTATCTTTTTGGCATCCTCTTCATCCATCCAGATCTGATGATATCCCACGAAGCAATCCACAAAGGATTGAAGTTCATGCTTAGCACGATTGTCGATCAGTATATGTATACTGGGCAAAGGGAAATAATCTTTGGGACTTGCCCTGTTTAGATCTTGGTAATCAACACATACTCTGACTTTCCCATCATTCTTCGAAACTGGCACAATGTTGGCAAACCAAGTTGGGTATTCAACTATTCTAAGAACTTTGGCTTTGATCTGCTTAGTGGCTTCCTCTTTTATCTTCAAAGTCATATCCGACTTGAACTTTCTGAGCTTTTGTTTTATGTGGACATATAGGATTAGTGGGTAGATTCTGAGACACTATGGATGTGCTCAAACTAGTCATATCGTCATAGGACCATGCAAAGATATCTTCATATTCCTTTAGGAATCTGATGTATGCTTCCTTCTCTGATGGCGATAGGTGAATTCTTATGCGTGTTTCCTTGACCGTTTCGGAATCCCCTGAGTTAACTGCCTCAGTTTCATCCAAATTAGACTTTGGTTTGTTTTCAAAGTTTTCAACTTCTCTGACGATTTCCTCAGGTATTGTATTATCTTCTAGATACTCCGAATCACTATCCTTATGTTGCGTTGTCTCATTACATGTCATAGTTGCAGGTTCATCAAGATAGGTAATAATGATGCTGTAAAGAGAGGAAGAAAATGTACAACATAATAATAAATACGAAAAGTAGTAATGCAGTAATAAAATTTGGAAACGTCAACAAGTGCGGCTCGATGACTCGAGCAATTATTTCAAAACAAAATACTGAAAATATCTAAAATGCTCAAAAACTATTTTGAAAAAAAATAATTGTTGCTAATTGCCAAGCTACCCAGGAGCTCGACGGGCTCGGGATGGCGCAGCAATCCAGTTTTTTATGCTAGCTAAGACTTCATCTTCCTCAGATCACCACCTAATGTCAGAGTGATGAAATGTCTGGTGCAGAGGTGGTACTGGTTGTTCCAGCGGATAATAAGGACCACGCCATGGCGGCGACCAATCCTAGTACTCTTGCCAAGTATATTAATAGTCGAGCCCAAAAGTTGTTCCATGACACTGCGGTTTTACGAGTTTGGTGATCGCTTGGAGGTTTTTGCCGAGACCCTTGCCAGGTTCATATCATGTGAATAGTAATATGCTTTCTATCTTGTTACTCAACCATCGATCCTTTTCGATTGTGTTGACTCGCTCAATGCGATGGTACGTTTCTCTACCCAGTTTCTTCCTATTCTTGATGACTGGAATGGTTTGATTGGTGTAGATGGGGTTACTTCCATCTCCATGGATAATCACCTCCTGATGGTTCCAGTAAAACTTCACAGCCTGATGCAGAGTTGAAGCCACTGCCCCAGCGGCATGTATCCAGGGACGTCCCAACAATAGATTATAGATAGCAGATATATCCAGCACTTGAAACTCAACATCAAACCGGGTTGGGCCTATCTGTAGGTTGAGGTTGATTTCTACGATTGTGGTTCTTTAGGAACCATCAAACGCCATTACATTCATACTTCCCATCTGTATCTCGTGCAAGCCTTTACCCAACCTCTTTAGAGTAGTCACTGGTCATATATTGAGACTTGAACCCCCATCTATCAGGACCTTGGCGATGAACTTATCCTCAAATTGCACTATGATGTGTAGTGCTCTATTGTGACTTAGTCCTTCTGGTGGTAATTGATCCTCGTGAAAGGTGATTTTGTGGCTCTCTAGTACATGCCCGATCATGTTGGCCATCTCCCCACTAGTGATATTGGTGGGTACATAAGCTTTACTCAGCACTTTCATCAAGGCATTCCTGTGTTTCTCGGAGTTTTGCAACAGTGACAAAATTGATATCTTAGTGGGAGTTTTGTTCAGATGATTGACAACAGAGTATTCTCTTGCTTGTACCTTTCTCCAAAGGTCATCAGGGCCAGTCTCAACAATAGGCAGCTTGGATTCAGCTTCTTTGCTTGTTCCTCCCAGCTGCTCATGTGTATAGACTCTGCCAGTTCTAGTCATGCCTTGGACTGAACCTGTTTCCTCCATTTTTGCTTCTACATTTCTCCCTGCCTCATCAACATAATCCCATGGGATAGCATCAGACTTGTAAGATGGCATGGGGGCTACCATCATAGTGAAAGGTGTAGTTACCTCGACTTCAAATGGTGATTGGGTTTGTACCACAATGGGTGTTAGGGTGACCGAAGATGTTTTAGGATCGTCCCCCTCCCGAATGTGTCCAATTGACCCCTCCGGATCCCATTCCTCATCATTCTCTATCATATCCACTCCCTCACATCTGTGATCCGGGAGAGGATTGTTACGAACATTTGGTGCAACTTCCTTTTCCTGTATGACCTTAGTATCGATCAGTGTCTGAATCTTGTCTTTCAGTGTGCGACACTCATCAATGGTATGACCCTTCATGCCTGAATGATAGGCACATGTTTTGTTGGGGTTAATCTACTGAGAAGAATTCTCTATAGCAACGGTAGGAATGGGAGTGACATAACTAGCAGCTTTTAGTCTCTCGTATAGTTGGTCTATGGGTTCAGCAATTGGGGTGTATTGTCTAGGTATTCCGCGGTCGAAGTTTGGTCGTGATTTTTTGTAGTTTTGGCGGGCGGGTGGTGGTAAGTGGTAATATGGGGGTTCAGTGTTATAGGCGTGGTAAGTGGTAGTTGGTAGTTAGTATCTGGGGAGTGAAAACTGGTATGTGGGTAGAGGTGTTTGGTATGTAGGTGGAGGTGTTTGGTATGTGAGAGGATACTTAGGATCCTGGGCCACCATTATGGCTCCCACTTCTTTCTTTTTCGAAATACCATCGTATTGCAATGCTTTATTCGTGGCCTGCAGTGCCTCAAAATTTGTCACCATCCCACTCTTAATCCCTTATTTTATTCTTTCTCCCAGCTTGATGATGTCGGAGAATTTGTTATTTTCAATAACAATAAGCCTTTCATAGTACTGCGGGTCTTGAGCTTTGACGAAGAACTTATTCATTTATTCTTCTTCAAGTGCTGGCCTTACTTTCGCGGCTTCAGATCTCCACCGAGTAGCATATTCGCGAATGGTTTCTGTTGGTTTCTTCTTAAGGTTTTGAATGTAGAAAACATCTGGTGCGTTTTCCGTGTTGAACCTGAATCTGTCCATGAAATCTGATGCCATGCTTACCTAATTAACCCATTTCTTTGGGTTCTAACTGATATACCAAGACAACACATCTCTTGTGAGGCTTTGCACGAACAGTTTCATACGGATTCGTTCATCTTTGCCCACTCCTACAAGTTTGTCACAATATGTCCTCAGATGCACTTTCGGATCACCAGTTCCATCGAACATTTCAAATTTGGGAGGTTTGTAACCCTCCGGCAGTTCCATATTAGGTTGAATGCACAAGTCCTCATACTTTAAACCTTCAATGCCTTTACCACCTCCGACACTCTGAACTCTATCAGTGAGCTTCTTGAGTTCTTCCGCCATGTTCTTAATGAGCAGGTCTTTCTTGGTTGATTCAGGTATGTATAGGGTTTGTTGCGGGGTGTGGGGTAAAGTTTCCACGTATATAGGATTACTTTGATGAAATCTGGGAGTCTGGGCATCAGGGTGGTCATTGGTTGAGTTTTGGGGATCAGGAGTGGGTTATGATGCATTCTGGGGAGTGTGATAAGTGGTAGTTTATGGGTATGGAGTTGGATGATGGTGGTGTTATTGAGGAGTAGGCACTGGTGGAGGGTTAAGGTTTTGAGGAGGTGTGGAGTACTAGTGTGGTGTAGGAGGATTTGGCGGTAGATTTTGTTTTTGTGTGTTTTGTGGTGGTGCTTGGTTTTGGGCAGTTGGATTTTGCTGGTTAATAACAGGGACATTGAGAGTGAGAGAAAGGCGTGCCAAGTTTCGGACATGCTCAAGTTCTCCTTGTAGCTCCAGGATTTTCTGTTCCATATGTAAGACTAGTTCATTCTGTGCGGAGTACTTTGGCCATCCGAAGTTTTGACATTTTCTGCTAGGGTGGCGTTGTCTTTCCTGATACCACTTAGATAATCCATTTTCCCTTTCCCTTTGCTTTTACATTTAGGATCTCTTGGTGGAGGAGGAGGTGGAGGACCTCTGGATCTATTGTGATATGCTGATGATGCCAGTATGCATGAACTAACCTTGGGGAGTGGGAATAATCAAAAGAAAGAAAATTAGTAAGGGGTATTGAAAGAATGCTTGCAATAATAAACATGTTTAGAAAAATCATGTAATAATTCACGTCCTAATTTGGGGACCTTGTTGTGCTCGAGGTAGGCCTAAGTGACACATAGACTTGTAGAAAATGGATGCCAATAATTGTGTCATTTCATTAATGTGAAAATGAGCCAAACGTTCACTAAATTGATAATAATAAAGTTACTAATGGCATTTAGCCTTATTACTATTGAAATCTAAAACTAAGCTAGAAAACAATAAAGAACATTATTTGCTAGTCTACTTGGCTCCCTGAAGGACCTTCTCCGTGCTTGGCTCTTTTGACTCCATCAATCAAGTTCCCCAAGTCGCACATATCCAATAATAAATAAGCCTTTGCTAGATTCCCTCCTTCACTACCATCCGTGTTTTGACAATCCGCAAGCCTCTTTCTCATCTTTCCCTCCAGCTCCATCAATCCTTGTTCAAGATATTCCAATCTCTCGGTGGACTTAGTGGCGATTTCCTTCCATTCATTAATTTCCTCCATGTCCACTTTATGTTGTTCCGGATGTCTAGCTTCAGACTCAAAAACCCTTTTTGCATAGCCTCCTATACTTGACATGTGCCTCAACAACATCATCTATGATCCTGTTCTTCAGATTGACTCCCGGCTTGACGTTTCCTGCTATATCGTCTACCAACCATGATGGGTAGAAGTACACATGACCAGCATGATACTTGTCTGGCTCAATAGTTTCCTTTTCCAAAATGATCTTCTGGTTCAACATATGTTGTGCCTCGAACTTGAATGGAATGGCGTCCCCTTTGAAATCTGCCTTGTACTGGACCATGTTGGAAGCCCGAGGTATGACCTGTCTTCTTCCTGCTTGTCTCATTACCCATATGGGAGCATAAGGATAGATGCCTCTCAACCCGATCAGTACCAAATGGTTAGTCTCTCTCAACCTGATGATGAACTCACTGCTAGGAAAGCATTTAAAAATCCAATGTTCTTGTTCGTTTGTCAGATTGCTGAACAAACGCACCCAACTTGCAGCATTTCCAGGCTTTGCAAACCTGTCTGGAATAAATGTCATTTTCTTTGGGTGATGGTAAGCTATGTAATCATTCAACGGCTGTCGCAGAAAGTCTTGACGATATTCTCCTCTCTGAAAGTCTTCCAACAACCAGACATGCAGTAATAGATTATAACCTTCGAAGTGTCTGAATTCTTGCTTGCACCGATCTAGAGAGCGGTACATTTTGTCTAGGATCATGGGGATGATGGTATAAGTTTTTCCCTTGATGGCTTCCATTAAAGTCCTGGCGACCATGGCTAAATGGGTATGAATCCTTCCCCCTTTCATTGGAAATATCAGCAACCCCAAGAAGCAGACGATGAACACATAAACTTGGTGGTGCGTCCAACCTAAGGAAGTAATGGCGAGTTTATCATGATGAAGGCGATATGACTTGTTGTGCCCGTAATGCTCGTAAAGGAATTCAACTGGAATGTATGATTTCTTTAAACAAAGCAACTCATCATTTTTCTTAAAACCTAGCATCTTTAGAATACCACGAGGGGTGCGATTATCTAGCACTAGTAATCCTGGACTATCCCACAATAACTTTACGAAGCCTCCTATTTCTTCTAGGAGAGGAGTCATTTCTATGTCACCAAAGTGGAAGACAACCCTTTTCTCGTCCCAGAACATGGTAGCGGCCTCAATGAAGGCCCTATTTGGTAGGATGTTAAGCAAAGATGGTAAGTCACCAAGTACCCTTCTCACATGATTCTTGTCGCAAGGCACAAGGTCTTTCTACCAGTCAAGTAGCAGAGGTGGGATGTTTTGGACCGTACCAAACCTAGGGACTTTGTGCTTCATTTTCTACAAACAAATGAAGTTAGCCCTTTCCCCCTACTGATTCGACAACTTACACAATAATGATCAACATATTGGCACATTTCCCCCAAGTAATGCACATAACATGGTAGTATCCATTGGGATTGTAGAAATCCCGTAGAACTTTGGACAAGGCTTATCTTAGCGGGCTATTACGTTAAAAATGTACTAACTCGTACTAGGTTTAACATGATGCATGTACATTTGATATTGGAGTGAGGTTTCTAGAATGTCCTAGAATGGTACTCCCAAGTGGACAACTTGAGATTGAAAGGCACGTGACTATCGATTGAACTGCTGATCGACTAGTCTACCGCAAACAAGCCTTTTCGATTTAAAAAAAGGTAATTTTAGAAGAGCACAGACACTCATCAAGCTCCGCTATGTTAATAATTGGCACGAGTGGAGTATGATGTGCAGTATGCTTTATGCATAGATAATAACACATTGTCAAGTATTTGCATGATAAATATGTAAAAGCAGTAAATACAATAGTAAGGTAAACATAGGAAATATAGAAAGGAAAGACAAAAGGAAGGAGTCAGTTTAGAGATTATAATTAGGCGAGATGATCAAATAAACAAAGAGAAAAAAAGGTCAAAGAGTTTCATTATAACACAACGAGAATTGGTACAAATCTTAAGGACTACAAGGATACAACTATAACGGTTTATATTAGATGACTAAGTGTATAAAGGAAGGGGGGGGGTCCTAAGTTTTTTAGCCTAAAGGATCATCCCGTGCAACATAAATAATACTTCGTAACTCCTTTTAGATAGGAGTTGCTCATATTATTCAGCGGGCACAGACTATCATCTGCTGCTACCTGATTACTATGTTGAAGTTGTTTAACTAGAGCGTTCTAATTCAATTCTAGGTCGCGTCCTATGCGTGTACTACTACCATGCCTATGGTCCAGGAGGACTTGGACCTACTATTTGGGTAGTTCTAGACTTTACTTAGGTTGCTCAAAAGATGATAAAACTAGGCGACATTCAAAACAAATAGGACTTCATGTAAAGACAGCTAACGGCCCAAGTTAGCCTCCACATATAAACAACGAATGCACGCAAGCAAATTAGGCGGCATACAGTTTCAGAGTTAAGACACATTAGAGCCGTTAAGTCCTATAAGCATGGTTTCTATAATTTTGATTTTCAAGCGTACAGGCAGTGCCGTTGTTTTAGAACAACAAATTTGCAGATTATAGGTATTATAAATCCTATAGGCATGATATCTAAATTGTTTGCGCAATGAGGCAATAAAATTGTTTGAAAGCTTAAAATTATCCTATAGGTAGGATTTCTAAGAACTGGCAATTGAAACTGATTCTATAACACTTCATCCCTGTAGGCATGTTTTCTAGACGAGCAATATGATGGAAACAAAAATAACAATAGCTAATTAATCGATTAAGGTCCTATAGACATGATATCTAGATGAGGATCATAAGTTAATATAATCCTAGAGGCATGTTATCTAGTAAATACAATGAAGTTGCACAAATTGGAGTGGAGTGGACACCTAATTCCTATAAGCATGTTGTCTAATAACGCATGACAGTAAACACGGGAACAAGCAAAGTACTTAAACCCATGCTTCTGATAGTAAAACAGGTTAAGTGAGTGTGTGATTTCCTATAGGCATGATTTCTACTAGTGCACAATACATGAAAACAGATAGCAGATTTGGCATGTTGTTTAGAGTAACAAAGAGATCACATAGACCCTATAGGCATGTTTTCTACCCTTTTATGCAAACATCAGAACATACCCGTTTCCCCAATTTCATTAACACCCCAATTGTTTGTTTACAAATTATTACAGGCCCAATTAATGAACATAAATATAAATATTACACACGAAAAACTACAGGCCAAAAGCAGTCCCAAAAGTAAAAAATAAACCAGTATTGCCCGGGCTCTCAACAAGCTCACTTTTCTACGAATAGTAGGCCCAGATGCGAACTCAGCTCAAGCACATGAGGGTATCAATTGCAAAGCCCAAATCCAGGTTTTGGAACCATGTTAGAACCCAGATGGAGTCTCACTTGCCAAACAATTGCGAGTTAACAAATACACCTAGGAATCACTTAAAGAATTTTGGAACTACTAACAATGAATAAGTGACCGAATTTGAAGAAATGCATTTTGTATTTTAGAAGCAGACATAGCAGGATTGACTAAACAAAGAACATACAAGTTAAGAGGATCAATAAGGCTTAGATTCCTCATGGCAAATTGATATAACAATATTGACATTCCAGACTCGATCAATTAGCAGGAGATAGTATATTGAGCATAAGGACATATTGAGAGAGTTAGGGGGAATCAGGTTTTCTGAGATTATAAGATAAACATATCAGAGTGCACAATGCCAAACAATTCCAGGATAGGGCACTAACATAAAGGATTTCAAATGTCTATCTGGTACAATGAAAGTTCTAGCATGACAGTTCTTATAAGGTCACAAATAACATATCAACATACTAGAAGTGTAGCTTGGTCAATACCATGAAACTTAATATGGTGGGGATAGATCATAGTACAAAGGCTTTACAGAAACTTATGGCATGTGAAAGGAAGATTAGCTACACATTAACATGTCAGTTGACCATACATAAGAGAGGAAATATGACATTTACCCTAAAGTCTTAGATGATGCTAAAGATCAGGATTACAAATAGCAAGGAAACATGTTTAGGCTAGATCTTAAGACAGTATGAGATCCATATAGTTGTGACCAGTTTGCAAAGAACAATCGATTAAACACAAAACTCAGTAATTCATTCAAAGCAAAGGAATGGTTTCATAAGAGTTTTAGTATAGTACCCAAAGCAAGGCATGAAAAGGATTTTATAACTAACAACAGGTAGTCAGTTTCATTAAAAGAACATCTACAATAGGCATGCATTAAAACTCAAAACTCAAACATGTTCAGATACTAAGAAAAACATAGAGGTATGTAACTGATTCCATAGGAAAACACGAAAATCCAACATAAAAGTGCAGGATATAGTGAAGAACACTTATAGCCTAACGCAAACTAAGAACAAACTGGAATCCATAACATGTACTAAAATGCATTCAACTATAACAGAATACAGAATGATAGGGGAGTATCATAACAGTGCAGTATCAAGGATTCACAACTAACAAAGGAACTAAATCATGCTCACAAAATTTTAAACGTCCTTAATATCTAGAACACATAGAGATATACAGAAGAAAAAATATTGAGCATTGCAAGAGTTAAAGGCACCAACCAGTAGCAAAATTAGATGAGCAAAAGAATAAAGATTTTAGAATACTGGTAGCAAGAACCCCAAATCTCCTATGCTTCAGAGTTCACAAGAGCCTCGTAAGGGCCCCGGGCAGTGCTTGCACCAGAGGAAGTTGATAATATTATGGCCTTGGATTTCAGCCGGCCAAACAGCCAAGGGTTTCAAATAAGATGAGCGAATAAGGAAGGTATATTGAGTGCAATAGCAGTGAAAACTTCGGTCTTTCAATAGGGATTAGGTAAGGGTTTATATAGTAGCAAAATCAAACACACAAACAAGAAAAAATCATTAGTCAAACACAAGTAAGGAAATAATATCACATGCAATCGAAAATTAGTAAGGAAAAAGGAAAATCTCAAACCCTAGTTGGGTCAAACGGCCTTGAATAGAACCAATAATGCAAGAATCGTTCATTGTAGCATGTATGTAGACAAAAGGTTGTCCAGATCTTCACCAAATCAAGATAAATCGGTCCCACGCGAAGTTCTTCTTGTAAAAAATAGGGCAAGAACTAAGTAACACCACGGACACGCGTATAATAGCAGAATATCACAAAGTAGGTAAGTAAATCATGGATTGATTCCATGTTTGAGTAGAAATCGGAGAAGATTGGGGACATGGCGGCTAGGGTTTATCCTAGGTGGGTGAAGAGATGGGAGAATAGAGGCGACTGTAGGTGGGAAATAAGGATTAGTGTTTGGGGGTTGGGTTAATTAAAAAGGGGGAATGAATGAGGGCCGTTGATCTTGAGAGATCAATCACCAGGATTAAAAATTGAACGAGGCGGGTCATAGAGATGGGTACCGACCGGGTTTAGTAAAGGGTCGTTTGGCTTGGGCTGGGGGCTGTTGGGCTAAGGACTTGGGCCAAAATGTTTGTCCGCAATTGTCTTAAAAATGGGCTATAATTTAAATACATGAAATTTATCAAAAAGATAAATTATAAAAATAATTAGTAAATGATTAAAAAAGTGTTATTTATGCAGTAAAATACTTAAAACTAACAGCTTAATATATAAAAATATAAGAAAGGATATTTTAGTATAAATAATATAATGAATCCAATTATGTGTAGAATATAGGTTATTGATGCAAAATTATGTAAATAGCTTTAAAATATGAATGCAATTATGTAAAAAATATTTGAAAGCGTGTATATGGGTATAAATAAAAGATTTAGATTATTAAATCATCATGCATAATGTAAAAGGATAATTAATAAATATTTAAGCAATTTAAATGCACAGAAATTGATTTTGAAGCTGTAAAACAATTCCTGCAAATTATGGGAAATACATGTATAATTCTTATATATTAAATGATAATGCAAAATGACATCTTTAAAATATATATACTATTTGAAAAATTGTAAGGACAAAATTGGGTATCAACAACCAACACATCTCAAACCATGATACAAACTTAGTCGAAGCCTCAAATTATGTCGAATAACATCAAAATTATGAATCGACAACCGAAACCTTTCTTTAATCTTTCAAACATTCAAACTCCGCCGAACGCGTCGCAATTATACTTAAACATTCCGGAATTGTCGTGACCCAAAACTTACTAAAGGTCATGATGGCGCCTAATGTCGCCATCAGGCAAACCAGCGGTGATTGATCAACTTAATTACTCATTTTATTACTTTTGAAATCATAATCTCCATTAATTAAATAGTATAAAATAGGATTTACAGGGTAAATGATAATAATTATGTGAACCACAATAACGAACAACCAGTAGGAACCCCCAAACCGCAGTGTCACAAGTGGAAAGTATAATAAAATACAATATCTGTCTGGAATACAAGTTAGACAGGGAAATATAAATAACTCTGATGGAGACTCTGTATGCTGTGGATTGTAACATGGAATGCAGCTCACCGTAAAGTCCCCGCAAATGCCGCACCTCTGCGCCCAGAGCACCACCAGAAACATATATATATATATATATATGCACAATAAGTGCATCAAGTGTAGCATGAGTACATAAATCAACGCGTACCTAGTAAATATCTAGCCTAACCCCATAGAAGTAGTGATGAGGGGTCGACATTGACACTTACTAGTGGTCCAATAAGACAGGTATAGTAAGAAGTAAATAAATATGGGGCGGAGCACATAAACGGTATGAACAAATATAAATATGAGGTACAATCCTCCTCTGAACAAGTAGCACATATCAAATACATCACCTAGGGGTAGTTTCCCCCTCACAGAGTTAGATAGGAGACTTACCTCGCTCCGAAGTTCCATAACCGGCTCCAACGCCACTTATACACCTCAAACCGATGCACGTCTCTCCAAAACTAGTCAAAAATGTGCAAACTAATAAAAATGTACTCTAACACTCATAACAATTCCAGACTTTGCTCGAAAAGTCAATAAAATTCACCCTCAGGCCCACGTGCCCGGATTTCAAAAATTTTCAAAGATAAACTTTACCCATAACACTACAAACTCAAATATATGATTTATTCCCAATTCCATATCCAATTTCGTGGTCAAAATCCAAAAATACCAAATTCTAGGTTTTCTACCAAAATCCCAAATTTCTACTAATTTTCACGTTTAAATCCATATATGAACCATGTATTTAACTTGTAATAGGTGGGAATCACTTACCATGTGTTGCTTGATGAAAAGTCCCTCAAAATGGCTCCCCAAATTCGGCCAACCCAAGTGAAAAATGAAAGAAGAAGAGCCAAATTCTGTTCTTAAAACAACTCTGTCGAGCGACATTTTCGCATCTGCGGTCCCCTGGTCACTTCTGCGACAACCGCTTCTGCGGCTTCAATCTCGCCCTAGCGAGAACCCAGGACAGGTCGCCGGCCGCATTTACGGTTCCTGTTGTGCACCTGCGCCTCCGCTTCTGCGGGCCTCCAGCGCTTCTACGATCGCGCACCTATGCGACCATGACCGCTTCTGCGGCCGAGACCTTCTTGCCCAACCTCCACTTCTGTGCTCCATCAGTCGCATCTGCGATCACGCAGGTGCGGAAATTTCTTCGCACCTGCGGCCTTTGCCCAGATCGATTCAAGCCGTTTTCTGGTTCACTACTTCGCTTCTGCGATGAAGCTTCCACATAAGTGGTTGCACCAGCAACCAAAAATCTCCAGCTTTACTTTAAGTCCAATATCTGATCCATTAACCATCCGGAGTCCACCCGAGGCCCTCAGGACCTTGACCAAACATACTGTCACGACCCAAAAAACAATCGTCGTGATAGCGCTTATCGTGGTACTAGGAAAGACACTACTCAACTATCTTAACATAGTAAAAGCTTTAAAAGTATAGACGAAAGCAACTAATATTTAAGAAAACCTTTTTGGAACATAAATAAACCCACAACACGATGCAATCTATCCCAAAACCGGGATGTCACCGAGTACATGAGAATCTTTGCCAGAATACAGTCTACTACAATGTCTAAGGAGTAAAAATTGAAATACAGATTAGGATAATGAAGGAGGGTCAAGGCCTGCGAACGCCATGCAGCTACTTCGATAGTCTCCGAGATCTTGCCTCCTCAATCAGCAGCCGCCGTCACCAAAAGCACCTGGATCTGCACACGAGGTGCAGGGTGTAGCGTCAGTACAACCAACTCAGTAAGTAACAACCCAAACTGTGGGCAGAATGTAGTGACGAACTCAACCGGCACAATTTAATACATAAAATAATAGTGTAGAAATGTAGACATGCTTTCAAGTTCGATAGATATCTTAAGACAGTAAAAATGGATCAATCTAAATCATATGAAAAATATAACTCCTCTACTTCTACCATGCCAATGCACATGCTGTATGTGATCCACCATGCTGACAACCTCATGTGCTCATACTCTCAAATGCTCAATGTCTCGGTATTGTATATGGCCCAACGGCCCAGAGAAGATCCATCCCGGAATATATACATCACTAATCATCAGTTACGCAGTACCGAGTAGGGCAAACCCAGCCCGTGGAGAAGATCCATCTCCGGGTATAATATGCTTCGGACAAGATCCATGTCCAGGGAAGATCCATCTCTCATTAATATCAACTACGCTCACTAGGGTGTGTGCAGACTCCAGAGGAGCTCCTTCAGCCCAAGCGCTATCATAAATCAGTATAACTGTTGCAGCGTGCAGCCCAATCCCATAAATGTCACTCATATTCAGGGCCTCGGCCTCACTCAGTCATCAATCTCTCCAGTCTCTCTCTCACGAGTTCACAATGTCATGATACTAGCTCGAAAAAATGATATGATGTTTCAATAATTAATAAAAGAGACTGAGATATGATATAAAGTGAATGAATATGACTGATTGCAAAATATCAATGAAATCAGTAAGACAACAGCAAGAAACGACCACTATGGGTCACTACAATATTGGCATAAAGCCTAAACATGATACCTAGCATGAGTGACGGCTCAATTACTGTACCACATGATTAAAATACGGATATCAACAAGATATAACCGCTAGACAGTGTCGTGGAATCGACCAGGTCATAATTCTCACGGTGCAAGCCCGCACGCCCGTCACTTGGCATGTGTGTCACCTCAATACCAATCACATAACAAAATATTTGGGGTTTCAAACCCTCAGAACCAAGTTTGAAAGTGTTACTTATCTCAATCCGGGCTAAACTCTACTCCAAAATGCCCTTGCCCCTCAAATCGGTCTCCAAACGTCCCGAATCTATCCACAAGCAGTACAATACAATCAATATAGGCTAAAGGAATCAATTCCACAAGAAAAAATGAAATTATAGCCAGAATCTGAAATCGGTCCAAACTCGGCCCGCGGGCCCATGTCTCGAACTTTGACAAAAGGCACAAAATCCGAAAGCCCATTCACTCACGAGTCTAACCATTACCAAACTTACTCAAATCCGACAACAAAATCCCATTCAAAACCTCAAAAATCTAGCCCACGAACTCTTCCTTAATTTCCCCAAATGTTACACCAAAAATCATAGATTTAATGGTACAATTAAAGGCATAATCATGGAAATTCACCAAAACTAGATGGAAATCACTTACCCCAAACACCCACGTGAAAATCCCTCCAAACATCGCCTTCTACCGAGCTCCCAAATCAATTTTGTGATATGAACTCGAAACCCACGATTTTGAATCTTTTATTATGCCCAGTTACGCCTACTTCGCGTATGCGGAAGCACACTCGCGTTCGCTAAGCACAAGTTGCCTCTAACCAAAAATCCCTTCTACGCGAACACGATCAACCAAACGCGAACGCAAACCTTCACTGAACCCTCTCATCGCGAACACGGCCTCACCCTCGCGAACGCGTAGACCAAAAGCACGGGGTCCCCAGCTGCCTCTTTTCTTCTTCACGAACGCGTCTCCCATCTCGCGTTCGCAATGCACTCTTAGTCCTAACCTTCGCGAACGCGTCCTCTTCTTCGCGAAAGAGAAAGACAAATCTTCCTCCGCTACCAGATGCCCTTCGCGAACGCGTAAGAGGAAACAAGAACAATTACACCATCAGTCTTCAACCATCAAGCCAAGTCCAAAAATGATCCGCCAACCATCCGAAACGCACCCGAGGCCCCCGGGACCTCAACCAAATATACCATCAAGTCCCAAAACATGATACGAACTTAGTCAAACCCTCAAATCACCTCAAACAACTTCAAACACACGAATTGCACATGGATTCAAGCCTAATGAACTTTGAACTTTCAAAATTCTACAAACGACGCTGAAACCTATTAAATCACGTCTGATTGGCCTCTAATGTTGCACACAAGTCACAAATGACGCCACAAACCTACTAGAAATTCCGGAATCGAAATCCGACCCCGTTATCAAAAGGTCCACTACTGGTCAAACTTTCTAAAATTCCAACTTTCGCCATTTCAAGCCTAATTCTACTCCCCACCTTCAAATCTGACCATAAAATCCCATTCAAAACCTCAAAAATCTAGCCCAAGAACTCTTCCTTAATTTCCCCAAATGTTCCACCAAAAATCATAGATTTAATGGTAGAATTAAAGGCATAATCATGGAAATTAAACAAAACTAGATGGAAATCACTTACCCTAAACACCCACGTGAAAATCCCTCCAAACATCGCCTTCTACCGAGCTCCCAAATGAATTTTGTTGATAAGAACTCGAAACCCACGATTTTGAATCTTTTATTCTGCCCATACCAAAATATTCCGGAATGACGCCAAACTTTGTGTACAAGTCAATAATCACAATACGAACCCATTCCAAGGCTCGAAATTCCAAGCGGACATCGATGACACTACAGCCCACTTCAAACCAAATATAGGAAATTCTTAAACCTTCAAATTGCCAACTTTCCAAAATAAGCGCCGAAATACTCCCGGGTGATCCGATACTCAACCCGAACATACACCCAAGTACGAAATCATCATACAAATCTATCGAAACCTTCAAATCCCGATTCTAAGGTCGTTTACTTAAAATTCAAACCTTAGCCACTTTTTTCAACTTTAAGCTTCCAAAATTAGAATTTGCTTTCCAAATCAACTCCGAACTTCCCGAAATTCAATTCCGACCACACGTACAAGTCATAATGCCTGAAGTGAAGCTACTCAAGGCCTCAAATGGCCGAACGAAGCGCTAGAGCTCAAAACGACCGGTCGGGTCGTTACATTCTCCCTCACTTAAACATACGTTCGTCCTCGAACGTACCAAGAACTGTTCCGGACTTATCCAAAATCACAGTTTAGCACCTCGTGCACCTACCCGTGCCAACACAACCTAGTTGAGCACATTAGCTCAAGCCAGATTGAAGATTCCCCTTTATTTTGTCAGAAAGCCTTAGAACCAAATTCCAACCTCCGAATTTCTCTAAAAACCTAATCCTAACATACGAACACCATATTAGTCACTACACACTGTACCCAAACATGATCATGCACCTATGCTGAAATCACACAGTGCACCACATAAGTCGGTTTCCCATAATAACATCCTCCGACAACAATAGTTGTAATTTCATGAACCTGGTGCCAACGATATACCTCATAATACATATAAGGCCCGTTCCAACTCTCGTAATACTGCCTCGACGGATTAGATGTGTAGAAACTAATAACCACATGCCGAATCAACCAGTCATGGAGTCTCTCCTCCTGGAAAGGACCATTACCTCATTCTCAATTACTAAGATATCGCACCGTCAACCCGCCAAATTTCTTGTAGTTTCTTATTAAACTTTTAATGAACATTCCAAATTATCGGCCATGATCGCATACTCTACCTTATGTTGGGTAGTAAGTAGAACTCTTCGTAGAAACCTCATCAAAGTCACACAACCGCTAACCTATTCACAGGAGATAACCCACCTGTGGTATTCCATGACGATATCTTCCAACAATGCTGCACCGGGTACAACTACCACTAGTTCAGTAAACTCTCCTGAGCCCGTGCTCATCCACCAGTTGTACAAGTCTGTTCATTCCCCATTGACACCAGCTGAAAGTCCAACAATACATTGATAACTCGAAGTCATGTTGCATCCCAAAACTATAATCAAATCTTAACACCCCTCTTCATTTCCAGGAAACTCTTTTCTGCCATGTCCAATCTCCCTCGGTACAGTAGCCACCATCCATCTGTAGACCAAATCACCTTCCATCACAATTCCCAAATCACCCTAAACTTTCTCAAAGCGCGTGGCTATCCTACCACAGAATCTATATGCTACTATGCCACTCCCACTTCGGTCAAACCATCTACTTTAAGCAACTTCTCGACCTTCGCTTTTCATACTTGGCCTGCTAGTAATTATACCACCGCGAGACACCTCCCACCGTGTCCTTTCTCATCCTTCGCTACCCAAAGGTTTTATCAAATCAAAATTCATCTCTGCAGTACATGGACTAATAAATTGCTACCATCTCTGCAGTACACCAGCGAACGTTAATGCATTCAAACAAAGACAATGACATCACATCACAATGAAAATTCCACCACGCTCGAAAATCTCAAGACTCGTTACTCCATCAACCAAATCCTGAACATCCATAGTATAGTTGCTTTTCCTCTGCTGGAATTAAATGCTGAGCCTCTAAATAATGCACTGAGAAATCCTCCTTTTAGGTCATTCGCTGCCTCGACACATAAACATGCACCCTACCATTACACCAACACCGTGCGATAACAACACATAAACATCATAGCAATCTGTGCATAGCCTCAAAACCATTGGCAATACAGATACAAGGCATGGAACGACACAACCCCCCTTTCACAAGACAATGATAATAACTCGCTTGAGTACGCAGTGAAAAACATCCTACACCACATCTGCAGTACCATTACAACTCCTCAATGCCCAATTGATACCAAGAACTTCACGTCGCATAAGATTGAGCAGGAGGGAAATAAAGGCATAAGCCTCAAAATCCACTAAAGGTCGTGACGGTGCCTAACGCCGCCGTCAGATAAGCCAACAGTGATTGATCGACTTAATTACTCATTTTATTACTTTCGAAATCATAATCTCCATTAATTAAATAGTATAAAATAGTATTTATAGGGTAAAATGATAATAATTACGTGAACCACAATAACGAACAACTAGTAGGAACCTCCAAACCTCGGTGTCACAAGTGGATGAGCATTAACTAGGAAATATAATAAAATACAACATCTGTATGGAATACACATTAGACAGGGGAATATAAATAACTCTGATGGAGACTCTGTATGCTGCGGATCGTAACATGGAATGTAACTCACCATAAAGTCCCCGCAAATGTTGCGCCTCTGTGCCAAGAGCACCACCAGAAACATATATATACCTGAACAATAAGTAGAGCAAGTGTAGCATGAGTACGTAAATCAACGTGTACCCAGTAAGTATCTAGCCTAACCCCAGAGAAGTAGTGACAGGGGGTGGACATCGACACTTACTAGTGGTCCAACAAGACATGTATAGTAAGAAGTAAATAAATATGGGGTAGAACAGATAAATGATATGAACAAATATAAATACGAGGTACAATCCTCCTATGAATGGTAAACTCAAGATCTCACTAAGCAGCTACCTCCTCAATTAGAGTATATATATAATGGACCTCACCAGATAGGTCATCACAGTTCATATCAGGAAAAACTCACAAATACAATGGCTTCTTGTCAAATATTACGCACGTTTTCATAAGAGTATTTTATAGAAATGCAGAGGCGTACGGCCCGATCCCATCATAATATGTGCACTGCCGAGGGTCGAACAACATGAACCATAGACACATCTATTACATTTCCGAGGCGAATGGACCGCTCCCATGAGAGTATGATACATAATCGAGCCGAGGCGAACGACCCGATCCCATCATAATGTGCGCACTGCCGAGGGTCAAACAGCATGAACCATAGATGTATCTATTATACTGCCGAGGCGAACGACCCGATCCAATTAGAATAATAAGCTTTAACGGGTCCTTGACCCCATTCACGAATAAACGTGCGATTTATGAACTTTAAGGAAAACGTTTCGATGAAAACACATAGCGCGGGAGAAATTCGTAAGAGGAGTACAATTATTCCGCGGCTAATCATGAAGCCTGTCCAATCTCTACAATAGCAAGTCTATCACTCTACGCAAGTCTATCATGGTGTGAACTCAAATAGTATAGTTATAGCATGGTGTGAACTTAAGTCTACCCGGATAATAACATAAATTTAGCTATGTACGGACCCCCTTCACATCATGCATATATATCCCCCGCAATAACTGGCACGTATAAAATACATCACCTAGGGGTAGTTTCCCCCTCAAAGAGTTAGACAGGAGACTTACCTCGTTCCCAAGTTCCATAACGGCCTCCAATGCCACTAAAACACATCAAACCGATACCCGTCTCTCCAAAACTAGTCAAACAATGTGCAAACCAATAACAATGTACTCTAATACTCATAATAAATCAATTCATAACAATTCCCAACTTCGCTCGAAAAGTCAATAAAATCCATCCTCGGGCCCACGTGCCCGAATTCCGAACTGCCGAACGACGAGCTAGAGCTCAAAATGACCGGCCAGGTCGTTACAGGAATGACGCCAAACTTTACGCACAAGTCATAAATTATGATACGAACCTATTCCATGGCTCGGAACCCCAAATGATCCTCGATGACACCAAAGTCCACCTCAAACCAAACTTGAGAAATTCTAAAACATTCAAAATGCCAACGTTCACAATAAGCGCCGAAATGCTTTGGGCCACCCGATACTCAACCCGAACATACGCCCAAGTCCGAAATCATCATATGAGCCTATTAGAACCTTCAAATCCCGATTTTGATGTTGTTTACTCAAAAATCAATCCTTAGTCAACTCTTCCAAGTTAAAGCTTCCGAATTTGGAATTTTCTTTCCAAATCAACTCTGAAGCTCCCAAAATTCAATTCCGACAACACATACAAGTCATAAAACATGAAGTGAAACTACTCAAGGCCTCAAACCGCCAAACGACGCGCTAGAGCTCAAAATGATCGGTTGGGTCGTTACATTCTCCCCCACTTAAACATACATCCGTCCTCGAACGTGCCAAGAACTGCCCTAGAGTTGTCCAATATCACTGTTTAACACCTTGTGCACCTACATGTGCCACCACAACCCATGTGAACACATTAGCTCAAGCCAGACCGAAGATCCTTCCTATAACCTTAGCTAACAAGCTTCAGAACCAAATTCCAATATCAAGAATTTTCCACGAGATCTGATTCTAATATACGTATACCGCATCAATCACCTGACATTGTACCCAACATGACCATGCTTTTCTGCTAAAAGCACACCATGTACCATATAATTTACTTGACCATAATAATATCCTCTTCTTATAATAGCTTCCATTTTACGAATCTGGTGCCCGCAATACACCTCATAACACATGTAATCCCTATTCCAACTCTCGCATTAAATGATCATCCACCATATTTCTATAATTCCAATAGCGATTAATGTACTTTTTTGAAAGGGAATAATATTTTATTTCCTTGGGCGGCTCGTTCATATGCATTATCAAGAAAATTATTCACTCCACAGATATACTCATTCATCCATCTTAGGAGATTCATCCAACTTTTATCACCATAATTCATGAATATCTGATATAATATATTCAAATTACCAAAACTAATATTCAAGGTAAGCAATGTCCAGGGATCAAGAAGACCATACTTGGAGGTAAAAGTTAACTCGAGAAGAAATGCTTGCTGAAGTAACACGCATTCATATATCCAGTTCAATAACAATCAAAAGTAACAAGCATTTATAAGATGTTTGTGAATATGTATATGAACCATCCTATAAGATTCTATAATTTATAGACTAATTAAACTCGTTAGATCTTCACAACCTATAAATATTGTATAAGGAAATTCACAAAGACACTTTTCACTGTAATGTATATGCATACAAGAGGTCTAACCAACAAATCACTTTTGCAATTGTAAAAGATAATATGAAGAAGTAGATCCCAATTTAAACTACACAAATTAGCCCCCCGCTCATTTTTCCACAAGTAGCAACATGAAGAATATAAGAGCAAGATAGTTGGGAAACCAAAAGCATCCAAGTACCAAGAATTATATTTTCTCGCAGCAAAATGGCATTGATTAAAATAATTCCATCAAAGATATACATGACTAAATAGAAAGCTACATCTATTCAAACCTACATCTCAAAAAAATGGTAAATACCTTTCACAACCAGAATACAAGTTCTAGTCCAATAAAAAACAGCAGATACTTCTCTAATCCCAATTTTCAACTCCAACTAAACATATTGTAAATAAGATTTAATTGATATATAATAGTCTTTACTTGGCACTCTATAATGACCCGGCCGGTCTTTTTGTGAGTTGTAACCCCGTTCCCCCATTTACTGCTCGTTCCCTACTTAATTGTTGTTATGTGACTTGCCGGGGCAGTTGGTTCGAGTCTGGAGAGGTTTCGGAATGAATTGAGACACTTATTCTCAATGTTGGAAGCTTATGTTGGAAAAGTTCACCGGATGTTGATTTGTCTGTAAATGGCTCCGGAATGAACTTTCGATGGTTCTGTTAGCTTTGTTAGGTGATTTTGGAGGCCCGTAGTTGAATTAGGCTTGAAATGGCGAAAGTTAAAAATTTAGAGGTTTGACCGAGAGTTAACTCTGTGGTTACCGGGCTCGGATTATGTCCCGAGAGTTGGAGCATGTCCATTTTGTCATTTGTGACTAGTGTGCAAAATTTGAGGTCAATCGGACGTCACTTGATAGGCTTGAATATATGCGCGATTCATGGTTTTAACGTTGTTTGAGGCGATTTGAGGGCTTGACTAAGTTTATATCGTATTTTAGGACTTGTTGGTATTTTTGGTTGAGGTCCCGGGGCCCTCAGGTGGAGTTCTGACAATTATCGGATCAAGTTGGGAGTAGGGTGACTACTGAAGCTCACCAGTTCTGGTGTAATCGCACCTGCAGAGCTTAGATCGTAGGTACGAGAAAGGGAGTGCAGGTGCGGCCATGACAGGATTGTGCAGCGGTCGCAGGCGTGGAAGAGCTTCCGCAGATGCGGATGCGCATCTACATAAGGTCGACCGCAGAAGCGAATTTTGTTAGGCAGCAGGGGCGTCGCTGAAGAAAATAAGGTTCTCATATGCGGTCCCACAAGTTCGAGGCTGGGACTGCAGGTGCAAGAGTCGCCAGTTAAGTGGGTTCCACAGGTGCGTGGTTTTCTCCATAAAAGCGGATGCGCAGGAGAGAGCCCAGGCTTCGCAGGTGCGGAAATTCCTGGGCAGTGTTTAAATTCGAAGGTTTTCGAGATTTTTATCATTTTGGACATTTCAAGCTCGGGCTTGGGTGATTTTTGAGAGGGATTCCGAAGGGATTCTTGAGGTAAGTTACTAGTGGTTAAATTTATTCAATAATTATGCTTCCCTATTAAATTTTCCACCTAGATTGTGTGGTTTTGAGGTATAATTTTGGAGTTTGATGTTAGGGATTTGAAGAGATTAAATTGGGGATTTGGGTATCGATTTGCTATCGGATTTTTGTAAATTTGGTATGGTTAGACTCGTGGTTGAATGGGCTTCCGTATTTTATGACTTTTATTGGATTTCGAGATGTGGACCCCGGGACCAACTTTTGAGTTGACTTTTTGACTTGTATTTTCTTATGGAATTGATTTCTTTAGCTCATGTTGATTATATCGAACTGTTTGTGGCTTGAATTCGAGACATTTGGAGGCCGATTCGCGAGGAAAGGGTGTGTTGGAGTAGAGTTTTTCACGTGTTGAGGTAAATAACAATTCTAAAATTGGTTCTGAGGATATGAAACTCTGAATTATGTGTTATGTGATTGGTGTTAAGGTGATGCACATGCTAGGTAACGAGCGTGTGGGCCTGCACTGCAGGAATTGTGACTTGGTCAATTCCATAGAACTGTATAGTTGAATAATCTTTTGTTATCCGTATATTCACTATGTGTTAGAGAAATTGAGCTGCAAGTCATGTTAGAAATCATGATTAGGCTATGTGTTGGTACTGTAGGAACCAACAGAGGTCGTGTTACATGTTGAATTATCTGCTAAATTACCATTTTGTACTTAATCACAGTTTTTGCTTGCATATTATATCTCAGTCTTTGTTTTTCTTTATTGATACATTATATCATCGCTGTTTGGCGGATTATCATGATTCTTGAGAGCCCGGTAGGCTGGAGAGATTGATGGTTGAGTGAGGTCGAGGGCGTGATTGTGAGGATATTTATGGGAGCGGACTGCACGTCGTAGCATGTTTATTTGATTCATGCCATGATTGGCTTATTATAGCGCTTGGGTTGGAATCGCCCCTCTAGAGTCTACACACCCACAGTGAGCGTAGGTACCTACTGAGCGTGAGTGTCGAGCGACTGGGAGAAATAAGTGGCTGTGAGGTTGGGGTGAATGGGAGGACTGAGTGACTGATACTCTGAGAGTATGCACATGATTCCATTACTGTTTGTACATCAGTTGGCATATATAACTGTAATGTAGTTACTGAGATGTGCCATATCCTATTTCAATTGAATGTGACATGATTTAACTATTTTGGCTTTAACTGTCGAACTTGAAAGCATGCCTACCTTCCTGTACTGTAATTCTGTAATTGAACTATACTCGTGAAGCTCGTCACTACTTTCAGTCCAATAGTTAGTCTTGTTACTTACTGAGTTGGTTGTACCCACGCTACACCATACACTACGTGTGTAGATCTAGGTATTTCCAGACACGGTGGGTGTTGATTATCCTAGCAGCTTAGTCATTCAAAGATTTCGATGTAGCTTCCCGGTGTCCGCAGACCTTGACTCTCCTCCTCTATCTTTCAGCTTTATGTATTTAGTTTCAGTTTCTTTTTCATAGATAGTATTTCAGACTTGTGTTTTATAGACGCTCATGTACTCAGTGACACCCTGATTTTGGGAACTTCCGTGTTGAGTTTTGATCTTCTATCCAGATTATGAGAGCTTTAATTATTTAAACATGTCTTCATTTATTTTTCATTTAAAAGTGTTGGAATTGCTTTGTGGTGTCGACTTGCCTAGTACCATGTTAGGCGCCATCACGACAGTCTATGTTTTGGGTTGTGACAAGTTGGTATTAGAGCCTAGGTTATATAGGTCTCACTAGTCATGAGCAGGTTTAGTAGAGTCTTGCGGATCAGTATGTAGACTTCTATACTCATCTTAGAAAAACTTCACAATCTTGTATTTTTGTCGTGCAAATTTGTTTATCCCGAGAACTAAACTTTTGTTAGTCTATTCTCTCACTGATGCTAAGGACACTTGGTACTGGACCGGAAGGACATCCACTTGTACCACCTGCTAGGGCCACGAGAGGTCGAGGTTATAGTAGGGGCTGCGGTAGGGGCAGAGGTGCAGCTTGTATAGCAGATAGAGCAGCACCTGCAGATCCACCAGTTTCCCCATCTCACGAGCAGGTTCCAGATGTGGATGAACTAGTGGGGCTAGCTCAGGCACCAGCTGTGCCCATTGTGATTCGAGGCATTCAGGAGGCTTTGGCTTAGATATTGACTGTGTGCACTAGCCTCGCACAGGCGATTTCTATTCAGACCACGCCAGCCACTTTGCAGGCCGGGGGAGGTACTCAGACTTCTGTCGCCCGTACTTTAGAACATGTGATGCAGGGACTTCAGACACTGGGGGTGCTACCAGCCCAGCCAGATGCAACTGCTCAGGCCCAGATGGGTCCCGTTATGAGTGATGATGAGCAGAAGAGACTTGAGAGATTTGGGAGACTCCAGCGTCCATCATTCAGTGGGGCTGAGTCAGAAGATGCCCAGGACTTATTGGATAGGTGCCAGCAGATTCTTCGTACAACGAGTATTTTTGAGACCTGTGGGGTCTCTTTTTCTACTTTTCAGTTTACTGGGCTGCCTTCAGATGGTGGGAGGCCTATGAGAGAAGCAGGCCAGTCGGTGTCGCACCACTTTTATGGCATGAGTTCCCTATTCGCTTCTTGGAGAAGGTTGTGCCGCAGACCCGCACGGAGGAGCTGTGCAGGCAGTTCGAGTAGCTATATCAATTGGGCATGTCAATGACCCAGTATGAGATGAGATTTTCAGATTTGGCTCATCACGCAGTTTGGTGTGTTCCCACTGAGAGAGAGAGGATTAGGAGGTTCATTGATGGCCTCACCTATCAGTTGCATTTTGCTAGAGATGGTCCATAGTCAGGAGCGTGAGGAGAGGGAGGCCAAGAGGCCTCGTGGTTCTAGAGGTCAGTTTCACCACAACAGGGGTCATTGATAAGTGGGGATTTTGACTATTTATTAGCGCCTTTTAGCTTTTATTTTAGTCCAAAAATGTTTAATTGTATTCCCGAAAACTGATGAAATATGTTTAATTGCAGGAGTATTGGAAAATGAGCAACAAAGATGAAATCCATCTAAAAAAGGAGTGATCTGAACTCAAGGACAACAATTAGGCGCAAAGGCTTAAAGTGGGGACCGCAGAATTCCATCTGCGGTCGCAGAATGTGAAGGAAATCCATCAGAGCCAAAGTGCAATATGCGGACCACACAATTATTGTGCAGCCGCAGAAGCTACCCAAGAGCAGAAGTTCATAGAGTGTGCATATGAGGTTCAAGCAATGTGTGGACCGCACAATTATTGTGTGGCCGCAGAAGTCAGCCACGCGGGCCGCACTCAGAAATGTGCAGTTTGCATAAGTGCCCTGTGCGGCCGCACCAAGAATTGTGTGGACCACAGATTTTGAAAGATGCGATCGCATTCCAAAATTGTGCTGCCGCAGATCCAGCTTCGGACAAGACTGAAGAAAACTGCGGACCGCACATGAAATTGTGCCGCCGCAGAACCCCCGAAAAGGCATTTTTGTTCGAACTTTACAACTGTGTATAAATAGAATAGTTTCACGAATTTACGTAAAGTTTTTGAATATTGGAACTCCTTTAGTCATAGGCAACTTTAGCTTACTTTGGTGATTTAACATTGGATTTTTGTATTTTAATCTTTGAATATGAGTTTTATCATCTTTTCTTCCTTATTTTCTTCCAAACCCATTATGAGTAGCTAGATTCTTAACTAGGGTTGTGACCCAACCCTAGTGTGTAAACCTAATGGATTTTTAATTTATGTCTTGTTTATGGTTGGCTGTTTATTATTTAGCCTTGTTCTTGCCTTTTGTTGTAGAATTAATGATTGCAATATTAGTTCATGCCTATTTGACTTGGTCTCTACCCTAGAACGAGAGACTTAGTCTAGGAAAGCTTGGCTAACAAGAATTTGGAATGAAATCAAGAGATTGATAGTCCCAATTAATGGGTTTAACCTAGAGATAGTAAAACCCGACTTGAGCATTTTATCAACTGTTTAGTTCAATATCCATTTGTACTTGAGAAAGCCAAATTGGGAAAAATTGCTCTCTTACCAAGAGGTATTGAGTGGGTAATTGAGTGTTGATAGCTTTAATATACCCCGATCAACAAAACAAGCTTTAAAGTTTACAACCCGTTAGGCAAATACCTAGGTGAAGGTAATAGCCCTAGGCCTTTTATAATATTTGAAAACAACAACAAAAACACAATCTTTTAGTTTCAATTATTTGTATTGCAACCTTAGTTTAAATTAGACCTAGAAAATCCCATATTTGTTTAAGTGTAATCTAGATACTTCACGTACTTAGTCCGAATATATGCTACTTTATCCCATTCATATAGCTCCCTGTGGAATTCGATCCCGACTCCTAGTTGGGTATTACTATTGCATTGACCGTTTCATAACCTCGAATAGAGGTGTGACTTGGACGAGATTAATTTTTGGCGTCGTTGCCCGCGAGCTAAAAACGGATTTAGCTATATAATTGGTTAACAATTGTAGTTAAAACAATGGCTCTCAACAACAATGATCCTCTTGGAAACATGCCAATGGGGGATGTGGATGTGGAAGATGATCAAGTTGAAGAGGCTCCTCTTGAACCTCAAGCAAATAGATGAGGCCGACAACCTCAAGACAACATCCTCGTTCCACCCCCACCTCCACAAAGAGCGGCTCCACACCGGGTGTTGCCAAATAAAGGGTATGCAAGTGCTATTGTCCCGCCACGCATTAGGAAGGACAACTTTCAAATCACAAATGTAATACTCACATTGCTAGAGAAATGGGGATTCTTCACTGGGGATCCGAGTCAAAATGCATACAAGTACTTGAAGGGGTTTGTAGATACTTGTTGGGGGAGTAAACAGACAAACGTCTCTGAGGATGCTTTAAGGTTGAGGCTATTTACCTTCTATCTACGGGGGAAAGCCTTGGATTGGCTTGAAAGATTGCCAAACCATTCCATCCATACATGGAATGAATTGGCGGAGAAATTTATTACTAAGTTCTTTTCTCCCAAGCATATGGCTACTCTTAGAGATGGGATTCTAGCTTTCAAACAAGAACCTAACGAGCCTTTGCATGAGATATGGGAGAAATACCGAACAATGGTCAAAGAGTACCCTAATAATGACATGATGGAGGCTATAATTCAACAAACTTTCTTTAGGGGGATGAACACCAATCAATGCGTGATCAACCAACTTGCCGGCGGAAATTTCATGACAAAGCCATATGCGGAAGCTTGTGAGATCTTAGACGAAATGGCGGATACTTCATCGGCATGGCAAAGTAGAGAAAACGTTTCTCAAGGTGATCCAAATATGATTTATCTATATAAAGAATTGTATGATCATGGGCAAGCAATTGCCGGGTTGACCGCCAAAATGAATCAATTAGCCAAGCCTCAACTTCAACAAGTACAAGGTCCTAAGCAAGTCAATTCCATGGAAGGTGTTAATATGATGATAAATAAGAGAAGGCAAAAGGGTCGACAAGTGCAAAACCGTGTGGAAACTTATGTACGAGATGATAGTGGGTTTGATCACGATGAATCTTACAATGAACAAGAGGAGGAAGTGCAATATGTGAACAACTTCCAAGGGCAAAGAAACAACTCTCAAGGCCCGAATCAATAACAATGACGATCTCAAGTAAACCAAGGTAATTGGAATGGTGGTAACAACCAAGGAAATTGGAATGGTCAAAATAACCAAGCCAATTGGAGTAGCAATAGTCAAGGACATTGGGGAGGAAACAAACAATGGGGTTGGAACAATAACCAAGGCAATCGGGGATCGGGCTTTCAAAGGCCCCCAATGTATCAACAACCGAGCAACCTGCCTCCTTATCCTTTTAATGGTCCAAGCTCTTCCAACAATGAGATGCTATGAATTGAGAATGTTCAAACAAATGATGCAGAAGAATGTTGACTCTGATGCCCAACTAGCCTCTCACAACATTTAAATTCGCAATTTGGAAGTTCAATTGGGAAAATCTCCCAAGCTTTAAACACTCGTCCTAAGGGGGAACTACCAAGTCACACGACGGTGAACCCAAAGGGTGGGAACAACATTGGACATGCCATGGCCATTACTACAAGGAGAGAAAAAGCTGGGGATACACCCACCTCAAATCAAAGGAAACTTGTGGAAGATGAGCAAGTGGTAAAAGAATATGAGATTCCGGATAATGTGGTGGAAGAAAATGATGAAGTGCAGATTGAGATTGATGACAATGTGGAGGAGTCTCAAGAGGAAGTGAACCCGTCTAGGGATCACATTGTTGACATACCGGAACCGGTAGTGCAAAAGGCTAAGGCACCAATGCCTAGGCCTCCTCCTCCATATCCTCAAAGGCTTGCCAAGCAAAATGGCGATAATCAATTCAAAACGTTCATTGACATGATGAAGAGTCTATATATTAATGTGCCATTGGTTGAGGATTTGGAGAAAATTCATGGTTATGCAAAGTTCATGTAGGATTGGTGACAAAGAAGCGGTCGATGAAATGTGAAATTATAAAGAGGACTCATCAGGTGAGTGCAATTGTGCATTCAATGGATCCTAAATTGGATGATCCCTGTGCTTTCACAATCCCTTGTACCATTAGGAGTGCCGACTTTGCTAAAGTTCTTTGTGATCTTAGGGCAAGTATCAATTTGATGCCCTATTCGGTTTTCAAAACTTTGGGAATTAGGCAACCAACACCCACATCTATGAGATTACAAATGGCGAATCATACCATGAAGAGACCGTTGGGTATAATTGATGATGTGTTGGTTCTTATTGATAAATTTATTCTCCCTGCGGATTCTGTTATTCTTGATTGTGAGGTTGACTATGAGGTGCCTATTATTCTTGAGAGACCGTTCCTTTCTACGGGGAAGGCTCTAGTTGATGTTGAAGCCGGAGAACCTACTTTTCGGGTTGGTGATGAGAAAGTGGTTCTCCATGTGTGTAAGTCTATGAGGCAACCCAATAGCAATGAGGTTTGCTCTTTCGTGGAGTTGGTGACCGATGTGATTATTTATGAAACAAGTGTCGTGATGAATGTTGATGATACTTTGGAGGTTGTCTTGCTAAATTGTAATGATGAAGAAATGGAGGGTTACGTGGAATGTGTGAACTCTTTGCAAAGAATGGGGTCGTACACTTGTGAGCCCCGCAAATTGTCCTTGGATCTTGAAAATAGGACAACTCCTCCAACAGCGTCCTCAATCGAGGAGCCTCCCATCTTGAAGTTGAAACCATTGCCTCCACATCTTCGGTGTGAATTTATTTGCCCTTCTTCTACTTTACCAGTTATTCTTTCCTCTTGTTTAACTAACATGCAGGTAGATTCTACTTTGACGGTGCTACAAAAGAGGAAGAAAGCTATTGGATGGACACTGGTGGATATTCGGGGGATAAGCCCCGCATTTTGCATGAACAAGATCAACTTGGAGGAAGGTGCCAAACCATCTATTGAACATCAAAGGAGACTCAATAAATCTATGCAAGAGGTTGTCAAGAAGGAGGTCATCAAGTGGTTAGGTGTCGGGGTTGTCACAATGATGGATCATTTCCCACTTCCCTTCCTTTATCAAATGCTTGATTGGTTAGCCGGCCGTGCTTTCTATTGTTTCCCTGATGGGTATTTCGTCTACAATCAAATTCTTAATGCTTCAAAGGATCAAGAAAAAACTACTTTCATATGTCCTTATGGTAATTTTGCATTCTCGCAGATGCCATTTGGGTTGTGCAATGCACTACCGACTATTCAAAGGTGTTTGATGGCTATCTTCATGGACATGGTGGAGGATTTTCTTGAAGTCTTCATGGATGACTTTTCGGTGGTCGGGGATTCTTTTGATGATTGTCTAGCAAACTTGGACAAAGTATTGGCAAGATGTGATGAAATTTGTTGCTCAATTGGGAGAAGTGTCACTTCATGGTCGAGGAAGGCATTGTCCTTGACCACAAGATCTCAAAGAATGGCATTGAAGTCGACAAGGCAAATATTGAGGTGATTTCTAAACTTCCACCTCTAACTTCAGTCAAAGGCGTGCGGAGTTTCTTAGTCCACGTGGGACTTTACCGTCGTTTCATCAAGGACTTCACTAAAGTGGTAAACCCATTGTGCAAGTTTTTGGAGAAAGATGCTATGTTCCATTTCAATGATGATTGCTTGAGAGCCTTTGAGTTGCTAAAGCACAAGTTGATCACTACTTCCATTATCACCGCTCCAAATTGGAGTGTTCCTTTTGAGCTCATGTGCGATGCAAGTGATATAGCGGTAGGGGCTGTTTTGGGGCAATGTATCAACAAGATCTTTCATCCAGTTTATTATGCAAGCAAGACCATGAATAATGCCTAATTCAACTACAACGTTACGGAAAAAGAGCTCTTTGACATTGTGTTTGCTATGGAGAAGTTTTGCCCGTATTTGATGGGTGCAAAAGTGATTGTTCATACAGATCATGCGGCACTCTGTTATCTCATGAACAAGAAAGATTCCAAAGCCCGTTTGATGAGATGGGTAATTTTTTTTCAAGGGTTTGATATTGATATCCAAGATCGAAAAGGGAGTGAAAACCAAGTGGCAGACCACTTGTCTCGTTTGGAGGAGGAGGGGAGGCCGTATGATGGCCTTGAAATTAATGACTCTTTCACCGATGAGCAACTTTTGGCTATTTCTATGAAAGCGGTGCCTTGGTTCGCGGATCTAGCTAACTATCTTGTGAGTGGTATCATTCCGATTGAGTTCTCTTCAAACCAAAGGAAGAAGGTCAAATGGGATTGTCAAGACTATTATTGGGATGAACCGTACCTTTTCCGGATTTGTACGGATTGAGTGATTAGACGATGTGTACCGAAAGAGGAACAAGCTGAAATTCTTGAGGCTTGTCATTCTTCGCCTTATGGTGGTCACCATGGTGGAGCAAGAACGGTGGCCAAAGTGTTGTGTTACGGTTTCTATTAGCCTACCCTTTACAAAGATGCAAGTGATCTTGTCAAGCGTTGTGATGAATGTCAAAGGGCCGGTGGAATCTCAAAGAAGAATGAAATTCCCCTCACCATAATTTTGGAGATTGACATTTTTGATGTATGGGGTATTGACTTCATGGGTCCCTTTGTAAGTTCTTGTTGAAACACCTACATCTTGGTCGCGGTTGATTATGTGACCAAATGGGTTGAGGCTGTTCCTTTGCCCAACAATGAAGCGAGAAGTGTGGTGTCATTTTTGAAGAAGAACATATTTACAAGATTTGGTACTCCAAGGGCTATTATAAGTAATGGGAGATCACATTTTTGCAACAAAGCTTTCGATACCTTACTCTCAAAGTATGGTGTCACTCATAAAGTGACAACCACCTATCATCCTCAAGCAAGCGGTCAAGTGGAAGTCTCCAACTGGGAGATAAAGAGCATTTTTTGCAAAATAGTGAATGCAAACCGGGCAGATTGGTCCAATAAACTCGATGATGCTCTATGGGCTTATAGGACAGCCTACAAAACACCGATTGGAATGTCTCCATATCGGTTGGTGTTCGGGAAAGCTTGTCATATTCCAAATGAACTTGAGCAAAGGCCTTGTGGGCTTTAAAGAAGCTAAATTATGAGTGGGATGTCGCCGCAAACTTAAGTGTTACACCCCATATTTTCGTACGTGAAAGTATGCCGTAAGTCAATTGATGTGAGCTCGGAATTGAGATTCTCTTTGAAAGTATATAAAGTGATCTAATGATATTACATCCGTATTTCCATTCACTAGGTTGAGGACGAATGCACTTAAATGCGAGAAAGGAGATTTTGGACAAATAAAAATGAGCTGCTTGCCTACCAAACGTGCCTGCTTCACCAACTTACTTTCCGTCCTACTTGCTTGAGCTACTCAACACATGTCTAAATTATTTAATGAGGATGAGACACATGTTTCAAAATAGAAAAAGAACCAACATGAATCACCTACTTGATTAAGTAGGTGACAAGTAGGTGCATCACCTACATAGAGTTTGTGGACCAAATTAAAAGGGAAAGGAATGGATAGAGATGGGCAGCCAACCCGTCTTCCCAAGTCCATTAGTAGGGCCATATATACATAGATATTTCACTAAGAATACAATTTATAATCCCTCTCTATATCCCTATTGAAACGTGAAGGAGCACCAAAATATCATCCCAAGACCTCTCTCAACATTATCCTAGGGTTCAAGACCAAATACACAAGTTGGTAAGGTGATTTCTCTCTTAGAAGATCACGATCACCTAGTTATCTCTCTACTTTGTTGTTTGGAGTAAAGAGATTATTTGAGTTTCAAGTAAAGCTTAGTTGGATGATTATTCTTGCTTCCAAGGTAAGGTTTAACTTCTCCTATATGTGTTTAAGATCATCTATGTATATCTAGGTTATTTGACAAAGGAAGCTTGTGAAGTAAGTTGAACTTCATGTTGAAGTATTGTAGTTGCTGGACTATTTTGGAGTTGAATTCTTGATGTTTTATGGCTGGAAATCAGTAGAAATAACTTAAGAATACTATTTCTATTGTGGTTGATGTGTTTGGAAGAAGAGAGGGCTTGGAGAAGTGTTGTTGATATTGTAAAACCGAGTTTAATGCTCGTTTGTTGTTATTGCTGTCGCGCCATTATTGGCTTGTATATATATATATATATATATATATATATATATATATATATATATATATATATATATGTTGATCGGGTTGCACATGTTGGTATTGTTTGTGGAGTTGAGGAAAATGAAAAGAATAAGGGAAGGTGCTATCCAAAATTTCGTAGATGAGTTAGTTGCTCATTTGTGTTGAGTTCTAGCTTCCGTAAGCTAAACAATGGTCCCTTATTTTTTGTTGTACATTGAACTACTAATGGGCTGAACTGACGTCGTGTGGTTAGATAAACGACAAAGGTATGTTAAGGCTATCCCTTCTTTTCTTTTGGCAAGATCCATATTATACAAATGAAACGAGCAAATGAGCAACTCTCATAAATGACTCTATTTATAGAAGTACTAGGGGTGCCTATGTTCTTGATTCCCCATATGTCCTGTTATTATATCGTCTGTTCATGGGTCTCAGATAATACATAAGTTGATGGAGTTTATTTCATGATATTAATCGAAGGCATATTGATCCTATGACGTTCCGAGAGATCTTATCGACTTTCCTTATTCATTGCATTCATTTATACATATACATTGACCCATGGCTGATGGCGTTATCTACACGTATATTATATGTATGTGGGGTATGGGTAAAGGTTATGGCGTTATATATGCACCGCCACCTTATCAGCTGGTATACCTTGATTATTCGCCCACAGAGGCCGAGATGATATGTTGGGATACCCTCAGAGTCTTGATGATGTTATGTACCCATATTACCTATGCATGGTATGACATTTACATGCATATGCATGGCATTATAAATGTTTCACGATTCACAGAGATATTCATACTTACATGTTGAGTTCTTTACACCATATTTCTTTAATGCCTTACATACTCGGTACTTTATTTGTACTGATGTCCCTGTTGCCTGGGGACGTTGCGTTTAATGCCCGCAGGTCCCGATAGATAGGTTGGCAGTCATCCTAGTAGGCTATCAGCTCAACAGAAGGTATTGGTGCACTCCACTTGTTTCGGAGTTCCCTATTAGGTCAGTATGATTTGGACATGTATTGATTGGTATGTCGGGGCCCTGTCTAGGCCTTATGATGTTTATGTACTCTTAGAGGCTTGTAGACGGATGTCATGTATATGGATACTTGTATGGCCTTGCCGCCCTATGTTTTAAGTGTACAAATAATCATGTCGGCCTTATAGGCCCGTATGTCACATGTATATGTCTCTATATTATGTTGGGTCGTCCTATGTCTAGCATTCTCTTATGTTTTATTTTGGTTATCTCCTGACGGCCCTTCTATCCTATTTACCCATGACGGTGTAATAATAAAGATAAGTTACGTTGGTACTCGGTCGAGTAAGGCACCAAGTGCCCGTCGCGGCCCTCCGATTTGGGTCGTGACAAAAGTGGTATCAGAGCAGTTATGTCCTAGGGAGTCTACAAGTCGTG
Source organism: Nicotiana tabacum (assembly GCF_000715075.1). Taxonomy (NCBI): domain Eukaryota; kingdom Viridiplantae; phylum Streptophyta; class Magnoliopsida; order Solanales; family Solanaceae; genus Nicotiana; species Nicotiana tabacum. The sequence continues at coordinate 70,056,691 of NC_134088.1, forward strand.
TCTAGTAGAGTCTTGTTTATGGGTGTGTTGTGCACCACACTTATAAGCAGGAGGCTACAGGGCATTTAGGACTGTCACTCTTTCTTCTTACTCTAGATCGTGTGGTAGAGCTTAGTTGTATGAATTCAAACTCATAAACTCTATTTTATTCATAATATAATGACAGGTACATCCAGCAAGACAATTGGTAAGAGATTGCATGTGGTTGTGGAAGAGTTGAGTCAGAGGAACTCGATTTTGCATGATGCTTATGATGAGTAAATGTAAGGCCTTCAGCAGAGCATGTGTGTACTAAGACGTATAAGCTTCTTGATAAGGAGCCCTAATGCATGAATATCTATCCACCCATATGGGAAAAAGCAATGAGAGAATCAGAAGGTAGATACAAGTTTCAACAAGTAAAAGAAGCAAGGTGAAGAAGGGTACGAGGTACCCAGTTAGTGACGATTATCATTATTTACAATTTAGGAAGAGAGATATAAGCATTTTGAGTTACCTTCAACAGCAACAGAGGTATGTACAATTGGCAACACCCATCTCAGTTATGCCCTATGGGAGCTAACAGTTATAGTTTAAGAGAAGGACAGGATATCAGGGTCTAGCTGGGGTTAGAGTAACCAAATATGGTGGATGGATTGTTAGCGTTAGCTGACGTTTCCGAAGAATAGTGCATATGTGGTAATAGATCTCCTTGTGAGACACCCAAATGGTGCACTCTAGAATTGTATAGTCATATATGAATACTAGAATGTTCATAAATTTCCGAAGATAGGCAATGGAATCCTAGAAGGGATAAATATTTACCTTAGTATGGCTCCCGCCCCTAGAAAAAAAAGAGAATGTTAGGCGACCCGAAGAGCCAGCGAGATGAAGCAAGGGGAGCTAAAAGTGACATAATGTTTTATTGAAGAGTTCAGAATAAAGTGATATAGAGAAATATTAGCAGGGGAAAAAAAAAAGAGTAAATGAAGCATTATGAGTAAGATGTGATAAATGAGTGATAACGGTAATTCAAAATATGACATGATGACAGAGTCTATAGTCAAGTTAAGGGAAGACAAGAGGAGACGGGCCTTGAAATAATAAAAGAGCATAAGCCATAAGTCATATCCCCATTTCGAGAAGTAAGTTGGTGACTCCAATGTGATTACTAGAAGGAAAAATTAGACCCCGGAGTAATAGAAATCACTATGGGCTAGTAAACAAGGTAAACAGAACATGAATTTGTGAGAATTCGGAGGCCGTATTCCGCCAATAATAGAATGGACAAAAGAAGAACAACCTTTAAAGGTCGTTTAGGAAGACGCTTCACTAAAGCAAGCATTGTGGCAAGAGTTAAGCTTAAGGGACTAAGTGTGCCAGTTACACAAGGTGTCACCCTCATGAGTAACAAATTTTGTTATCCTTGGTACATAAGGGTTACCGCAAGGAGAGTAAGAGTCAATGAAGGTGAAAAGATGCCAATGATGAAGAGAGGGGGGGAGATGGTGTGATATGGTATTAAGTAAGAGTCGTATGGTTTAGATAATGGAGTAGTAAAGGAAGAATGCGATAAAAATAAGAAAGGAATGAGATTGCACTTAATCAAATCCCCAGGATATGTTACGACTCCATAACATTACACAAGTAAATGGTAGAGAGAGATAGTAAGGGTTCTCGCCCAGATGTTATTGATAAATAACTGCGAATGAAAATAAGCCAAGAGAGATTACGTGGAATATAGATATGAGAATGGATTAACGAGTACTTAGTAGTTGATTCATTAACAGTCTGGTTATGGCTAGACAAGAGGTTACAGACAAATCAGCAGATCGTGCAAGATAAACATAGTAAAACCCAATATAGTGGAAATCAAAGAGAGTGCCACTGGGAAGACAGTCAAAATATCAGTTCAGAAGCAACCCTACAAGCACAAGGGCGTGGAGGTAAGTAACTACGGATAATTATAGGCGAGGGAGAACATCGAATATTCCGTCGAGTATACGATGTAATAAGCTCGAAGCTTTACAAGAGTCAGAGGGTCCTCCCTAAGTACTACAATGAAAGACTAGCTGAGGAAATAAGGAAGAAGGCTTAAACCTAAGCATAGTTACTTGAAGAAGAAATGGTCATGTAAAAACAGTCTCACTACAACATTGTATGCACTCCATAAGAAAGTTACACCTACCGTGGCTAATGAATGGGAAGTAAAATCAAAAGTAATATTCGAGATCATATGAGTTGAAAATATATTCTGGCATGCATGGGAACTAAGATAAGCTATGTATGCATGCAACAATGAGGCAGGAAGATTAGGAAAGGTAATTGCTTACGTTTAAAGAAAGTTGAGAAGGAACAAAAGGAATTATTCGATCAATGATCCAGAGTTAGTTACGTTATGAATGCACTTGAGATTTTAGAGTATTATCCATGCAACATATATGTTGACATTCATATAGTCGTAGAAGACTCCGGTATAAGTTAAAAGAAAGAATTGAGTCCAGGTCATATATAAAGGATTGAATTGTTAGGACATTGTATCATGGATATTCCATAGCGTCCATAAAAGGCTAAAGTAATAACTAATACCATGAGCCGCAGATCGGAAGATAGCTTAAGCCTATGTAAAGGCTTATCAAAGGGAAGAGGAAACTAAAGAGTTACATCAACTAAGTAAATCAGGAGTCTTATTATTGGACCCAAAAAATTATATAAATCATGATTGAGAACATTGCAGAATCACTCTTAATATCAAAGGTACAAGAGAGATAGCACAGCAGCCATATTCTATAATGGCTCTAGGATAAAACTAATTAGAAGAGTACCAGCCTCATAAGAAGTCAGTATGAAGCTCCCACCGGATTGTGTATGCACTAGAGGTGCAAGTATTATAATAGAGCTTCATGTTGTGGATGTGAAATATACCTATGTGGAAGGGAGGTCATGAAAGAGATAAAAGATGTGATGCGAGATTTTAAGGTAAGTAAGGTAAAGGTGAACAACGTACGAGAGACTCAAGTGCAAAAGGTTGTGAATAGTCCATACTTCAGATAGAAAGCTAGAAGCACTGGGATTCAGTATCCAGGAATGATAGCGGCGTCGTCAGTGGCATATCTTCCAGCCTATGGTTTCTAGGTGTCAAGAAGTCTAGTTAAGAGAGTAAAGTAGAGTTAGAGATGATGTGATGTCTTGCTTGATATTCCAGAATAACATAAGGAAATCTATGGTGCAAGCAAGTTTAATGAAAGTTGCGAGTAGTATAAATAGATATGTGTAGGTCGCAAGCTAAAGTATGGTAGAGCGATAAGGTTTTAGGAAGACATGAGTAAGGTTAAGAAAAAGAAAGTGAGATGGGGACAAGAATAGGTAAGGCCTCGGGATTAAGCCAATCAAAACAAGAGAGCTGATGGTTTCCATAAGTTTTAGAATGCTCAGTATAGCATGAATGAACTCAAAGGAGTATAAGACTAGGAGCATTTATAAGAGATGGAATGTTGCCCTGGTAGTAGAATAAGGGTGTAATTGTGATAGATAAGAGAATGACGTTTAGGCTTTCGATTAAGTAATGATTCATAGAGAAGGGATTTCATAAATTGCATGGGATTAGAATACAAAATACCCACGTAAGGTGAATCACATTAGGATGCTATGAAATATGGTTATTGAAGTATAGTATCGCCCCTAGGTGGATCAGGAAAATCACTTCAAATATTCCTCGATGCAACGTGAGCCCTAGTGACAATGTATTACATCAGAGGTTTCAAGTTATCAGTGGTAGATTGTAGATCAACATTGAGATGAATCAACAATGAATGGATAAAAGTTAAAAAGTGTGACATGAAATTAGCTTGTCATTCTTAAGATGAACAAAAATGAGGAAGCATTAAAGGACTTAGATTTATATGTATAGGATAAGCAACGAGAGTAACTTGGAGTTTGGTAGCAGACCTCAGTAACGATAAACTGAAGTATGATTTATGGTATAGTATGACCTACTTAGATGTAGTAAAGCCATAGACGCCCAGAGGGACAACTTGTCATAATTCTATATATGTTCACAAAGTGAGGCCTAGAGATTGGCTAAGAGCTGGAGGAAAAATGAGAGAAGAGTCGCATAGGTGCACATACAACGACAAATTCGTACAGACTGCATGATAGAAGGTAGCAATAGTTACGAGATTGGAAGAATTGCGACCACAAGTCGTGGTGTGAGAAAGAGGCCTAAAGGGGGGAATGCCCTGATATTTGGATGTATTCACAAAACAGTTGACTAGATGGCAAGGAGAGTACTAAAGTATTTTCAAGAGCTATAGGTTATGAGAATGATAAGTAGATCAGTCAACATTCGAGGACGAATATTCCAAAGGGGGAATGATATTACACCCCATATTTTCGTACGTGAAAGTATGCCGTAAGTCAATTGATGTAAGCTCGGAAATGAGATTCTCTTTGAAATTATATAAAGTGATCTAATGATATTACATATGTATTTCCATTCAGCGTAAAAATGACTAGGTTGAGGACGAATGCACTTAAATGCACAAAAATAGATTTTCGTAGATAAGTTAGTTGCTCAATTGTGTTGAGTTCTAGCTTTCGTAAGCTTAACAATGGTCCCTTATTGTTTGTTGTAGATAAAAGTACTAACGGGCTGAACCGACGTCGTGTGGTTAGATAAACGACAAAGGTATGTTAAGGCTATCCCTTCTTTCCTTTTGGCATGATCCATAGGATACAAACGAAAACGAGCAAATGAGCAACTTTCATAAATGACTCTATTCATAGAAGTACTAGGGGTGCCTATGTTCTTGATTCCCCATATGTCCTGTTATTATATCATATGTTCATGGGTCTCAAATAATACATAAGTTGATGAAGTTTATTTCATGATATTAATCGAAGGCATATTGATCCTATGACATTCCGAGAGATCTTATCTACTTACTTCCTTATGAATTGCATTCATTTATATATGTACATTGAGCCATGAACAGATGGCGTTATATATGCATATATGATATGTATATGGGGTATGGGTAAAGTTTATGCTGTTATATACGCGCCACCACCTGATCAGCTGGTATGCCTTGATGATTCGCCCACAGAGGCCGAGATGATATGATTGGATGCCTTCAGAGGCTTGATGATGTTATGTACCCATATTACCTATGCATGGTATGAAATTTACACGCATATGCATGACATTATAAATTTTTCAAGATTCACAGAGATATTCAGACTTACATGTTGAGTTCTTTACACTATGTTTCTTTCATGCCTTACATACTTGGTACTTTATTTCTACTGACGTCCCTTTTTCCTGGGGATGCTGCGTTTCATGCCCGCAGGTCCCGATAGACAGGTTGGCAGTCATCCTAGTAGGCTATCAGCTCAACAGAAGGTATTGGTGCACTCCACTTGTTTCGGAGTTCCCTAGTAGGTCAGTATGATTTAGACATGTATTGATTGGTATGTCGGGGCCCTGTCTAGGCCTTATGATGTTTATGTACTCTTAGAGGCTTGTAGACGGATGTCATGTATATGGATACTTGTATGGCCTTTCCAAACTATGATTTGAGTGTACAAATGATCATGTTGGCCTTATAGGCCCGTATGTCACATGTATAAGTTAATATATTATGTTGGGTCATCGTATGTCTAGCATTCTCTTATGTTTTATTCTGGTTATCTCATGATGGCCCTTCTGGACCATTTACCCATGATGGTGTAGTAAGAAAGATAAGTTACCTTGGTACTCGGTCGAGTAAGGCACCGAGTGCCCATCGCGGCCCTCCTATTTGGGTCGTGACAGTCAGGGTGGCACAATTGAATGAGCTAGATGAATTCTGGTACCATGCCTACACAAGTTCATTCCTTTACAAGGAGAAGATGAAGTACCTCCATGACAAGCACATTTGGAACAAGGAGTTTAAAGAAGGTGATCTTGTGTTGTTGTTCAATTCTCGGTTACGAATGTTTCTGGGAAAGTTGAAGTCTAAATGGAGTGGCTCGTTCGAGGTTGTGGGTGTCACACCCTTTGGTGCATTGGACTTGAAGAATAATAATGATGAAGTGTTTAGAGTCAATGGCAACTAGGTGAAACATTATCTTGGAAAAGTTGGTGATGGCCACATCGTGGCAGTGATTTATTTAAAGTGATGATGGTAATCTGCATCGTGCCACGACGTTAAATTAGGCGCTTCTTAGGAGGCAACCCATATTTCTTTTTCTTTCTATTTTTTTCCTTCTTTAGATAGGTCTTGTTTTGTGCTAACTGGTTTTGAAGTGTTGCAGGAATGAGTGTGCTTTGCAGGAACTGTGCTTAGAAAAATTGGCCCAAGTGTGAAAAATGTGCGGACCGCACAATTTTGAGTGAGCATAAAGAGATCTGCGGCTGTACAATTATTGTGCGGACCGCACAACTGGATGTTAAAAAGTGCACACTCTCTGAAGTCTTCCTGTCAGAGAAATGGCCAAAGTGTGGCTGCACAAGAAATTATGCGGTCCATACCAAAATATGCGGCCGCACTCAGTATTGTGCGGACCGCAGATCATTGAAGGGGAAACCTGTAACAAGTAAAGGAGTGCGGACCGCACACAAAATTGTGCGGCCGCACTCATCTCTTGAACCTTAGGCCATCATGTTAAGTATAAATAGTACCCTTCTCTCTACTGTTGAAACTTTACATTCTCTGAAATTTAGAGCAAAGGCAAAAATAGTGCACTCATCTGTTTCACGCAACTGTCACTCAATTCATCATCTTGATTCTTTCTTAGCATCACTTCATTACTTGTATGTTCAATTCATCTTTAACATTTTTCAATTTTCTTAATTTTGTTTATAATTAGTTTAGTTCTTTTCATACCTAATGTCAAAATTCTTCTTCATATGAGCTTAAATCTGTGTGGGTAACTTCCTAGTTGCTATTTGGGGAATGGGTGAACTGTTTATCATGTTTAATTGGTAATACCATGTTAAATTTGTGTTCAAAATTAGGAAACCTAAGATATGCCCATTTTTTGTTTGAATTGTGCGGTCCGCAGATCCTTAGTATAGGGCATTTGGTATACTTTGATTGTGAGGACCGCACTCAAATTTGTGCGGTCCGCAGAAACTGAACCACTGCCGCAGAAAACATTGTGCGACCCGCAGGTCGAGCATTTCTCCATTATCATATAGTTGTATGTTTGAGACTGAAAATGTTTGGCCGCACTCAAAACTATGTTGCCTGCATTTCAATTGTGCGGTCGCACTTAAAATTGAGCGGCCGCAATCAAAATTGTGCGGTCGCACTTGAAATTGTACGGACCGCAGAAGCACCACTGCGGCCGCACTTCAAAATTGTGCGGTCCGCACAAGCCCATCTGTGGACGCACTCAAAAATGGGCGGACTACACTTCCCCTATCCTGCATACTGTTTTGTCTCCAATTGTCTGATACTCTGAGTCCGGACTCTAACTGACTCCTATTTCTATGTATTGCAGAAAATGGTTAGATCTCGGGGACGAGGTAATACATCCAAGGGGAGGGGTGAACCCTCCCGAGGCCGAGGCAGTCGTACCCTACCATCTCTGCACAAAGAGCTATAACCAAAAAGACAATAGTCGGGAGAGCTCCATTGCCTACTGAGTCCAGTGCTTATGTCCTGTCTAAGAAAGCTTCAGAGGGTAACTCTGTGGAAGAGTTGCCTGATGCTTAATCACAGCCACAACAATTTCAGGGGAGATATAAGCTCCGAGATGAGCCCTTCTCCTCAGAGAGCACTTTTGAGGGTTCGGGAGATGACACTCAGGGTTTAGAGCCCTCTTCTACACATGCCCCCGCCGTACCAGTTACAGTTAATGATGATGATGATATTTCGGATAACGGTCGAGGGGGTGATACCAGAATTGCCGGTCTTGAGAGGTCGAAGAAGAAAGAGGTTTGGGAAGACAGATTTGTGAGCCTGACTACTTTCAACTACTTCTGAGAGCGGTGGCCTCAGAGATCGCTCACACTTGAGCGCCAGTTTGTTTTGAAAGATTTGGATAGATACAACTCGAATGTGGCAAGATAGTTTCGGGAGAGAATAAGGTGGACATGCTTCATTCAAGATGTGGTAGATGCCAAGGAGCACTTAGTCCGGGAATTCTATGCCAATGTGGCACACATCAAGAAGTGGACTAAGGTGACTAATGTGAGGAACTTGAAAGTCAGATTTGACCAAACCTCCCTGAACACATATTTTGGGCTTGAGGATATGGAGCCGGTGCAATACTTGGAGAAATTTCAAATGGGGTGATGCAGCTCGCCCTTGGCTAGCTGAGATCTTGGCAGCCCCAAGACGTCCACCACCATGGATCATAGCAGGGGTTCCCATTCAGTGGAACACCCTCAACTTTGAAGCTAAGGATTGGCAAACATTTGTGTGACTATCTCCTAGTCCCACGGGAAATCCTAGTTGCCTCCATCATGGCAGGGTACCCAATCAATGTGGGTGCCATCATGTTGGCCAATATGTCTCTGGTCGGTAGGCAGGGTGAGAGCTCCTACCCGAATCCAAACACTATCATGGAGTATCTTACAGACGAGGGAGTGTAGTCAAAGGGTTTTGATACAAAGGTTCGGGTGAAGAAGCCCTTCACATAGTACTCTTTGAAGGACCCAAAGAACCTGAATAACAAGGGTAATTCGACTACTACCGTATCCCAGTCTGATGAGCCGTTAGTGGTAATTGCAGATTCAGCAGCCATACCTTCCACAATAGCCGGGCCATCTAGCAATACAGCTTCCATGCCTCCACCTCCATCTCCAGGGCCATCAGTATCAGTTCCTGCATCTTCTACATATCCACATTCTGCGCTGCGAGTCTCCCAGACACTGGCGAGTCTCAACAACTGGATGCAGACAGCTACTGCAAAGTTGTCTGACATATCCAGTGCTGTTGCAGCACAGACTTCTACCCTAGCACCCTAGATTTCTTCGACAGTGGAGGACACTTTGAAAAAGATATTGGAGAACCAGAAGACCATCATGGACACTTTGGTGGCACATGGGGGAGCAACTGAGGAGCTTGGGAAGAAGGTACACAAGATGAGAAAATCACAAGCGTCCAAGAAGTCATTGGGAAAATTGAGGAAAGAGGTCACAAAGATAGCATCCGATGGGGACTTTCCATTTGATTTGATGATGGAGACAGCTCCACCAGTACCAGTAGACCTAGTAGCACCATCAGCATCAGTGGCACCAGCTGGCCAGTCTGAGGAGTCAGACCTCGCTGCCCACATTGCTGAGGTGGTACGTCAAATGTTCGCCAACCCAGCTACTCCCTAAGCAGAGGATGTTAAGATCCAGTTGGAGGAGCCTGGGGGCAGTGACGTTGCTATGGACACAGAGATGTCCAAGACCACATAGGGAGTCTTCTCCACTCTTTCCCTTCTTTGCTTTTATTTTGTTAAGCATTGGAGACAATGCTTATTCTTATTCGGGGGGTGGAGTTTATTTGATTTTGATGATATTTGATTGGCCTGTAATAACGAATAACATTCTCATTTTATTTTCATTTTGCACATTTTCTTCTCTCTCTATTGATGTAAATATTTTCTTTCTTCCTCTCTTATCTTGTATATTCATTTATGCTTTTAGCAGTTTACTTTACAACCTCTTTATTTGGCTATCTTAGTAATCAATGTTTAGTCTAATAGCTTCTTATTTTCCCTCACTTGTACACTGTTCAAACACGTTAGTCTAAGTGTCTACCATACTCATTTTCTATGTTGCTACTATACATTTAGACAGCACGCCTATAGGATGTATAATATATGCTTTGTTAACCTAGATACCATGCCTATAGGACTTCAAATAATCAATTGGTCAATTGCTTTAGTATACTGTCCATCCAGATATCATGACTATAAGACTCTAATCTTTTAATCAACTACCTCTGTTGTTTTCATTACACTGCCCCTCCTAGATGACATGCCTATAGGAATAAAGTGTTATACAAAATTAAGTCTGATTGTCAATTGTTAGAAATCCTGCCTATAGGATATTGTCACTCGCTTAAATTTGTTCATGAGGTTAACGTTGTTAATGCTGGACTTTCAAAACTGTTTTATTGCTTAGTTATGCCACTACTAGAAACTATGCCTATATGAGAATGTCATCTAGGATAACGTTGCATATACGATGGTGGAATTCAGAATCACCTAGAAACCATGCTTATAGGACTCTAAGTCTTAATTCTGAAACCATCTACTGCCTATTCTGCCGCGTGCATTTGTTGTTTATGTGTGGAGGCTAACTTGGGCCCTTAATTGTCTTTACGTGAAGTCATATCTGTTTTGAATGCCGTCTAGCTTTCTCATTTTGAGCAACCTAAGTTGAGTCTAGAACCACCTCATAGTAGGTCCAAAGCCTCCTGGACCATAAGCATGTGACGTGTAGTGCATGCATAGGATACGATTTAGAATTGAACTAGAACACCTTAAGTAACAACTTCAACATAGTAATCGGGTAGCATGAGATGATAGTCTGTGTCCGCTGAATAATATGAGTAACCTCTACTTTAAGGAAGTTGCGAAGTATTATTTATGTTGCACGGGGTAATCCTTTAGGCTAAAAAAACATAGGACCCCCCTTTTCTTTATATACTTGTTATTCACACTTAGTCATTTAACGTAGGCTAATGCCGTTGTACCCTTGTAACCTTTAACATCTGTACTGATCATCTATTCTTATGTGTTATAATGAAGTCTTCAAATTTTATACCTTTCCTCGCTTGTTTTATCACCTAGCCTAATCATCTAATCCACATAGTTTAAATTTTTCCCGGGACCCATAGTTGTGGACCTCGAAGAGTGCCTAACACCTTCTCTTTGAGGTAATTTGAGCCCTTACCCGATCTTTGGTGACGTAGACAAATCAAACAGAGGTATTTATAAATAGATGCCCTAACGCACCTTAAAAATCGTTAGGTGGCGACTCTTCTCTTTTAATACCTCTCTTAAAAGAGTTGTCACACGTCGAAGCCCGCCTTTGAGAGAAAACGGGGCGCGACAACATGGCGACTCTACTGGGGACTTACACTTAGGCTCATACTATAACGAAGTTGACTTATGTGGATTAACGAATATATTTAATGACATGTTTTATCTTCCTTAATTTGTTTAATTTTCTATGACATCTACATTCTTTCCCTTATCTTCCTTTATTTGTTTAATTTTCTATAACATGTGCATCCCCTCCCTTATTTCCCTTTATTTGCTATGACATGTACGTCCTCTCCCTGTTTCCCTCATCTTGTCTAAGACTGCTATATCTTGACTCTCACATCCCTATTTCTCTATCTACTTCATTACATTCTCGCACATTTTTATGAGTTAAGCTGACTTCTCTTTTTTTTGGGTCTTTCTTTTCTTTTCTCTTCTTTTCCTTCTCCTATTCATCTTTACCATATTATTTACTGTTTTATGCACTTTTATCATGCAAATACTTGACAACTAGTTACTATTTCTGCATAAAGCATACTCCACATCATACTCCACTCGTGCTTATTATCAACATAGCGGCGCTTGATGAGTATCCGCGCTTTCCTGAAAATACCATTTTAAATCGAAAAAGGCTTATTTTTGGTAGGCTAGTCGATCGACGGTGTATTCGATGGTCCCGTTATAGCGCCCCGTTTTCTCGTGAAAGCGGGTTTCGACGTGTGACAACTCTTTTAAAGGAGGTATTAGAAGAGAAGAGTCGCCATCTAATAATTTTTAAGGTGTGTTAGGGCACCTATTTGTGAATAACTCTGTTTTAACTAGTCTGCGTCATCAATGATCGGGTAAGGACTCAAATTACCTCAAAGAGACGGTGTTAGGCACTCTTCGGGGTCCATATTTATGGGTCCCAGCCGAATTTTACACTATGTGGATAAGATGATTAAGCTAAGTGATAAGTAAAGAAAGGTATAGAAGTTGAAGGATCAATTATAGCACATAAGAATAAATGATTGGTACAAATCTTAAAGATTACAAGGGTACAACTGCACTGGTCTATGTTAAATGACTAAGTGTAAATAGTAAGTATATAAAGAAAAGGGGGGGTCCTAAGTTTTTTAGCCTAAAGGATTACCCTGTGCAACATAAATAATACTTCGCAACTCCCTTAAAGTAGGGGTTGCTCATATTATTCAGCGGGCACAGACTATCATCTCCTGCTACCCGATAACTATGTTGAAGTTGTTACTTAAGGCATTCTAGTTCAATTCTAAATCGTATCCTATGCATGCACTACACGTCGCATGCTTATGGTCCAGGAGGCTTTGGACCTACTATGAGGTGGTTCTAGACTCAACTTAGGTTGCTCAAAATGAGAAAGCTAGACGACATTCAAAGCAGATAGGACTTCACGTAAAGACAAATAAGGGCCCAAGTTAGCCTCCATACATAAACAACAAATGCACGCGGCAGAATAGGCAGTAGATGGTTTCAGAATTAAGACTTAGAGTCCTATAAGCATGGTTTCTAGGTGATTCTGAATTCCACCATCGTATATGCAACGTTATTGTTCTAAATGGCTTAGGCGAGGAGGCAGTAAACTATTTGTAGACTCAGGATTATTAGCAGTAATTTTAAAAATAGGCATCCTAGGCGAGTGATGTTGTCCTATAGGTATGATTTCTATACGATTCTGATTTCAAATCTCGTACAGGCAGTGTTGTTGTTCCAAATTAACTAATTTGCAGATTACAGGTGTTATAAAACCTATAGGCATGATTTTTAAGTTGTTTGCGCAACGGGCAATGAAAGCTATTAGAAAACTTGAAATTACCAGTGTTTGATTTCATAGACATGCTTTCTAGGCGAATGACAGTATCCTATATGCAAGATTTCTAATGGTTGGTATTTGAACTTGATTTAGTCATACTTCTCCTATAGGATGCTATCTAGGTGGTAGAATAATAAAACAACAGAAGCAGTTTATTAATTAATTAGTTAAGACCCTATAATCATGGTATCTAGATGAACATTAACAAAAGTATGTATTATTACAACCCTATAGGCATGCTATCTAATAATCAGATATAAGTAGACACGAGAGAAGGTAAAATATTTAGTCAAACAATCATGCTTTTGAATAATGTACATGTATTATGCTAGTTAAGTGAAGTGTGTGATTTCCTATAGGCATGGTTTCTATGTGTGTACAGAAATAAAAAATGTCGAACAAAATAGCGAACAAAGCAAACAGGTCCTATAGGCATGCTCTCTACCCGTTTATGCGAGAATTAGGAGACCACAACCCCTTTTCACTAATTCCCCCATCGTTTGTTATTATAAATTATTACATACTATATTAAATTATTACATGCCCAAATACAAATACAAAATAACCCAGTAATACACCCGGGGCTTCAAACAAGGTTAGAACCTCATATGGATTGCAGGCCCAAACTCCGAATGCGAGCAATTCCTTCCAGATTTCCAGTACCATATTAGGTTAAACATACCAGGACCAAACGAATGACTTACCCAAATGGATACTAAATTCAGCCAAATAAGTGACAAACTACTTACAGAATTTAAATAGACAACTTAAACACTTAATTCTTAAATCTATAGTTAAAAACATTTTTATACAAGACACATAAACATGAGCAGGCTAGATTGAAGGCACACGAGGTACATAAGAGGCAAGTTGATGCTTGTGATTCCAGAGAGGAAGTTTAAGAGAAACATGATTGACCACTATAGGATAATGAACTATTCCAAAGAGAGTTGCAAAGTAAAGCATGGTCCAAAAGTAACCTAAAAGACTTTAGACAATTAACCTGAGAATATATCAAAGTCAAAGATAGGAACAAGTGGATGGAAATTTTCATAACGCGAGAGCCTAATGAGAATGTGGTCACAAACAGTATGACAACATGTTATTGGGCACAGTTTATAATAGTGGGCAAACAATCACCTAGTTGAACATGGAAAACTTAACATGCTGAGCATCAATCGTAGTACAAAAGTTCAGAAACAATGTCAAAATATATGAACTCTAGATTAATAGGACATGCAAACACTAGGTCTTGATCACATATAGGAGAATGAGCTAGATGTTGCATCTCATTCTAAATGTCTTAGGAAATATTAAAGAGCATTAGATTGAACAAATCAGGGAGCACACATTAAGTAGAAAGAAAGCATGTTTGGCTAATCAATGTGATCAAGAGATAACTTTAAGAAAACATTAAGTTGCATATAAATGGCTCAACAAGAATCAGAACAGGTCCTGGGCATGACTCAACTCATCCTAAGAGTACAGAACAAGGCAAGATACTAATCTCAAACTAAACAACAACGATAAACATTCGATCACATACATGAGAGAAAACAGACTTAAGCAAAATAAAACCAAGGCAGCAAGTAGGCAAGTTTGATTACTAGAAGGTATAGAGCCTCAAAAATAGATTCAAAATAGACAATAACATGTTGGTTCATAAAAGTCTTAGAGATATAAATATGCAAAGCATGAAATCAAACGAAAAAAATAAAATTGCAAGAGTCATAGGTACATTACCAGTTACAGATGAACAGGTAAACAAGAGGAGTAATTTCAATAACACTTCAATGTCAATAGCAAAATGAACAGTAGAACCCAGGAATCTCAGTGCATCAAAATTCCCAAGGGTTTCGAATGAACCACGGGCAGTGCTCACACTAAGAAAGGTTCGAGAATTGAATTCCGGTGGCCTTGGCTTTCAGCCGGCTAAAAGATTGAGCCTCAGAGTAGTACAAGACAAGAAAGCATAAGAGAACAATAGTAGTTTTTTTTAGCGATTAAGGTCTGTCCAAAGGGGAAATTCGGGAGGGATTATATAGTGGTAGGAATCAAACAAGCAAACATGGAAAATAATTAATCGAACACAAATAAGGAAAAAAATCACATGCAATCGATAATAGAACCAGTAAAGGAAAAAAGTGAAATTTCAAACTCTAGTTCGACGGAAATCAAAGATTGGCTGAGGATCTTGGACCCATATAATCTGGTAGGGAGTGTATATAGATGAAATATCGTCTAAGTCTCGAAGATTGAGGAAGATTGTTCATAACTCAGGGCCTGGTACTTGCCAAAAGTAGGAGAGTACTAGGTGCTGACAAAATCGTTTAAGTAACAAGATGACAGAACGTATAAGGTAAGGGAATCATGGATTGATTCCATTTTGGGGCCGGATTTGAAGAGGATTTTGAGTTACGGCGGTTAGGGTTTTTGCAGAGAAGAACAAAGTAGAGAGGATTTAAGGGCGGCTAAAGTGTGGAAATGTGATTAGGTTTTGGGGTGAGGGGATATAAGGAAAGGTAAGGATTTATTATGGGTCGTTGATCATTTGAGATCAACGGCCAGGATCAAAAAGGGATTGTGGCGGGTTTTTTAAACAGGTCTCGACCGGGTCAATTACAGGGGTCGCTTGAATTGGGTTTTGGGGGTTATTGGGCTAAGGTGTGGGTGTTTGGGCCATTGAATTGGTCCGGAATTGGCTCCAAATTTGAGCTATAAATTAAATACACAAAATTGTTTAAATAAATATAATTAATAAATAATAAAAATATTACTTATGCAATAAAATAATTAAAAATAATAACTTAACATTATAAAAATATAAAAATTCTATTTTAGCATAAATAATGTAATAATTGTAATTATGCATATCATCTAGGCTATTATTGCAAAATTATGTAAATAGCTTAAAAATACCAATATGATTATATTAAATAAAGTAAAAATATTATGAAACATATATGTGGATGAAAATAATAGATTTGGATGGTTAAAGCATCAAATAAATAATTTAAGTGGTAATTAATACATATTCAAGTAATTTAAATACAAGAAAATCAATTTTAAAGCTTCAAAAATTATAGAAAAATATAGGAATTATTGGTGATGATACAAGAATGATATTTTAAAAGCATATAAAAATATAAGGGCAAAATTAGGTATCAACAGCTGCCCCTCTTTATCCCGCAATGATGAAAGAGTTGTCAGGTAAAGAAAATGATGACCAATTTTGTCCGAAGTGAGTAAGGAGTGATGTGTTTTGAAAATATATGGGGGCCGAACCCTGGTTCTTGAGTTGCCTACATATACCTGGTGTTATGAGAATCAGGCAGTGTATAGTTCTGGATCCAACGACGAACAAAACTGATGGAGTTGTTATAAGATTGGTCGTATGCGAAAAAGGATCTTTTGAGTGCGATAGTATCGTGAGTAACAGATAATTTCAGGTGGGGCTATGAATGCAAATTGAATGTTACGGATGTACAAGGCAAATATTTGAATGGTCATAGAACAAAGGGTAATCAATTGCTGATTATCGATTACGTTTGAGGTAATATAAGGATGTGAACTTTGTGAAGGGAAACTGGAGCGAGCATTGCTCCTATTTGTAAAACGATTACCTCCTGAGTTACTTGCAAAACTTAAAACATGATGCACATGAATATATAAGGGTTATTGCAAAAATTTAAATATGATGCAAATTTCCTTTGGACCATGAGAGTTGTCTTTAGACGATGAGGATGATGTCCTTAGACCATGATGTCCTGGGCCATGAAGCGTATGATAAGAGATTCGCAGGTGATGACATGGTGTCCTCGGGCCATGAGGATGGTGCCTCCGGACTATGACACCTTTTAATAATGATCTGTAATTTCGAGAGATCCTCAGGCCATGACATGGTGTCTTCAGGCTATGAGGATGATGCCTTTGGACTATGACGCCTTCGAACAATGTGGCGATGTTTCAGCCCATGAAATGCAAGTATGTGGTAATATCGATCACTTGATAAAGGAAACAGGTGATGCTTAGTCATATGCGAGAACGAGACGAGATAAGGCTCGGTCTTGTACCCGATGAGGGCAATGCTTAGCCTGATGCAAAAAAAGGCGTCGTTTAGACTTATGCAATGGTGAGGCAGTGATTGGCCTTACGTAGTGTGGAAGCAGTGCTTATCCTCATGCAGAGAATAGAGGTGGTGCTTAGTTTCATGCAAGGAAAGGTAGTGTTTAGCATTATCCTTATGTAATATGGAGGCAGTGCTTAGCCTCATGCAAGGAATAGAGACAACGCTTAGTCTCATGCAAAGAAAGATAGTGCTTAGCCTTATGCAATAATAGAGGCGGTGCTTAGCATCATGCAAGGAATGGAGACAGTGCTTAGTCCTATGTAAGGAAAGGCAGTGCTTAGCCTTATGCAATATGGAGGCAGTGCTTAGTCTCATGCAAAGAATGGAGACATTGCTTAGTCTCATGCAAGGAAAGGAAGTGCTTAGCCTTATGCAGTGTGGAGGCAGTGCTTAACGTTATGCAGTATGGAGGCAATGCTTAGCCTCATGCAAGGAATGGAGACAATGCTTAGTCTTATGCAAGGAAAGACAGCGCTTAGCCTTATGCAATGGTGAGGCAGTGATTGGCCTTATGCAATAATGGAGACAATGCTTAGTCTCATGCAAAGAATAGAGATAGTGGTTAGTCTCATACAAGGGGTAGAGACAGTGTTTGGTCTCATGCAAGAAAAGGCAGCGCTTAGCCTTATGCGATGATGAGGGCAGTGCTTAGTGCTATGCAAGAAAAACAATGATTAAATGCGATAGTGCAAAGTATTTCTTAGCTTGACGCATTTGCGTTTGGCGACTTTTGTCGGTGTGAACATAATGATCTTTTTGTGTGTATAAATTTTGCATACGTTCCTGTTTTATCCATTGTGCCTGTATCCAAAGGAAAATTGTGAGTTTGGAGGGGGAAAGGTTGGTCCGTGCTCTCGATTCCTTGCCTTGCCTTTGCTCCTGTCTTGAGGTCATGTTTGAGTTACCCTGGGTAACATTTGGCTACTATAGAAAGAATGAAATTTTTGAAAAAACATGCATTTGTGATAAATCATTTATATAAAAATGTAGTTGTTTGAAATATGTGATAATGCATGAGAGCAGCTAATTTTGTCGAATTGGTGACTGTGACACGCTTTTGAGACATTGCCAGAATTTTGAGGATCCTCCTCAAAATTCTGCCCCAGTTTAAATGCATACTTCTGGCGATACATTCCCTGGCGATTCTAAACATGATGAGATTGGGCAAACTCGGGTTCTTGCCCCAGTTTCTGACCAGAAGGGTAATGAAGATTTTATTATGATGTGACCAAACCCACATGGCTGCCTACGTATCCCCTCTTAAACGGGAATTAGGTCAAGCGTATTTTAGTTAAATCAAATAGAAAGTGCAAACATAATCTTAAACATAGTATCTCTTGACTGCGTCCGAATTGATAGGTTTTGGCCAGATCTCCGCATCCATTTCTTCAAGTATAAGTGCTCCTCCTGTTAATACTCGGTGAACCATGTAAGGGCATTGCTAGTTGGGTGAGAATTTCCCCTTTGCTTCATCCTAATGTGGGAAGATCCGTTTCAGTACCAATTGCCCCGGTGTAAATTGCCTTAACCTAACTTTTTTGTTGAAAACTCTTGCCATTCTATTCTGCTAGAGTTGACCGTGACACACTACATTCATTCTTTTTCCATCAATGAGAGCTAGTTGTTCATATGGTTCTGTACCCATTCTGTGTCGCTGAGCTCAGCTTTCTGTATGATTCTTAAGGAAGGGATCTCTACTTCGGCGGGAATAATGGCTTCAGTACTGTAAACCAGTAGATAGGGAGTTTCCCCGGTTGATGTGCGAACTGTGATTCGATACCCGAGTAAAGCAAATGGTATCATTTCGTGCCGTTGCTTGTAGTTGTCCATCATTTTCCTTAATATCTTCTTGATGTTCTTGTTGGCGGCCTCTACGACTCCATTCATTTGTAGCCTGTATGCTGTAGAGTTCTGATGCTTAATCTTGAATGTTTCATACATAGCTTTCATCAAGTCACTGTTGAGATTGACGACATTGTCAATAATAATTGATTCAGGTATTCCAAATCGACAAACAATGCGGTCCCGAACAATATCTGCTATGACCTTCTTAGTTACAGCCTTATAAGATGCGGCTTCAACCCTTTTTGTGAAGTAGTCTATAGCCACCAGAATGAACCTATGTCCATTTGAAGCAGCGGGTTTGATTGGTCCGATGACATCCATGCCCTAAGCAGAGAAATGCCAGGGCGAACTCATTGCATTGAGTTCGTTGGGTGGCACTCGTAGCATATCAGCTTGTATCTAGCATTGGTGACACCTTTGAACATATTTGATGCAGTCTATTTCCATAGTCATCCAGAAATACCCCACTCTTAATATCTTCTTGGACAAAAAGAAACCATTTATGTGAGGTCCGCAAGTTCCGGCATGTATTTCCTCCAGCAATCTAGATGCCTCCTTGGCATCGACATATCACAGTAATCCCAGGTCGGGAGTTCTTCTATACAGAATTCTTCTGCTTTGAAAGAAGTGGTTGGCCAATCTTCGAAGCGTGCGCTTCTGAGTATGCATAGCGTGTTTTGGATATTCTCCTTTTTCCAAATATTCCTTGATGTCGTGGAACCACGGATTTTCGTCAATCTCTTCTTCAACATGTGCACAATAAGCTGGCTGCTTATGAATTCCTATTGGGATAGGATCAATGAAATTCTTGTCTGAGTGTTGTATCATGGAAGACAAAGTGGCTAATGAATATACAAACTCATTATGAATCCTTGGAACATGTTTGAATTCTATCTTCGTGAACCTCTTGATCAGCTCTTGTACACAATGTAAGTATGGAAATATTTTGGTATTCTTAGTAGCCCATTCTCCTAGAACCTGGTGTACTAATAGATCTGGATCTACAATTACCAGCAACTCCTGAATGTTCATGCCGAAGGCTAACCTGAGTCCTAAGACGCAGGCCTTGCATTCTGCCATATTGTTGGTGTATAGGAATCTGAGTTTTGCGGATACCGAGTAGTGTTGAACAGTTTATGATACTAAGACAACTCTGATACCCACTCTTTTGAAGTTTGCTTCTCCGTCAAAGAACATCCTCCAACCGTCGTATGCCTCGGTAATATCTTCTCCTACAAACAATACCTCTTTGTCGAAAAAATACATTTTTAATGGTTCGTATTCTCCATCAACAGGATTTTCTGCCAAGTGATCCGTCAATGCTTGCCCTTTGACTGTCTTCTGAGTTACATAGATGATGTCGAACTCACTCAGCAATATCTGCCACTTTGCTAACTTACCCATATGCATGGGTTTCTGAAAGATGTATTTTAGCGGATCCATCCTTGATATGAGACATGTAGTGTACGCACAGAAATAATGTCTCAACTTCTAGGCTATCCATATCAAAGCGCAGCAGGTGCGTTCCAACAAAGAGTATCAGGCTTCGTAAGGTATGAACTTCTTGCTCAGATAATATATCGCTTGTTCCTTCCTCCCAGTTTTGTCATGTTGTCATAGAATGCAACCAAAGGCTCCATCCAACACAGACATATAAAGCAACATGGGTCTTTCTAGTTCTGGTAGGACCAACACGAGCGGTTTAGATAAATACTCCTTGATATTGTCGAAGGCATTATGGCATTCTTCAGTCCAGCTTGTTGCAGCATCTTTCCTTAGCATTTCGAAGATTTGCTCACATATCACCGTTGATTGTGCTATAAAATGGCTGATATAATTGAGGCGCCATAGAAAACTCATCACATCTTTCTTATTCTTTGGCGGCGGCAAATATTGGATAGCTTTGATTTTTGACGGGTCTAACTCAATACCTCGGCGGCTAATGATGAAACCTAACAGCTTTCCACCAGGGACTCTGAAGGCACATTTTGCAGGATTCAACTTCAAATTATATTTTTGAAGCCGGTCAAAAAATTTCTTCAAGTCTGCTAAGTGATCCGAACTCCTTTTAGATTTGATGATAACATCATCCACGTACACTTCTATTTCCCTGTGTATCATGTCGTGGAAGATAGTTGTTATGACCCTCATATAGGTGGCCTCAATATTCTTCAAACCAAATGACATCATTTTGTAACAATATATTTCCAACGGTGTGATAAAGGCGGTTTTTTAGGCGTCCTCTTCATCCATCCAAATCTGATGGTATCCTGCGAAACAGTCGACAAAGGATTGGAGTTCATGCTTGGTGTAGTTTTCAATCGGTATGTGTATGTTGGGCAGCGAGAAGTCATCCTTAGGACTCGCTCTGTTCAGATCTTGGTAAATCAACACATACTCTAACTTTCCTATCTTTCTTTGGAACTGGCACAATGTTGGCTAACCAGGTCGGGTATTCGACCACTTGGAGAACCGTGGCTTTGATTTTCTTGGTGACCTCCTCTTTTATCTTCAAACTCATATCCGGCTTGAAATTTCTGAGCTTCTGCTTTACCGGTGAACACATGGGATTGGTGGGTAGCTTGTGAGCTACTATGGATGTGCTTAAACCAGTCATATCGTCGTAGGACCATGCAAAGATGTCCTCATACTCCTTTAGAAACCTGATATACTCTTCCTTTTCTATTGGTGATAGATGGATGCTTATGCGAGTTTCCTTGACTGTTTAAGAATCCCCTAAGTTAACGGCCTCATTTTCCTCCAAGTTAAACTTTGGTTTATTTTCAAAGTTCTCTACTTCTTTGACAATTTCATCAGGTATCACATCGTCTTTCGGATCTTCCAAATCACAGTCCTTATGTTTCATTGTCTCATTACATGTCACATCCGTAGGTTTATCAGGATACGTAATAATTATGCCAGGAACTCGGCGAGGCCGGGATGGTGCAGTGGCCCAGTTCTTGAGAACAACTCCCTCTTCCATTGTCTGAATGGTAAGATCTTCCTCCTTCTCCTCCTCAATAATTGCATTGCAGTCCATGTCTTCTTCATCTAGAAATAACTTCCTCATACCAACCAAAACCTCATCTTCTTTGATTACCCACATTATGTCAGCTTGACGGAATGTCTGGTGCAGTGGTGGTACGGGTTTTTCCAGTGGATAATAAGGGGTGCGCCATGGCGGTATCCAATCCTGATGCTCTTGTACGGTGTATTCATATCCGAGTCCAAAGGTCGTTCCATAGTTCTGCAGTTGTACAGGTTTAGTGATCCCCTGAAGCTTTTTGCCAAGACCTTTTCTTGGTTCATATCCCGTCCACATCAATATGCTTTCTATCTTCTCGCTCCACCATCGATCCTTTTCAATTGTGTTCACCCGTTCAATGCGGTGATATGTTTCTCCACCCAACTTCCTCTTGTTTTCGATGACTAGAACGGTCTGATTGGTGTAGATGGGATTGCTTCCATCTCCATGAATGATCACCTCCTGATGATTCCACTCGAACTTTACAGCCTGGTGCAGAGTAGAAGCCACTGCCTCAGATGCATGTATCCATGGCCATCCCAATAATAGGTTCTAAGTAGACGATATATCTAGCACTTGGAACATAACATCAAACCAAGTCGGACCCATCTTTAGATCAAGGTTGATTTCTCCGATAATGTCTCTCTGAGATCCATTGAACGCCTTCACATTCATGCTTCCCATTCGTATCTCGTGCAGGCCCTTACCTAATCTCTTTAGAGTGGTCAGTAGACATATGTCCAGATTCGAACCTCCATCTATCAGCACCCTGGCAATGAACTTGTCCTCAAGTTGCACTATGGTGTGCAACGCCTTGTTGTGACTCAGTCCTTCTGGCGGTAACTCATCTTCATGGAAAGTGATTTTGTGGCTTTCTAATACCTATCCGACCATGTTAGCCATCTCTCTGCTAGTGATTCCGGCGGCTACATAAGCTTCACTTACACCTTTATCAAAGCATTCTTGTGCATGCCCACATTTTACAATAGTGCTAAGATAGATATATGAGCAGGAGTCTTGTTCAGGTGGTCAACAACAGTGTATTACCTTGCTTGTATTTTCCTCCAAAGATCGTCAGTGCCAGTCTCAACAATAGGCGGCTTAGGCACAACTTCCTTGCTTGTTCCTCCTAGATTCTCGGGTGTGTAAACTCTGCCAGTTCTAGTCATACCTTGCGCGACACCTATTTCTTCCATTTTGGCTTTTCCCTTTCTTTTTGCTTCCGCAACATAATCCCACGGGACGACATCAGGCTCATAAGATGGCGTGGGAGCTACCAGTACAGTGAAGTGTGTAGCTACCTCAACTTCAAATGACGCCTGGGTTTGTACCACAACTGGCGTGAGGGTGGCCGGAGATGTTTTAGGCGCGTCTCCCTCTCGAATGAGTCCAATGGACCCTTCCTGATCCCACTCCTTGTCAGTTTCAGTTACGTTCACTCCCTCACCTTTGTGATCCGGGAGAGGGTTATTGCGGACGTTCGGTGCAGCTTTCTTTGCTTGTATAACCTTAGTGTTGATCAATATCTAAATCTTGTCTTTCAACGTGCGGCATTCCTCAATGGTATGGCCTTTCATGCCCGAATGATAAGCACATGTTTTGTTGGGGTTGATCCATTGGGAGGTATTTTCCACAATAACAATAGGAATAAGGGTGACATAACCAGCGGCCTTCAGTCTCTCATATAGTTGGGCTATGGGTTCGGCAATTGGGGTGTATTGTTTAGGAGGTTTGCGGTCGAAATTTGGATATGGCTTTGGGTAGTTTTGGCGAGCGGGTGGAGGTGAATGATAATATGCAGGTTGAGTGTTGTAGGTATGGTAGGTGGTGGCAGGGTATTGGTATTTTGGGGGTATGTGTTTATATGTGGGTGGAGGTGTTTGGTATGTGAGGGGAGACTTAGGGCCCTGGGCTGCCATTACGTCACTCACTTCTTTCTTCTTGGAAATGCCTCCTGATTGCAAAGCTTTATTCGTGGACTGCAACGCCTCAAAATTAGTTACCATCCCACTCTTGATTCTTTTTTCTATTCTTTCCCCTAACAAAGAACCTGTTCATTTGTTCTTCTTCAAGTGCTGTCCTTACCTTTGTGGCCTCTGATCTCCAACGAGTAGCATACTCACGAAAGGTTTCTATCGGCTTATTCTTGAGGTTTTGAATGTAGAAAATGTCTGGTGCATTTTTTGTATTGAACCTGAATCTGTCCATGAAATTTGATGCCATACTTACCAAATTAACCCACTTCTTTAGGTTTTGATTGATATACCAAGACAGAGTGTTTCCTGTAAGGCTTTGCATGAATAGTTTCATGTGGATTTGTTCATTCTTACCCACTTCTACAAACTTGTCGGAATAGGTTCTCAGATGCACCTTTGGATCACATGTGCCATCGAACATTTCGAACTTGGGAGGTTTGTAACCCTATGGCAGTTCCACATCTGGTTGAATACACAAGTCCTCATAGTTTAGACCTTCAACGCTTATCCCACATTCAACACTCTGGACTCTTCCTATGAGCTTCTTGAGTTCCTCCGCCAAATTTCTAATGAGAAGGTCCTTCTCAGTCGATTCGGGTATGTATAGGGTTTGTTGTGAGGTATGGGGTAAGGTTTCTAAATATATCAGATTGCTTTGATGAGTTCCTGGAACTTGGGTATATGGGTGATCGTTGGTCGAGTTTTGGGGATTGGGAGTAGGTTGTAGTGCATTTTGAGGAGTGCTATAAGTAGTGGTTTGCGGGTATTAAGTTGGATTATGGTGGTGTTGTTGAGGGGTTGGCACTGGTGACGGGTTAAGGTTTTGGGGAGGTGCGAGATTATGATACTGGTGTTGTGCGGGAGGATTCAGAACTATGGGTGGTGGATTCTGATTTTGTGCGTTTTGTGGTGGAGTTTGGTTCTGGGTAGTCGGGTTTTGCTGGTTGATGTCGGGAGCATTGAGAGTGAGGGAAAGGTTTGCCAAATTTCGGATCTACCTGGTCAAGCTCGCCCTGTAGTTCCAAGATTTTCTACTCCAAACATAAGACCAACTCATTCTGCCCTGGAGTACTTCTACCATCTGAAGTTTCAACATTTTCCGTCACAACAACATTGTCTTTCCGGATACCACTTAAATCATCCATTTTCCCTTTGCACTTGCTTTCGCTTTTCCTGTCACTAGGCGAAGGAGGAGGTGGAGGACCTCTTGATCTAGTGTGGTATGCTGATGATGCCAGTGTGCGTGAACCAACCTTTGGGAATGGGAATAATCAGAAAGAAAGAAAAAAAATAGAAGGTAACCAAGTTAGTAAGGTGAAATAAAAGAGTGTTTGCAATATTTAAACATATTTCACAAAGTCATGCAATAATTCGCGTCCTAATTTAGGGGCCTCATTGTGCCTGAGGTAGGCCTAAGCGACACATAGACTTGGAGAAAATTGGTGCCAACGTTTGCTTCATTTCATTAATGCGAAAATGAGCCAAAATAATCTTTTACTAAATCGGCAATAATAAAATAAAGTTACTAATGGCATTTAGCCTTATTACATCGAAACATAATCTAAGCTAGAAAGCAGTAAAGAATATCATCTCCTAATCTACTTGGTCCATGAAGGACCGTCTCTATGCTTGGCTCTCTTGACCCCATCAATCATGTTTCCCAGATCGCGCATATCCAGCAATAAGTAAGCTTTTTCTAGCTTTCCTCCTTCATCATCGTCCATGCATTGACAATCTGAAAGTCTCTTTCTCATCTTCCCTTCTAGCTCCATCAGTCCCTGTTCCAGGTATTCCAATCTTTCTGTTGACTTAGTGGCAATCTCCTTCCATTCCCATATCACCTCCATATTCACTTTGTGTTGCTCCAAATGTTTAGCTTCAGACTCAAACAATCTTTTGCGTAGCCTCTTGTACTTCACATGTGCCTCAGCCACTTCATCTATGACATTATCCTTTAGATTGACTCCTGGTTTGACGTCCCCAGCTACGTTGTCTTCCAGCCATGATAGATAGTAGTACATATGACCGATGTGATACTATCTGGCTCAATAGTTTCTCCTTCCACAATGATCTTTTGGTTCCCCATGTGTTGCGCTTCGAACTTGAATGGGATGACATCTCCCTTAAAATCTACCCTTTACTGGACCATGTTGCAAACCTGAGGTATGATTTGTTTTCTTCTAGTTTATCTCATTACCCTTATAGGAGCGTACCAAGTGAGTAGTTCCATTTGATCTGATAATGGACTCACTACTAGGAAACCATTCAAACATCCAATGCACTTGCTCTTCTGTTAGATTGCTGAAGAAATGCACCCAACTTACAACATTTCCAGGCTTTGCAAACCTGTCTGGAATGAACGTCATTTTCTTTGGGTGATGGTTGGCTATGTAGTCATTTAGTGGCCTTCGCAGAAGCTGTTGGCGATACTCACCCCTCTGAAAGTGTTCCAGCAGCCAGACTTGTAGCAATAGATTACAATCCTCAAAGTGTCCAAACCCATGCTTGCACCGATCTAGAGCACGGTACATCTCAGCTAAGATCATTGGGATGATAGTATAAGTTTGTCCTTCGATACCATCCATTAAGGTCCTGGCGACCACGTCCAAGTGAGTATGAATTCTTCCCCCTTTCATTGGAAAGATCAACAAACCCAGGAAGCAGATAATGAAAACATAAACCCGGCGATGCACCCATCCCAAAGAAGTAATGGATAGTTCATCATGATGAAGACGATATAACTTACTATGCCAATAGCGCTCGTAAAGAAACTCAAAAGGGATGTTTGATTTTTTCAGACAGAGTAGTTCATCATTCTTCTTAAAACCCAATATTTTCAGAAAATCGCGGGGAGTGCGATTCTCTGGTACTAGCAGTCCCAGACTATCCCATGGTAACTTGGCGAAACCCCCTATTTCTTCTAAGAGAGGAGTCATTTCTATATTGCCAAACCGAAAAATAGCTCGTTTCTCATCCCAGAATATGGTAGCGGCCTCGATCAATTCCCTATTTGGTTGAACGTTCAGCAAAGATGGCAAGTTACCAAGTACTCTCCTCATATGATTCTTGTCACAAGGCGCAAGGTCTTTCCACCAGTCAAGTATCAAAGGTGGGATATTCTGGACCATACCGAACCTGGGGATTTCGTGCTTCATTTTCTGCAAACAAATAAAAGTTAGACCTTTCCCCCTCCAGATTCGACTACTTATGCAATAATGATCAACATGTTAGCACATTTTCTCCAAGTAATGCACATAACATGATAGTGTCCTTTGGGATTATGGTAATCCCGTTAGACTTTGGACAAGGCTTATCTAAGCGGGTTGTTACGTTAATAACGCTTCAACCCATACTAGGTTTAGCATGATATTTGTACATTTCAAATTGGAGTCGTATTTATAGAAGGGTCTAGACTG
This sequence comes from Nicotiana tabacum, assembly GCF_000715075.1. Taxonomy (NCBI): domain Eukaryota; kingdom Viridiplantae; phylum Streptophyta; class Magnoliopsida; order Solanales; family Solanaceae; genus Nicotiana; species Nicotiana tabacum. The sequence continues at coordinate 70,083,860 of NC_134088.1, forward strand.
GTACTCCCAAGGGGACAACTTGAGAGGGAAAGGCACGGGACCGTCGACTGCACCGCTGATCGACTAGTCTGCTGCAAATAAGCCTTTCGGATTTAAAAAAGGTGATTTTTGGGAAAGCGCGGACACTCATCAAGCGTCGCTATGTTGATAATAAGCACGGGTGGAATATGATGTGGAGCATGTAGTATGCAAATAATAATAGCACATTGCCAAGTATTTGCATGATGAAAGTATGAAAAAGCAATAAATAACATAGTAAAGGAGAACATGAAAAAAAAAAAAGAAAGGAAAGACAAAAGAGAGAAGTCAGTTTAGCTCATGAAAATATGTGAGAACGTAGTGAAGCAGGTAGGGGGAATGGGGATGGGAGAGTCATAATATAACAGTCTTAGATTAAGGAGATGGAGAGAGGTTACACATGTCGTAGAAAATAAAAGAAAAGAAGGGAAGGGATGCGCATGTCATAGTAATTTAAATCAGATAAAGGTGAATAAGGGAAGGGATGTGCATGTCGTAGCAGTTTAAAACAAATAAAGGTGAATAGGGAAAGAGATGTGCATATCATAACATTTTAAAACAAATAAGGAAAGTAATCCATATAAGTCAAGTTCGTTATAGTAAGAGCCTAAGTACATGGGGTTTCCCCAGTAATACATTCCAACCCTCTGAAGTTGTCCACTTGAGAGTACCTTCTTTTTAATTTAGTAGTTTCTTTTCATGTTTAAGTGATCAATAAGCCTTTGATTTTCTTAATGCCATGATTCTTTCCAAAGATGATTTTTGTATGAACCGGGTGACTCTTCCCAACGATAGATGGCATGAAAACCTTCTTAAGGGATTGAGTCTATTTTTGATGTTTAGGTAAGAATAGTAGTAATAATGAATAAGAAGACCTAATTGAGTAAAACTATAAGAGTCAAGCTTGCTTCACTTGGTACCAACACACTTAACTACAGGCTTATGATTAAAAACAAGTTATTGGAAAGAAATAGCTCTAGTTAGTGACTTTCTGATTCTTGTGTTGACTAAGCAATCATCGAGTGGTTTAGTTGAACCATTAGTAATTTTCAATATTAAATATGGTTGTTGTGGGCCCTCGACTCTATCCTCTTTAATAATCCAGTTGTGTGAGGGGTGAGATTTTTTGTTGCAAGTCCAGGTACACGTGCAAATGGTCTAAAACTTGTCCCGAATGTGTTTCTAGGCGAAATTCTAAATTTTGCTTGTCTTGAGAAGTGATTGTAGGCTCTTCTTAAACTATTTGAAATTTTTCATGTCCCACCAATGTTGCTATCCCTAGTCAATCCATTTGAGCCTAAGACCTTTCTCATTTGATAACCCCGTTACATGCCTTTACCCGTTTTGTACTGACCCTCTCTTGGCACCCGAGCTTTCCTTAACACTCTTTAGAAATAATTGGCTAACACATAAGTTTTGGGAGAGACGAGGAGTTTGAAAGTGGTATCAAGGCACAAAAAAAGAAAATAAATGAAGAAAAGGAAAGGCAAAGAAAAAGAAAGAAAGAACAAAAGAAAAATGCAAAAAGAAAGTGAATAAAGTGAAGAGTTAACGGGATTCAAAGAAAATCAACGATGCAAAGCATGGAGAAAACAAAGGATAAAATGAATATTATGAACAAGTAAAAATGATGTTAAGTCTCTCTAGTTCCCCTAAGAAAAAAGAAAATGCCTCAAAGATTCGGCAAAGCATGAGCCAAAAAGAGAAAATGGAGTGCTTAAGGAAAGATGAACCCGTTCTATTCCAACATTTCCTACCTTAGTCCAAAAGCCTTCATTACATTCCAAAAAAGACCTACGTGATTTCAAGCCAAGTGAACTTAAACTAGTAGTGATTTATATGAGGGGCAAGCATATGGTTCTTAGAGCCGTACTTGTGACATTCTTTTGAGAGAGATGAGCGAACTCTTCAGAAATCATTGAATTGAGTGCTACATTCTTAAGTGAGATATGCTAATAGAGAGTAGAGAAGGAGGAGTTTGGGATCCAAAATGACCCACATGAAAGAGCGAGCTTCCTTGATGAATAAAGTCAACTCTTGATGCTCAAGTGTCACATTAGAACTATTTGTGCTTAAACATTCAAATCATTGTCTTGTTGATAATTCATAAGTGTTGTGTGGGTAGTTGTTTGTCCCAATTGATGTGTGATTGATTCACCTTAGATTAGCCAGAATAGCTCTTAACTTGTGGAGGTGGGAATTACTTTATTTGCTTGAGGACAAGAAAAAGCGTAAGTTTGGGGAGTTGATAACTGGGGATTTTGACTACATATTAGCGCCTTTTAGCTTTCGTTTTAGTCCAAAAGTGTTTAATTGTATTCCCGAAAATTGATAAAATATGTTTAATTGCAGGAGTATTGCAAAATGAGCCACAAAGATGAAATCTATCTCAAAAAGGAGTGATCTGAACTCAAGGACAAAAATCAGGCACAAAGGCTTAAAGTGCGGACCGCAGAATTCCATCTGCGGCTGCATAATGTGAAGGAAATCCATCATAGCCCAAGTGCATTGTGCGGCCGCAGAAGCTACCCAGGAGCAGAAGTTCAGAGAGTGTGCATATGAGGTTCAAGCAATGTGTGGCAGCAGAAGTCAGCCACGCGGTCGCACTCAGAAATATGTGGTCCGCAGAAGTGGCTTGTGCGGCCACACCAAGAATTGTGCGGACCACATATTTTGAAAGATACGGCCGCATTCCAGAATTGTGCGACCACAGATCCATCTCCGGTCAAGACTGAAGAAAAGTGCGGAACGCACATGGTATTGTGCGGCCGCAAAACCTCCGAAAGGGCATTTTTGTCCGAAATTTCTAGCTGTGTATAAATAGAATAGTTTCACAAATTTAGGTCAAGTTTTGAATATTGGAACTCCTGTAGCCGTTTTTCCTTGTTGCTTTAGGCAACTTTATCTTATTTTGGTGATTTAACATTGGATTTTTGTCTTTTAATATTTGAATATGGGTTTATCATCTTTTCTTCTTTGTTTTCTTCCATACCCATTATGAGTAGCTATATTCTTAACTAGGGTTGTGACCCAACCCTAGTGTGTGAAACCTAATGGGTATTTAATTCATATCTTATTTATGGTTGGGTGTTTGTTATTTAGCCTTGTTCTTGCTTTTTATTGTAGAATTAATGGTTGTAAATATTAGTTCATGCCTGTTTGACTTGGTCTCTACTTGAGAAAGAAAGACTTAGTCTACGAAAACGTGGCTAACGAGAATTTGGGAGGAAATTAAGAGATTGATAGTCCTAATTAAAGGGTTGAACCAAGAGATAGTAAAACCCAACTTGAGCATTTTATCAATTGTTTGGTTCAATACCCATTTGCACTTGAGAAAGCCAAATTGGGAAAAATCACTCTCTTACCGAGAGGTATTGAGTGGGTAATTGAGTGTTGATAGCTATAATACATCCCGACCAACAAAACAAGCTTTAAAGTTTACAACCTGTTAGGCAAACACCTAGGTGAAGGTCATAGCCCTAGGCCTTTTTTAATATTTTAAAACAACAACAAAAACACAATCTCTTAGTTTCAATTAGTTGTATTGCAATCTTAGTTTAATTTAGACCTAGAAACAACCATATTTGTGGAAGTGCAATCTAGATACTTCACGTACTTAGTCCAAATATATACTACTTTATCCCATTTATATAGCTCCCTGTGGAATTCAACCTCGACTCTTAGTTAGGTATTATTATTGCATCGACCGTTTCATAACCTCGAATGGAGGTGTGACTTGGACGAGATCAGTCGTCCTTATAGGCATGCTCAGATGGCTTGTCCAGTTCATCATGGTGCATCATCCAGCCATGGCTCATACATTGCTTGTCAGGGTCAGTCATCTTTCAGTGCTCTTCCAGCTCAGAGTTCATCTTGTGCTCCATCGGTTCAGGGTTCATCTATGCCAGGTCCTTCTAGTAGTTACTCTAGTACTCAAGGACCGATTCAGTCCCCACCACCACCTGCCCGGTCTCCAAGTGTGGGCATATGTGGAGATAGTGTCCCTATAGCCTGGGGGTCTAGTGCAGCATAGGAGTCAAGCTGCGACTTCCGCACCAGTTACTTCACCACCCGCCCAACTAGCTCGAGTGGGGCCCATGCGTCTAGAGGTCGCCCTAGAGGGGGAGACCGATCAGGTGGTGGTCAGGTCCGATTCTATGCTATTCCTGTCAGGCAAGATGTTGTTACTTCAGATGTAATGATCACAGTTATTGTCTCAGTATTCCACCGAGATGCTTCCACCTTATTTGACCCTAGTTCTACTTATTCCTATGTATCGTCCTAATTTACTCATTATTTGGATATGTCCCATGAGTCATTAGTTTTATCTGTTCATGTATCTACGCCAGTAGGCGACAGTATTATCGTGGATCGTGTATATCGGCCCTGTGTAGCGACTATTGGGGGATTGGAGACTAGAGTTGATCTCTTATTACTTAGTATTGTTGATTTTGACGTGATCTTGGGTATGGATTGGTTGTCTCTATGTCATGCTATTCTAGATTGACATGCAAAGACCATGACATTGGCGAAGCCGGAGTTGCCAAGGATCGAGTTGAGAGGTTATCTAGATTATCTTCCCAACAGGGTGACTTCGTATTTGAAGGCCCAACGGATGGTTGGGAAGGGGTGTTTGTCTTACTTGGCCTTTGTGCGGGATGTGGGTGCAGATACTCCTACAATTGATTTTGTTCTGGTGGTGCGAGAAGGTTTGGATGTGATTCCTACAGACCTGTCAGGCATGCTGCCCAATAAGGATATTGACTTTGGTATTGACTTGGTGCATGGCACTCGGCCCATTTTTACCTGTTTGTATCGTATGGCACCAGTTGAGTTGAAGGAATTAAAAGAGCAGCTTTAGAAACTTCTTGACGAGGGGTTTATTAGGAATTGTGTGTCGCCTTTGGGTGCACCAGTTTTATTTGTGAAGAAGAAGGATGGTACTATGCATATGTGCATCAAATATAGGCAGTTGAACAAAGTTACAATCAAGAAGAAGTATCCTTTGCCGCGTTTTGATGATCTATTTGACCAGCTTCAGGGAGCGAGGGTGTTCTCTAAGATCGATTTGAGGTCTGGGTATCACCAGTTAAAGATTCGGGACTCGAATTTTCTAAAGACAGCATTCCAGGACCCGTTATGTTCAATATGAGTTCCTTGTGATGTCTTTTGGGTTGACCCATGCCCCAGCAATATTCATGCACTTGATGAACAGTGTATTTCATCCATATATCGACTCGTTTATCATAGTATTCATTTATGATATCCGTGTGTACTCACGTAGCTAGGAGGAGCATGCCCATCATTTGAGGATTGCATTACAATGGCTAAGGGAGGAGAAGCTTTATGCTAAGTTCTCCAAGTGTGAGTTTTGGCTTAGTTCGGTAGTGTTCTTAGGGCACGTGTTGTCCAGTGAGGGGATCAAGGTGGATCAAAAGAAGATAGAGGCGGTTCAGAGTTGGCCCAGGCCGTCTTCAGCTACTAAGATTCGGAGCATTCTCGTCTTGGTCGGTTATTATCGTCGCTTCGTGGAGGATTTCTCGTCTATTGCATCGCCTTTGACCAAATTGACCCATAAGGGAGCTCCTTTCAGGTGGTCGGATGAGTGTGAGGAGATATTTCAGAAGCTCAAGACTACCTTGACCACAACTCAAATTCTAGTTTATCCTTCAGCGTTAGGCTCTTATTCAGCGTATTGTGATGCTTCTCGGATTGGTATTGGGTGTGTCTGGATGTAGGATGGTATAGTGATTGCTTATGCTTCGCGCCACCTGAATAACCATGAGAAGAACTACCCTGTTCATGATTTGGAGTTGGTTGCCATTGTTCATGCATTGAAGATTTGGAGGGAGTATCTCTACGGTGTGTCGTGTGAGGTATTTATAGATCATTGGAGTCTCTAGCACTTGCTCAAACAAAAGGATCTAAATTTGAGATAGCGGAGGTGGTAGGAGCTCCTAAAGGACTATGATATTACTATTTTGTATCACCCCGGGATGGCCAATGTGGTGGCCGATGCCTGGTAGAAAGGCAGTGAGTACTAGGGAGAGACCGCTTGCAATTGATGTTCAGGCCTTGGCCAACCAGTTCGTGAGATTAGATGTTTCAGAGCCGAACAAGGTTCTAGCTTGTTTGATTTCTCGATTTTCCTTATATGATCACATCAGAGAGCGCTAGTATAATGATCCTCATCTGCTTGTCCTTAAGGACACAGTTCAGCACGGTGATGCTAAAGATGTTACTATTGGGGATGATGGGGTGTTCAGGATGCAGGGTCGAATTTCTATGCCCAATGTAGATGGGCTTCGGGAGTTGATTCTGGAGGAGGCCCACAGTTTGCGGTATTCCATTCATCCTAGTGCCACGAAGATGTATCGGGACTTGCAGCAGCACTATTGGTGGAGGAGGATGAAGAAGGATATAGTGGGATTTGTAGCTTGGTGCCTATATTGTCAGCATGTGAAGTATGAGCATAAGAGGCCTGGGGAATTGCTTCAGAGGCTTAAGATTCCGGAGTGGAAATGGGAGCGTATCACCATGGATTTTTTAATCGGGCTCCCATGGACTTCGGGGAAGTTTGATGCTATTTGGGTGATTATGGATCGACTTACCAAGTCTGCGCACTTCATTCCAGTTGTGACTACTTATTCTTCAGAGCGGTTTGCTGAGATTTACATCCGTGAGATTGTTCGACTTCACGGTGTGCTAGTCTCTATCATTTTAGATCGAGGCACGCAGTTTACATCACAGGTTTGGAGAGTCATGTAGCGAGAGATGGGCACCCAAGTGGAGCTGAGTACAGCATTTCACCCTCAGACGTCCGGATAGTCCAAGCTCACTATTTAGATATTAGAGGATATGCTACGTGCTTTTGTCATAAATTTCGGGGGTTCTTGGGATCAGTTCCTGCCACTCGCAGAGTTTGCCTACAACAACAGCTACCAATCGAGCATTCAGATGTCTCCATATGAGGCTTTGTTTGGGAAACGGTGTCGGTCTCCGGTGGGATAGTTTGAGCCGGGTGAGGCTAGGCTATTGGGTACTGACTTGGTTCAGGATGCTTTGGGCAAGGTTAAATTGATATATGATTGGCTTTGCACGGCGCAGTCTAGACCGAAATGTTACGCCGATAGGAAGGTTCGTGATGTTCCTTACATGGTTGGGGATAAGGTACTGCTCATGGTTTCACCCACGAAGGGTGTCATGAGGTTCGAGATGAATGGCAAGTTGAGCCCACGGTATATTGTGTCGTTTGAGGTGCTTTAGAGGATTGGAGAGATGGCTTACAAGCTTTCCTTGCCACCTAATCTGTCGAATGTTCATCCGATATTTCATGTATCTATGTTGGCGATCCATCTCATGTTTTGGATCTTAGCACGGTTCAGTTGGATGGTGATTTTACTTAAGATGTGGAGCCGGTGGCCGTTTTGGGTCGGCAGATTAGAAATTTGAGGTCAAAGGACATAGCTTCAGTGAAGGTGCAATGGAGAGGTTAGCCAGTTGAGGAGCTACTTGGGAGACCGAGCGGGAGATGCGGAGCAAATGTCCACACCTATTTGAGACACCAGGTACGTTTCTAGCCCCGTTCGAGCACAAACATTTATTTAAGAGGGGGAGGATGTAAATACTAGGCCGGTCATTTTGAGAGTTGTAGCCCTGTTCCCCTATTTAATGCTCATTCCCTGCTTAATTGTTGTTATGTGACTTGCCGGGGTAGTTGGTTTGGGTCGGGAGAGGTTTCGGAATGAATTGAGACATTTAGTATCAAGGTTGGAAGCTTGAGTTGGAAAGGTTGATCGGATGTTGACTTGTGTGTAAATGGCTCTGGAATGGGGTTTCGATGGCTCCGTTAGCTTTGTTGGGTGATTTTCGACTTAGGAGCGTGACCGGATAATGATTTGTAGACCCGTAGTTGAATTAGACTTGAAATGGTGAAAGTTGAAAATTTAGAAGTTTAACCGAGACTTGCCTTTGTGTTACCAAACTCAGATTTGGGTTCCGTGAGTTGGAGTAGGTTTGTTGTGTCATTTGTGACTTGTGTGCAAAATTTGAGGTCAATCGAACGTAATTTGATAGGTTTCGGCATCGTATGTAGAAGTTAGAAGTTCAAAAGTTCATTAGGCTTGAATCGACGCGCGATTCATGATTTTAGCATTGTTTGAGACGATTTGAGGGCTCGACTAATCTCGTATCATATTTTAAGACTTGTTAGTATTTTTGGTTGAGGTCCTGGGGGCCTCGGGTGGAGTTTGGACGATTATCGGATCAAGTTGGGAGTTGGGTGACTGTTAAAGCTCACTAGTTCTGGTGCAATCTCACCTGCGAAGCTTTGATCGCAGGTGCGAGCAAGGGACCGTAGGTGCGGCCATGAGAGGATTTTGAAGTGGTCGCAGGCATGGAAGAGGTTCCGCAGATGCGGATGCGCATCTGTGTGAGGTCAACCACAGAAGCGGATTTGGTTAGGCAGCAGGGGCATCACAGAAGCGAAAAAGGATCGTAGATGCGATCCCACAAGTACGAGGTTGGGACCGCAGGTGCGAGAGGTCGCCATTTAAGTGGGTTCCATAGGAGCATGGTTTTCTCTGCAAATGTTGATGCGCAGGTGCGAGCCCAGGCTCTGCAGTTGCGGAAATGCCTGGGCAGTGTTTAAATTCGAGGGTTTCCGAGATTTTCATCATTTTGGACATTTCAAGCTCGGCTTAGGGGGGTTTTGAGAGAGATTTCGAAGGGATTCTTGAGGTAAGTCACTTGTGGTTAAATTTATTCAATAATTATGCTTCCCCATTGAACTTTCCACCTAGATTGTGTGGTTTTGAGGTATAATTTTGGAGTTGTGGCTAGGGATTTGGAGAGTTTAAATTGGGGATTTGGGTATTGATTTGGTGTCAGATTTTGGTAAATTTGGTATGATTAGACTCGTGGTTGAATGGGCTTTCGAATTTTGTGACTTTTATTGATTCCGAGACATGGGCCCGGGGGCTCGTGTTGATTGTATCGAACTGTTTGTGGCTAGAATTTGAGACATTTGGAGGCCGAATCGCGAGGCAAGGGCGTGTTTGTGTAGAGTTTTGCACGGCTTGAGGTAAGTAACAGTTCTAAACTTGGTTCTGAGGGTATAAAACCCCGAATTATGTGTTATGTGATTGGTGTTGAGGTGACGCACATGCTAGGTGACGGACGTGTGAGCGTACACCATATAAATTATGACTTGGTCAATTCCATGGAACTATATAGTTGAATATGTTGTTATCCGTATATTCTCCATATGTTAGAGAAAAGGAGCTGCAATTCATGTTAGAAATCATGCTTAGGCTATGTGTCGGTACTGTAGGAGCCCACAAAGGTCGTGTTACATGTTGAATTATCTGCTAAATTACCATTTTATACTTAGTCATAGTTTTTTCTTACATATTATATCTTAGTCTATGTTGTTCTTTATTGATACATTATATCATCGATATTTGGGCTGATTATCATGATTTTTTAGAGCCCGAGAGACTGGAGAGGTTGATGACTGAGTGAGGCCGAGGGCCTGATTGTGAGGATATTTATGGGAGCGAGCTGCACGCCGCAGCATGTTTATTTGATTCATGCCATTAGTGGCTTATTATAGCGCTTGGGCTGGATCTTCCCCTCCGAAGTCTACACACCCACAGTGAGCGCAGGTACCTACTGAGTGCGAGTGCGAGTGCGAGTACCGAGCGGCTGGCACAAATGAGTAGTTGTGAGGTTAGAGTGAATGGGAGGACTGAGTGACTGATACTCTAAGAGTAGAGTATGCACATGATTCCATTGTTGTTTATACATCAGTTGGCATATATAACTGACATGTAGTTACTGAGATGTGCCATATACTGTTTCGATTGAACTTGACATGATTTAATTATTTTGGCTTTAACTGTCGAACTTGAAGGCATGCCTACCTTCCTGTACTGTAATTCTGTAATTGAACTGTACCCGTGAAGCCCGTCACTACTTTCAGTCCAATAGTTAGTCTTGTTGCTTACTAAGTTGGATGTACTCACGCTATACCCTGCACTTCGTGTGCAGATTCAGGTATTTTCCGACACAATGGGTGCTGATTATCTGAGCAGCTTAGTCATTCGGAGATTTCAAGGTAGCTGCCTGGTGTCCGCAGACCTCGACTCTACTCCCCTATCTTTCAGTTTTATATATTTAGTTTTAGTTTCTTTTTCATAGAAAGTATTTCGGACTTGCATTGTACAAACGCTCATGTACTCAGTGACACCCTGATTTTAGGAACTTCCGTATTGAGTTTTGATCTTCTATCCAGATTATGAGAGCTTTAATTATTTAAACATGTCGTAGTTCATTTTTTATTTAAAAGTATTGGAATTGCTTTGAGGTGTCGGCTTGCCTAGTACCATGTTAGGCGCCATCACGACAGGTTAAGTTTTGGGTTGTGACACACTCCCCCAAGGACAGAATTACTGGAGAAACTTATATCTAAAACAAAGTGAATACCTTTCACAACTTGAAATTTTATCTTAAGATTCAACTTAAGATTAGGGTACATATT